>NC_143038.1:2782500-3120000 GCF_057628025.1 Oncorhynchus mykiss | reverse complement strand
CTGTATTTGGCTCCATCCATCTTCCCATCAATTTTAACCATCTTCCCTGTCCCTGCTGAAGAAAAGCAGGCCCAAACCATGATGCTGCCACCACCATGTTTGACAGTGGGGATGGTGTGTTCAGGGTGATGAGCTGTGTTGCTTTTACGCCAAACATAACGTTTTGCATTGTTGCCAAAAAGTTCCATTTTGGTTTCATCTGACCAGAGCACCTTCTTCCACATGTTTGGTGTGTCTCCCAGGTGGCTTGTGGCAAACTTTAAACAACACTTTTTATGGATATCTTTAAGAAATGGCTTTCTTCTTGCCACTCTTCCATAGAGGCAAGATTTGTGCAATATACGACTGATTGTTGTCCTATGGACAGAGTCTCCCACCTCAGCTGTAGATCTCTGCAGTTCATCCAGAGTGATCATGGGCCTCTTGGCTGCATCTCTGATCAATCTTCTCCTTGTATGAGCTGAAAGTTTAGAGGGACGGCCAGGTCTTGGTAGATTTGCAGTGGTCTGATACTCCTTCCATTTCAATATTATCGCTTGCACAGTGCTCCTTGGGATGTTTAAAGCTTGGGAAATCTTTTTGTATCCAAATCTGGCTTTAAACTTCTTCACAACAGTATCTCGGACCTGCCTGGTGTGTTCCTTGTTCTTCATGATGCTCTCTGCACTTTTAACGGACCTCTGAGACTATCACAGTGCAGGTGCATTTATACGGAGACTTGATTACACACAGGTGGATTGTATTTATCATCATTAGTCATTTAGGTCAACATTGGATCATTCAGAGATCCTCACTGAACTTCTGGAGAGAGTTTGCTGCACTGAAAGTAAAGGGGCTGAATAATTTTGCACGCCCAATTTTTCAGTTTTTGATTTGTTAAAAAAATAAATGTCGTTCCACTTCATGATTGCGTCCCACTTGTTGTTGATCCTTCACAAAAAAAGGCAGTTTTATATCTTTATGTTTGAAGCCTGAAAAGGTCGCAAAGTTCAAGGGGGCCGAATACTTTCGCAAGGTACTGTAGATGGCCTCTATGACTGGACCACCACTGGATTAGAACTATAAAGCCTCTACAACTGGACCACCACTGGATTAGAACTATAAAGCCTCTATGACTGGACCACCACTGGATTAGAACTCTAAAGCCTCTATGACTGGACCACCACTGAATTAGAACTATAAAGCCTCTATGACTGGACCACCACTGGATTAGAACTATAAAGCCTCTATGATTGGACCACCACTGGATTAGAACTCTAAAGCCTCTATGACTGGACCACCACTGGATTAGAACTATAAAGCCTCTATGACTGGACCACCACTGGATTAGAACTATAAAGCCTCTATGACTGGACCACCACTGGATTAGAACTATAAAGCCTCTATGACTGGACAACCACTGGATTAGAACTATAAAGCCTCTATGTCTGGACCACCACTGGATTAGAACTATAAAGCCTCTATGACTGGACCACCACTGGATTAGAACTATAAAGCCTCTATGACTGGACCACCACTGGATTAGAACTATAAAGCCTCTATGACTGGACCACCACTGGATTAGAACTATAAAGCCTCTATGACTGGACCACCACTGGATTAAAACTATAAAGCCTCTATGACTGGACCACCACTGGATTAGAACTATAAAGCCTCTATGACTGGACCACCACTGGATTAGAACTATAAAGCCTCTATGTCTGGACCACCACTGGATTAGAACTATAAAGCCTCTATGATTGGACCACCACTGGATTAGAACTATAAAGCCTCTATGACTGGACCACCACTGGATTAGAACTATAAAGCCTCTATGTCTGGACCACCACTGGATTAGAACTATAAATACTCTATGACTGGACCACCACTGGATTAGAACTATAAAGCCTCTATGACTGGACCACCACTGGATTAGAACTATAAAGCCTCTATGACTGGACCACCACTGGATTAGAACTATAAAGCCTCTACGACTGGACAACCACTGGATTAGAACTATAAAGCCTCTATGACTGGACCACCACTGGATTAGAACTATAAAGCCTCTATGACTGGACCACCACTGGATTAGAACTATAAAGCCTCTATGACTGGACCACCACTGGATTAGAACTATAAAGCCTCTATGACTGGACAACCACTGGATTAGAACTATAAAGCCTCTATGACTGGACCACCACTGGATTAGAACTATAAAGCCTCTACGACTGGACCTCCACTGGATTAAAACTATAAAGCCTCTATGTCTGGACAACCACTGGATTAAAACTATAAAGCCTCCATGACTGGACCACCACTGGATAGCCATGAGGTTATATGTTCTATACAGTCTGGCACCTCCTGGTCATCACTCATTTCTATACTGCACCTATATATCTCTGTCTATGTATTCTCAGTTTGACAGCTAATGTTAACAGCCATGCAAAAAACAACACTTGATACAGATAACTTTTCCTCATTCAAACCCAGAGACAGACTGTACTACTTTTGTCTGGCAAGATGTCTTTCTGGCAAGGTGGAGGGATGGGGGGGGGGGGGGATTAATTTTAGCCTACCCCCTGAGGACACTAGTTATGACCTGCTTCCCCCTCACCACCACCCTCCCAGTCTCGTTACCCTCCAACCCCACCCAACCCCTCCCCACCTCAGTGGTCATGGGTAATTAATTAGCAAGCTGTTCCCAGCAGAGGGCCAAATGAAAGCAAGCTCAGTGATACAGTCAGGGGGGGGGGGGGGGGGGGGGGGGGGGACACTCAGACTCAGGAGGCAGGTCCACTTCACACAGTAGTTAGGGACACTCAGACTCAGGAGTCTCCTGCACTGTGAGCCGCAATAATATTTTAGCCCACTGAGCTAAATTCTTGGCAGTAGCATGGGGAATCGATCCAAATGTTCAGGTTTCAACCAAAGGGACTTATCACACAAGCCAGCTCTGATACACTAATTACAATATTATCTTTCTGGGGCCAAATGTATTTAAGAAAAGTATTTAAAAAAACAAGGGTTAGAACTGGTTCAGGGAACAGAACCGAAAACCGTAAAATAACTAAATCATTTGAAGAGCAGAACCCATACTGAAAAAGAAAGTGATCTATAGTGTTGGGGACTGGTTAATAACGTTCTTTCATGTTCCAGGTATTTTTTACCAGTCCCCAAAAAATCACAACAAAGCGCCTATGCAAAGCCCTCACTCTCACTCAGAAACCTATTCCAGCGTCTGCCTGCCAGCTGATTTTTTTTTTACAGTGGGTGTGTATGTAGGCTACCTGCCCCTCCCTTCTGAAGCATAGGTTACTGTAGCCTTCTGACGACGTTACAAAGGTTACTGTAGTCTAGTGACAACATTACATAGGTTACTGTAGTCTACTGACAACATTACATAGGTTACTGTAGTCTACTGACGACATTACATAGGTTACTGTAGCCTACTGACGACATTACATAGGTTACTGTAGCCTACTGACGACATTACATAGGTTACTGTAGCCTACTGATGACATTACATAGGTTACTGTAGCCTACTGACGACATTACATGGGTTACTGTAGCCTACTGACATAGTTACATAGATCACTGTAGCCTACTGACGACATTACAAGCGTAATTCAGAAATTAGGGAGAGATGGTTAATTAGAGAAGAAAGGATGGATTTTTCAATGCCAGTTAAGGATACAATAGTTATCACCTTTTCACGTTGGATTTAGTAAATACATTAGATAAGACGATGTTTTTAATTCTAGTGCTGTTCTGTACACACAAGCTCGTTAGCTAGCTAGCTGGCTCTGGTACCAACATTAAACCAACTCGGAAGTTCAAAGACATTCAAAGTTCCTCCATAGAAGCCACTCCACCGTAGGTATAATTCTGTGGGCTTAATTCAGATAATACATGTCATAACATGATGCTCAGAACTTCAAGGCAAGCTTCCTACATCCTCCTTCCTCACCCTGAAAACGTCAGTTGCATCTCCCGCCCTACACTGTGACTGGCAGCACAGTATGTGTGTTCGTCTTTCATTATGATTAAACCATACTGTTACGGCAAAATACAATTTGTTATTGACGACTTTCCTATACAGATGTAATCGCTTACCCGCTCCACACCAAGCTATTCTATATGCACTGATTGGTGAAGTAATATAATGTCGAGCTAAATGTAAAATAAAATGGATGTTTCAGAGGTTTAAAAAGGAACCGAAAAACCGTTGCTTTTTGGGGGTTCAAACTGGTTCAGAACTTTATTTTGCTAGTGGGAACAGTGGAACAGAATGAAAAAATGATGGTTCTGTTCACAACAAAACAATTGGAAAATAACTTTGGTTCCTACCCCTGATTTCAAGTGTTCTATAAATTAGCTATACTCCTGGTTTGGTTAGTAAACCTCTTGTATATAGTGACCATTGCACACTGCTAACTTGAGTACAATGGAATCACCCACAGCATACTAACGGTCACATTGGTTCTTTGTGTTCTTTTCTGGATAGGTCCCTTGGGGAAAGAGTTTGTCACGGAGGTTTGAAACTACAAAGGAGTATCATGCTTTATCTTCATGGCATGTACTCTACTGTAGCCTGGTTAGATCACACTCCATCTACGAATCTCTTTCACCCTCTTTATCTCCTCCGTTAAATGTATCATTATCCTCTCACTATCGTTCCTTCTCTGAAGAGTCACCTGCACAACACATGATGATCCCAATTCTTCTCTTTTCTCTCTCTCTCATTTGTAATTCATCAAATGTTACTTCCCTTATTCCTTCAACCTGTTCTGGTATCAGAACCTCCCTCCGTCACTCTTTCTCTCTCATCTCTCTCATCTCCATACCGCCACCCCTCTCTCGACGAGCCACACTCCCCTTGTGTTCTGCCTCTCTGTCTCTGAAAAACCTGACTCTCTCTACCCCCTCTCCATTTCTCTTTCTCTCCCTCTTCACCTCTCTCTCTCCCTTCTCTTTCTCTCTCTCTCCCTTCTCTTTCTCTCCCTCTTCACCTCTCTCTCTCCCAGCTCTTTCTCTCTCTCTCTCCCTTCTCTTTCTCTCCCTCTTCACCTCTCTCCCTCCCAGCTCTTTCTCTCTCTCTCTCTCCCTTCTCGCTGTAACTCTGTCTGCCTGTCAAAAAGCGTCTTCAAAAGAGGTTCCGTCGGCGTGACAGGGAACAGTGACAACTTCAACAACAAGAAATGTTCGCACAGCATCTACACATTCTGATCATATAACCAACTAGACTCTCAGTGTGCTGCATTGACTCAAGTCAAGAGAAGCCAAGCTATTTCAATGGAGACATTTCTCTATCCAAAAGCAGTATACACCTAGCCTATCAATTTTATCCAAGCACCTAGACTAGGGTTGTGTCTCAAATGACACCATATTCCCTGTTTAGTGCACTTCCTTTTGGTCAAAAGTAGTGCATTACATAGGGAATAGAATGCCATTTGGGACACGGAGGAGGATGAAGATATCAGGTAGCCTATTAAGGGGAATAGGTATCGAAGGGGCAATTCAAGGCATGCTGATGAGTTGAGCTGATACGGCACTCTAAGAATCTACGACGACCAAGACATTCCGATCATGTCATTTACAGAACAAACCGCCAAAGAGAGGGGATCAGTAACCAACCGATTAGACTCTCACTGTGCTGCATTGACTCAAGTCAAAAGAAGTGGTCCTCTGTAGCTCAGTTGGTAGAGCATGGACAGTGGGTTCGATTCCCAGGGCCACCGGTACGTAAAATGTATGCAAGCATGACTAAGTCGCTTTGGATAAACGTGTCTGCTAAACGGCATATATTATTATATTAAGAAGCCAGGATATTTCAGTGAAGATGCATTTTTTCTATTCAAAGTCCCTATCCTATAAATTGTATCAAAACACCTACACTAGAAGTATATTCGGTTGCCTGTTAAGAGGGATACGTGTTGAAGGAATGCTGATATGAGTGAGAGCGTGAGAAAGAATGGCCCTCTAAGAAGCTACAGTATGTGGGCTGCAGCAGTATCACAGTGATGGGGCCCATCTATGCTATTCTTAGACCTTCCATCCTACCTTCAAAGACAGTCACACATGACTTGGTGGGGAAAAAAGAGAGAGAGGTAGAAAAAGAGAGACATTTGGAATGCTTATTTTCATCACAGAGAAGCAAGCGGTGAGTGGGTGGGAGTCAGATGATCGTCACTTATTAGAGCGACAGTTAGGTAGGGCATACATTTTCGTCATCGACGATGGGTCAATCCACTGATGGTCGTTCGGGAAAAGTCTATACTTGGGAGATGGTGATGCATTACAGGTTCAAAGAGGAATGAGAAGAGGACCAGAAAAAGTCTAGAGTAAGAAAATAACTATTTAAATGTTTTTAACTTTGACCACAAGGAATACTTGTACATCTCTCTCTCTCTCTCACACAAACAAACCAACACGCACACACACACACTGTCCGATACATTCAGTACACACAAAAACCTGTCAGCCTGCACTTCGAGTCCCCTTAATCCTTTAATGACTCCATCAATATTTGTAAAGCCAGTCAAATGAAGCCAGAAGCCAATAGAGTTGCCTGCCAGGTCGTCAGTCTGTGGCCATGATGCACTGCTGCCACTCTCTCAACACACGCACACACACACACACACACACACACACACACACTCTGGTCACAATCTACTGATCACAGAAGGGGGCTGCCACACCACTAAGCCCGGCAAGAGAACAAGAGAACATGTAATCCACCACAAACCAAACCAGCTCCACAAACAAGCTCCTTCTGGGTCGCACGCTCCCGTTCCCAATCTGTCTGTGTCCCAAATGGCAGCCTATTCCCTATTTAGTGCAATATTTTTGCCCCATAGGGCTCTGGTTAAAAGTAGTGCCCATTATAAGGAATAGGATGTCATTTGAGACGTAACCTCTGTCTGAGATCTCCATCCTCAGTCAGATAAAGGACCCTTTCACTCGCTCTGGGTTTCATTCAGTCTGTCTGTCTCTCCCTGCCCCTCTCAAGTCAAGGGCTTCATTGGCATGGGAAACATACTGTATGTTAACATTGCCAAAGCATGTGAACTAGATAATAAACAAAAGTCAAATAAACAACAAAAATGAACGGTAAACAGTTCCAAAATACATTTAAAATGTCATATTATGTCTATATATAGTGTTGTAACGATGTGCAAATGGTTAAAGTACAAAAGGGAAAATAAATAAACATAAATATAGGTTGTATTTACAATGGTGTTTGTTCTTCACTGGTTGCCCTTTTCTTGTTGCAACAGGTCACAAATCTGCTTTGATGGCACACTGTGGAATTTCACCCAGTAGATATCAGAGTTGATCAAAATTGGGCCTCTCTCTCTCTCTCTCTCTCTCTCTCTCTCTCTCTCTCTCTCTCTCTGTCTGTCTGTCTGTCTGTCTGTCTGTCTGTCTGTCTGTCTGTCTGTCTGTCTGTCTGTCTGTCTGTGTCTGTCTGTCTGTCTGTCTGTCTGTCTGTCTGTCTGTCTGTCTGTCTGTCTGATTACCTTTCTGCTTCCCTGTCCATCTCTCTCCTGCGCTCTGTCTCACTTCCAGTCTCTACATCCACTATTAGATAAACCTGTCTCTGTGTCTCACTTCCAGTCTCTACATCCACTATTAGATAAACCTGTCTCTGTGTCCCCCCCCCCCAGCTCTCTTTCACTTCCAGTTTTCCATCCACTTTTAGTTCCCTCTACGCCCACCCCAGGGAGAGAGAGAGGAAGACAATTAGTCCTTTCTTCCTCTACGCTCTCCTAACTCTTTCTTCCTTCATCCTCCATTCTCACCCTTTATCCGTTTCTAGTTTCATTCTCTACTTCACGCTTTTCTCTCCATCTCGCTGGTACTGAAAACAAATGGTTCTCGATTTAAATAACAAACCCGAAAATGTGCAATGACTGTCTGTGCGTACTAAATGGAGTACAAAAAGGAACAACACTGGTTACTAACGGCCTAAAGAGGGGACTTTGGTTTTACTGGTCATATTAGATCATTACTGTTCACAAAAGACATGTAAATAAGCCCTTTCAAAGGCAGACAGTTACACATTCAGCCTCATGTGGATATTGTATCACACATAAACAAACGGAAGGCTTTTCAATCAAACCTGCATTGTGATATTTAGGCAGTAGCTCTTTTTATTCAAAAACCACCACTACTACCAGGTACATTCCGCTCATGGGTGGATGCGTCCAGTTTTCACAATAACAAGTGTGTATGTTCACGGATAATAGTTTATTATCGAATACACTTCACATGTGTTTTTATATGTTTTAAAATGCATTTTTGTGAACTAACACTCGCACTTGGCTTTTTCTCCTCCCCCTTGCCAGCTCTGACTTTGCTGATAGCTACTTTATAGGGCGGAAATGTACTGGTTGTGCCACCTAGCTAGCTTAAGATGAATGGATAAGAGCATCTGCCAAATGACTACAATGTACATGTAATAAACATTGCAGGTTTGATTGAATTTCGGGCCTAAGACTGATGGACTGCATCTGTGAAACAGAGAGAAAAGGTCCAGAGTAAAAGGCCTTGGGGGGTCCTACCTTGTACATTGCCAGCCCAGATCTCCTCTCTACTCTTCAGAACTGGCATGGTGGTGTGGTCTGGGACCCAACTACTCCTCTCATAGCACCGGGTGGAGGGAAGGATGAACAGATGAAGCCGTGCAGAGAGGAGTAGACGTGAAGAGGGCTTATGGAGTGAGGGATGAGCACCGGGATTGAACAAGTGTGCGTGTGTCAAGTTTGAGTGTGTAAGGAGAACTCAAAAAATAAATGGAGAAATGACGAATGGAGAAAGAGATGGAGAGGGGCGAGGCGCTCTCTCAATCGTCTCTTGTCGTCTGACTCATCCTCCCGTCTTCTTCCACTGGATGATACAGCGCGACGAGGTTTCCTCTGACAACTCCGTGTGTGTGAACAACGGTTGCCGTGGCAATGCGGAGATTAGAGCGTGTCTTCCTCCTTCCCTCCTTCTGTTTCTTCTGTCGCTCCCCTCGTTTATTTAGTCACCATCATCGGTCTGTACGTTGGGTCTTTGTCAAGACTGGGGGAGAGAGGAGAGGAGGGAGACAGAGAGATGGTCAATAACCAGACATGATCTGTTAGGGCGAATGTTTCTCTGCTTAATGGTGAATTATTTTGTGTCGTTTGTATACACAAGTCAATTGCTTCAGAGGTTCAAGGCTTTTAACACAGCTTTTTACCTTTCACTTCATAATCTGAATTCAAATCCATTCTGACTTATGGATTGGCTCTTGGCCAACACACAATTATGCAGTGTGATTTATCTCCTTATCACATATCATAAAAGTTCCATATTATACATTGAAAGACAGTACAAAATGTGTGCAAAAGAAAAATGGTACTTAGTTCATTTTGTCTGTTGGTTGGATTCAACTCTGGCCTAACATTAAATACCACTTTTTTTAAATCAAATTTCAGAAAATATCCCATATCTTACATTGACAGACATACGAAATGTGTAAAACATATAGTAACCACTTTGCCAATGTTGACATTAAAGGCCCAGTGAAGTCAAAAACTTGATTATCCTGTGTTTTATGTATATTTCCACAATATGAGGTTGGAATAACACTGAGAAATTGTGACAATTACAATAATGCCCTTTAAGTGTAAGAGCTTTTTGAAAGGCCGTCTGTTTTGGTGGGATGGAGTTTTGGCCTGCCTATCACCAGGCAGTAAATTAGTTAATAGACAAATAAGAAAAGAGTTCCAAACCTCTCTGCCAATAACAGTCCTAGCAAAATTCTTGCTTGAGAAATGTATATTTGCTAAAAAGCTATTTTTGTTTAGTTTTTTGCTATTTTAATTCACAACAATCACAGTAAGGTACTAGATTGCTACGAATAAATGATTTAATATTGAAAAACAAACGGCTGCATTGGACCTTTGAGTATTCAAGGTTTGTAATGGGTAGATTTAACTTGAGCCTAACATTCAATACATTCAACAATAGATTTCTGGAAAAAGTTCCAAACACAACAGACATATAAAATGGGTTAAACAAATAGGAAGCACTTTGCTAATTTTGATAAGTATTCAAGAAGTAACTTTGGCCTAACACCCACTAGTCTCTGATCTTGTCCGTGTAATATATGCATCATTCTCTCATGTTCTCTTCCTGCCTTCATCCCTTCCCACTTTTGTTGATGGGTTGTGTCCTGCATTTCCCCGCTGAATTTTACCATGTTGCCCTCTAGGAAGTGTGTGTGTGTGTGCATGTGTGTGTGTGTACACACATTTTAGCCCTGGGAAAAATGTCAAAGGATATCACTGTGTAAGGAATTTTTATCCTGTCTGGCAGAGTGATAAATTATGTATTCAACACATTTTATTTCCAAAACCCATCTTTCGCTCTGACTCTTTCCTAACTGTAATTATAATAATAATAATAATTATCTCAAACTCCTTCAGTAGTATTTAAATTACATTAATACTGCAAATGATGTATTGGGCTCAAGGAAACATACACACACTTCGGCAATTAAATACTGTACCACATGCAAGTAAGCCGGCCAGCCCCAGCCTCACTACAATCAAACAACGTCTTTCAAAGACAATTATTCAGAAATATACAATATGATATATTGTGGTGAGAGTAAAATGGATTAAACAATACTACTGATTATTAATATCTATCTGGAAAGGGCAGCAGATTGGAGTCTCCTTGCTAAATACATAATTATAACTTCCTTTGCCCCCTTCAAAAATGGAACGCATAGCATATGATAAAGGAAATATGTGAGTTACTGGCATACAATGTAAATCACTTTGAGACTCAATAAAAAAAGTGCTAGGTCTATAGCCTACATACAGTAAATGCAAATCAGTATGTCTTTACAGAATTGACCAAAAATGTCACAAAAATGTCACATAAGCTAGGCTAGCCATGTCTCTCAAATGCAGCAACATAATCTCACCATGCGTCACAGCTTATATAGCATTAATCCTTTAGAACTGAGATGGAGGGCTGGATGGATGCCCTTTGTGAGTTAGAGACAGGAAGACATTTTCTGAGTCCCGAATGGCACCATATCACCCATACAGTGTACTACTTTCGGCCAAACCCCTGTGGGCCCTCGTCAGAGGTAGAGTACTATATAGGGAACAGGGTGCCATTTGAGACGGAGACATTGTCAAAAAATTTACCTGGGAGGAACATTGTGTATTATAAATAGTAATAAGAGCTCACTCTCCAAGCGTAGTGTCATCCCTCCTCACTGTGCTGGGTTAAAAGCCTACCTAAATTATTCAGACTGCTTGGGTCCACAGTACACTATACTCAATTAACATCAACGCACTGTAACTTTGAGAGACTACTTTTACTCTAATGATTGAGATGGAGGACTAGGAAGGAGAATTAGTTAAAAAAGCTTCATCCAAGGCCTTCGTAAAGGAAAGTCTGGACTTAAAATTATATCTCACATCTGACATTGACTTAAACTTTGCAACCGACTGACTTCAACCACTTCAGATAAGAATCAGATTTGATACTAAATGACATTTTGTGGAATTGTAGATAACATGAAAGTTAGTTGATCAATACTTGGGTCTTGGGTAATGACTATGTAGGAGCTGTGGCAGTTATATATGCTGCCTCTAATATCAAAATAAACAAAAGCAAGCCAAGAATTTCACATTTTGGGGGAATATGAATTACATTCACAAGCACAGTTTTCACCATGCACCAACCTCCATTTTAGACCCCATCTCCATTAGAAGCTAAAGTGAATTTCTCCGAAATTACTAATAGGCATATGGGGTCTATTGAAAAGAAAAACAACAAACGGCATTAGGACACTCAAGCCTACAGTGAACCACCACGGGAATCCTATGATGCAGCCTGAAATCAACACTTCAGGGGGCCTCAAAGAGGACCAAGCACGCCCTGGCTGGTGTACGATTCATTGTATCACTCATTTAAACAGATTCATCACACAGACAGTTGAATGTAAGGGGAAACATGGGAGGAAATATAGCTAAGTATCTGAAAATATCATAATAAGATAGAGATACTGAATTAAAACCAAATCGAAACAAGCCATAATGCAGCCACAACGGACCCAATTGCAAAAGGACAGTCAAATGACCTGTACACTCTGTATTGTACATAACAGATATAGGCTAGGCTATATGGGCCCGATTCCGACTTAGGAAATGACGTATTCGTTAAGCACGCCTTTCCTATGCACTTGGTATTCAGACTTACCTTATGAAGGTGCGTAACGGGCTTGCAAGCGTGGTTCCCTTGCGCACACTCAATACATTTTATTAAACTGCGGAAAACCCTCCCACTTGCTGGCCAACAGAGTTTCTTGTATAGTTTTTATTCAATAGGGTTGTCAGTACCTTTATCTTAAGCCTTTAAATATGGCGCGGCTTTAAGTTGGAATTTTGTTGACGGACACAACAGAATATATCGAACGGGTTTAGAATATTAGGGATCAATGAAGGAAAGCCATCTAAATATATGCAATTTGTAGATTTAAAAATGCTCTGATATTGTACATTATTTAACTTAGGAAAGTATTTATGAATCAGTAAAAAAAATGGTTTGGAGAGCCTTCATGAGCGAAAGAAAGAAAACGGTGGTTTGATTCATTCTGAAAATTGCCACATTCAGTTCATGAAGCCATGGTAATGTTGGAAGATTACTGTACATAGAATTATAATAGGGAGGACACTGCACAATAGTAGGTTATACCCTCATCTACTGCCTGCACTAACCATGGAACTGTGTGATGACACAGCCAAGTATTGCACAATGCGTCGGGTTCAAAATGTCGAGGCTTGGTCTGCCCGCTCCATAACGATTTAATTAGCCTACATGTCCTTTATTATATACAGAACCAGTCAAAGGTTTGGACACACCTACTCCTTCCAAGGGTTTTTCTTTATTTTTACTATTTTCTACATTGTAGAATAATAGTGAAGACATCAAACTATGAAATAATACATATGGAATCATGTAGTAACTAAAAAAGTGTTAAACAATTCAAAATATATTTAATATTTAAGATTCTTCAAAGTAGCCATCCTTTGCCTTGATGACAACTTTGCACACTCTTGGCATTATTTTGGGGCTCCCGAGCGGCACAGCGGTCTAAGGCACCGCATCTCAGTGTTTGAGGCGTCACTACAGACGTCCTGGTTCAAATCCAGGCTGTATCACAACCGGCCGTGATTGGGAGCGGCACACAATTGTCCCCAACGTCGTCCGGGTTTGGCCGGTGTAGGCCGTCAATGTAAATAAGAATTTGTTCTTAACTGACTTGCCTAGTTAAATAAAGGTACCATTTTCTCAACCAGCATCACCAGGAATGCTTTTCCAAAAGTCTTGAAGGAGTTCCCACATATGTTAAGTACTTGTTTGCTGCTTTTCCTTCACTCTGCAGTCCAACTCAAACCAACCAATGTTATTTGAGGGGGGAAAACAACTCTATCCAGTGCTTTTTTTGTTTGTTACCTTTATTTAACTATTCAAGTCAGTTAAGAACAAATTCTTATTTACAATGACGGCCTGCACCACACCCTGACCCGGACGATGCTTGGCCAATTGTGTGCAGCACTATGGGACTCCCAATCACGGCCTTTTGTTATACAGACTGGAATTGAACCAGGGTCTGTAGTGACGCCTCTATCACTGAGATGCAGTGCCTTAGACCGCTGCGCCACTCGGGAGCCCCCCAAATGCACTGTACTCTTATCAATAGATTTGATCAAATTGTAAATTACAGTGCATGAAGAATGGTGTTATTTCTATTGGGGGGGGGGGGGGATGAAGTAGATGCTTTTTCCACTTGGAACTGATAGGTTCGCTAGACCTTATTCATGGTTTCCTTATGCGTAAAGGTGGTGGAATTATTAGGGAATTAAATCAAGGTCAGAATACGGTGTATCTGTAGACACCTTCCATCTCCATCCAAAATGAACAGCAGGTAAACAGCACACTATTCTCATGCTTAATAGAGAGAAAGGTACATAAAAATGGAATTACGTTAATTTACACGCACTTAACTCGGGTGAAGATGAAGATAAATAGATCAAACCAACAAGACATTGCAGCCATACTAGACCAGGGATCTTCATTTGACCTATATTGCCACAGCAAAATAATCCTACAGCAACAGGATTTGAACGTTTTGTCCATAATGTTGCTTGACCGGTGGTTAGGCTATTAAACTGGCCAAAAGCAGGCTACATGAAAAGTACAATATTGTTTATAAAACTGTCAGCGTGGATTTTCAATTAATTTAACGTTTAGTCCATAATGTAGCTTGATCGGTGGTTAGGCTATTAGCTGGCCAAAAGCAAGCTACATGAAAAGTACAATAGCACAAAAGTATATAACTTTGTGTTAGTGTGGGTTATCAGTGAATTGATGTAAATCACAAAGCTCAATACTTCTCAGCAACAAAAGTGATCAAATTAGGATCCTACATCTATACATGAACAGTATCACTCTGTATTGTAGCCTACTGTGCATGTGACCAATAACATTTGATTTGATGTACTAATTGAGTGAGTTATATATAGACACAAAACAATGTGTTTAGATGGAGAGAGGAGAGGAGAGGAGGGGCAGGCCTAAAGACCACATCAGTGATCATCAACTAGATCCAGCCGTGGGACGATTCTTGAGCGGATGGCATAATTACAAATCATTCCTAGACAGCAAATTGACCGCAAGAAGCTCAAACAGATATAATATTTGACTAAAACATAATATTTTCAAACCTTGCTTACGTTTATATATGATCACGTGTCTTTCTATGCGTGGGAAATGCGTTCCAAAATACTGTTTTTACAGTCTTTTATGTGTTTTTGCTCAAATCAAACCACTTGGGAGGCCAAATTCGGCCTGCAGGCTACCAGTTGGGCAACCCTGGACGACACAATGAGCTGTTCTATACAGTACAGTTCATGTAGAGGGTAAATGTATAGAACACTTATTAAGATCAGAAGCTGTGATAAGACAGTGTGGTGAGGATAGATCTAAAAGGGAGATCTAGATACTGTACACCCCGTTAGAACGCAACCTACTAATCAAAGTTCATCCGGAATACACACACAGACAACCCTACATGCTAGTGCGCACATGCGCACGCACACACACACACACACACACACACACACACACACACACACACACACACTTATACTCTCTCTCACATGCCTGCAAGCACATACACTTATACTATTTCTCACATGAATGCAAGCACACACACCATACATGCAAGCAGAGGCACGTACACACACAGTTCAAGCCACTACTCACCTATTTAACTCTTGTCTGTAACTCATTATTAATTTAGTGGTGATCAGAGGAGTGAGACAACAGTAAAGACAGAGCTGCCACTTGAAAACACAAAATGTGGTGTGGGTTCCTTAGTCCTTCATGGTGAAATCCCGCTCAAAGCAATAAACATGGGGCGTTTGTTTGAATTGAACCCCCTTTTCAATCCACAAGAAGAAGAAAAAAGACAAAAGTTGAAAATGTGAATGCTATTGATTGAAATTGTTTGTCATAAACTCTGTGTGTGTGTGTGTGTGTGTGTGTGTGTGTGTGTGTGTGTGTGTGTGTGTGTGTGTGTGTGTGTGTGTGTGTGTTTCCTATGGACACACAAGGGCTGCATTAATAACTTATTTTGGATGAACTGGTGATGTTGATGATTGAAAAGGGATCTCCCATAAGACATACAACTCAGATGCTGAGAAGAACCATCATGAAAAAAAGAGGGGAATTTGACAGAGAGAGATGGAGTGCAGAGATTAACAACATTCTTCTCCTACTGATTTCTATTCTTATCTGTCTATCAGTCTGTCACTATTTCAAACCTACACACACACTGTGAACAGTGTTCTTCAGGTGTGTCGCAAGCCAAGGCTTTACAAGCTTTTTAATCTACTTTTCAACAACTGAGCCCGGAAGTCTTTCCTGATTTACGTGCCTTTTGAGATACAAGAGAGGTGGAATACAAGGAAGGGGAAGAAACAGCTCCAGAGACAATTAATGGAGAATTGTCCATTCTAGTTGAAAAAACATCAAACCGAAATAATTAGGGGGCCGCTAAATGAAAGATGCAGAAACAAATGGAATTGAAATTGGTATGGGACGTTTATTACTTTTGGGTAATGTGTGCGTGTCAATAATTAATGGAGAGAGAGAGAGAGAGATGGGGGAGAGAGAGAGAGAGAGAGAGAGAGAGAGAGAGAGAGAGAGAGAGAGAGAGAGAGAGAGAGAGAGAGAGAGAGAGAGAGAGAGAGAGAGAGAGAGAGAGAGAGAGAGAGAGAGAGAGAGAGAGGCAAGTTAAATACAGGTGATGGACCAGCTGAATGAAAGAAATTGATACCTTACCCAACACTGGCAGTTTTCAAGTTTACTGTTCAAATACACAGTTTGCTAAATCACAAGTCAAAACTTCAGGCAAAACGTAATCATTTTGTGCTAATGTTCCAATTAAGACTCAAAATGGCATCAGGTACATATGAGAAATGCAATGTATAAGGCGAGACAGAGAAAACGCCAAGATAGATAACTGTATTCCTCAAAGACAACAATTAAAAATGGATTAAGTTTGACTGAACTGATGTGGCGAAAGAATGGGCATGGGAGAATTGTGAGACCAAGATCAACTGACTATGAGTACCAGATATAATCCCTCTCCTTTTCGCCATAGTTTAGTGTGTGAGTGTGTGTGTATGTGTGTTTTATGTATACGTAAAGCACACACAAATACACACACAGACAGACAGATAGACAGACACTAAACAATAGTAAACCTACCTAGAGTTACCAATTTAAGAACCCCGCAAAATTGTGATGCATAGGATGTGGGTGAGGAAGGACCAGAGGAGGAAGAGAAGGAAAATGGGGGAAAAGGAGTCATTGAAGAAGAGTTGTTGTTTAGTTGTCTCTTTCTTTAAAAAAAATTCAGTCCAAGTTAATTTACATCTGAGTTTAAAGACAGAGAAAGAGAGGGAGAGGAATGTGCTCTGGAGAACTGGTGGAAAAGGGTAGAGGAGAGAAGGAAAGGAATAAGGATCGAAAGGGATGGAATGGTGAGGAGGGAGAGAGGAAAGAGACAAGGGAAAGAAAAAAAGTCTCAAAATGAAAATAAAAACTCCCCCTCCTCTCTCTCTCACTCATAAATAGAGGAAATTGTACAGCAGGTAGATGGAGAAATAAATGAGGAGGCAAATGATGGAGAGAGCGAATATATGAAAAGATGAAGCACCTCCCAGCACCACGATAAGGAAGAGAAAAAACATACAACGGGAAAAAAAATTAAATACTCCAAAGCCTTCCGTTTCGGCAGTTTGTGTGAGCTGAGAGGAGGGTTATCAGTAAATTCTCCAACTGTTACAAATCTTCTTCATCTCTTCCTTTTCCGCCAAAAACCAGGAGCCTTCCGGTTATTTAAGATGTAAAGCCTTCTCCAGGACAACTGTTAAACGTGTCAAACAGGCAGCATGCTGAGGTACTACCCAGAGCTAGAGACAACGTACAACTGGCACCTCCATCTGCCTTAGAATGTAGAACTCAAAGTGCGCTGACTCTCTGTCCACCCCCTCCTCTACCAGAGAGGGGGAGAGGGGGGGGAGAGGGAGGGAGAGGGAGAGGGAGGGAGAGGGAGGGAGGGGGAGAGAGAGAGAGAGAGAGAGAGAGAGAGAGAGAGAGAGAGAGAGAGAGAGAGAGAGAGAGAGAGAGAGAGGGGTATGTGGAGGTGGGTCCCTCTATAGGATTTTGAATTTAAGGGATGCAGGTTCTCATTTGCAACAAATGTCTATGAAAATCTAATATAATAAGGAGAATGGCTCCCCCTATTGTCAATAATGAACACATGCTACCTGACATTTTTTTTTAACTAACATCGTGTTCAGGGGCGTCATGCACCCCAAAAATCTGTGTGGGCACAAAGTACGTGAGGAAGGCTGTTTCTCACACCTGAAAAAGCATTTTCCTGAGCCCTAATCATGATGCTTATTTCTATGTAAAAAAAATACATGTACACTGCTCAAAAAAATAAAGGGAACACTAAAATAACACATCCTAGATCTGAATGAATGAAATATTCTTATTAAATACTTTTTTCTTTACATAGTTGAATGTGCTGACAACAAAATCACACAAAAATGATCAATGGAAATCAAATTGATCAACCCATGGAGGTCTGGATTTGGAGTCACACTCAAAATTAAAGTGGAAAACCACACTACAGGCTGATCCAACTTTGATGTAATGTCCTTAAAACAAGTCAAAATGAGGCTCAGTAGTGTGTGTGGTCTCCACGTGCCTGTAGGACCACCCTACAACGCCTGGGCATGCTCCTGATGAGGTGGCGGATGGTCTCCTGAGGGATCTCCTCCCAGACCTGGACTAAAGCATCCGCCAACTCCTGGACAGTCTGTGGTGCATGATGTCCCAGATGTGCTCAATTGGATTCAGGTCTGGGGAACGGGCGGGCCAGTCCATAGCATCAATGCCTTCCTCTTGCAGGAACTGCTGACACACTCAAGCCACATGAGGTGTAGCATTGTCTTGCATTAGGAGGAACCCAGGGCCAACCGCACCAGCATATGGTCTCACAAGGGGTCTGAGGATCTCATCTCAGTACCTAATGGCAGTCAGGCTACCTCTGGCAAGCACATGGAGGACTGTGCGGCCCCCAAAGAAATGCCACCCCACACCATTACTGACCCACCGCCAAACCGGTCACGCTGGAGGATGTTGCAGGCAGCAGAACGTTCTCCACGGCGTCTCCAGACTGTCACGTCTGGCACGTGCTCAGTGTGAACCTGCTTTCAACTGTGAAGAGCACAGGGTGCCAGTGGCGAATTTGCCAATCTTGGTGTTCTCTGGCAAATGCCAAACGTCCTGCACGGTGTTGGGCTGTAAGCTCAACCCCCACCTGTGGACATCGGGCCCTCATACCACCCTCATGGAGTCTGTTTCTGACCGTTTGAGCAGACACCTGCACATTTGTGGCTTCTGGAGGTCATTTTGCAGGGCTCTGGCAGTGCTCCTCCTGCTCCTCCTTGCACAAAGGCGGAGGTAGCGGTCCTGCTGATGTACTGGCCTGTCTCCTGGTAGCGCCTCCATGCTCTGGACACTACGCTGACAGACACAGCAAACCTTCTTGCCACAGCTCGCATTGATGTGCCATCCTGGATGAGCTGCACTACCTGAGACACTTGTGTGGGTTGTAGACTCCGCCTCATGCTACCACTAGAGTGAAAGCACCGCCAGCATTCAAAAGTGACCAAAACATCAGCCAGGAAGCATAGGAACTGAGAAGTGGTCTGTGGTTACCACCTGCAGAACCACTCCTTTATTGAGGGTGTCTTGCTAATTGCCTATAATTTCCACCTGTTGTCTATTCCATTTGTACAACAGCATGTGACATTTATTGTCAATCAGTGTTGCTTTCTAAGTGGACAGTTTGATTTCACAGAAGTGTGATTGACTTGGAGTTACATTGTGTTGTTTAATTGTTCCCTTTATTTTTTTGAGCAGTGTATATTTTTCTGTATATCTAAGCATAACTCCTGAGCTGTCTGATACTCCTGACTGGTGGTGATCTTTTTTTTTAAAGAAACTAAATATGCTTTTCTGCATCTCTGATAAAAATCTTATTCAGAGTCTTATTCAGTACATTTAGTAATTGCTTGCTTTTCTAAAGTCTACCAAACTTGCCAGCAGGCTTGCCAGTTAAGATAGTTAGACAAGCTAGTTACTCTAACTCGATTGATAGCCTGAAATGGCTTCTTGGTAGCTGGTTATGAGGTTGAGCGATTGAGAGATTTTTGACTTATCTGAGCTAGATAAAGCCATCTTCATAAAATTGCTAGGTGGCTGGCAGTATTACAGAGAAACAACAACAACGAAATAAACAAAAACATATTTGTATAAATGTTTTTATTGAAACGTTTTAAAACAGGACAAATCTGAGGGGGCACGTGCTCCTGTGCCCTCTATGGGCATGACGCCTTTGTTTCAATAAATAAATAAAACATTTGATGAACAACATTGACGATCGGGAGTGAGATAAGTGGACATGGCAAAGTAGCCTATGGGCCTAAATGGTGAGAACTCACCATCATTTGAGGACTGTCTCTCTTGGAAATAAAAGTCAAACCACAAAGTAAAAACAACAATAGGCTAGTGTTTTGCTGTACTCATGGACTGTATTATAAAAAATATTTTGGAAATATGGAAGATATGCTAGCAAGTTCAAAAGGAGAAATAGGCTAAATACTTCTGAAAATGTGTGCTCTACACACCAGTAAACTCACCAGTATCATGGAAATACTAACTTACCTAGCTATATTTACTGAAGATGTTGACGAAGGGAAATTAAAACAATGTCATTATTAGGTTTTCTGAATCAATTTACTACAACATCCGTAAGCTCCCAAGCACAATTTTGCAGCAGAAACGTCTGTGGGATCAATCTAAAAGTGCTTTGTGCTTTTGCTGTTTGACTTAGTATGCTCATCATGGCAGGAATTCTGACAGTTAAGCTTAGAAGAAGTTGATGAGAAGATTTCAGTCAAAATGTAGGTCAAGATTTTCCTATGTAATTGACTCATTTTTCCTCTTGCCAATTTAAGATGGATCTCCATCTATGGCTGCCTTTACACAGGCAGCCCAATTCTGATCTTTTGACACTAATTGGTCTTTTGACCAATCAGATCACATATTTTGCCAGTAATTGGGCAAAATGTCAGAATTGGGCTTCCTGTGTAAATATAGCCTATGCTACCTTTATTTGCCATATTATCCCAGCTGAGCTTAGTCATATGCTATGGACTGTGATTGTGTAGGCTAACTAACCTATTGTTGGACTCTAGACATAAAAGCTGTGACAAGGGGGTAAATGCCCATAGAGAAAGATAGAGGTCTCTAGTGGCCAAAAGGCCATTTTAGCATGGGCACCGCCATTGAGGGCTTCCACCTTCTTAAAGTAGTCAAAGTAGTCAACTGGGTGGGGATTCCTATGGGTTGTAGCCTCAATGGCTCTGCCCATGCTGTCACAGATGCTAAAATGGCACAGATATAAAGATGAGTCCTCTATCTATCTCTATGTTAAATACCTACTAAAGACAGCTAGGCTTACAAATATAAAACCTAATTAACACCTTATTCCTGACCTCTCTACTTCACAGCTTGTCTGAGAATTCTTTGAGCACTCCAAAGCACCAGCTGTGGAATCTTATCATGCCTCTGGAATAGAACATCCTCATGTTGTGCAGTGCTTTATTCATAGCACATGTTCATATTCAGGACAATAGGGGGGAAACACACAAGTGTCAGCCTTTCATACCTTAAGTGCCACTCTTGTAGATCATGTGTGGAGAGGGGTGGTCATGGAAGCTGGTGTCAGTGTTGGATAATGACAGCTTTATTGGTGCGTTTCTGAATGGCTGCCACCCTCCGGATCTCTTTAGCTGCTGACAGGAAACGTCTATAAAAGTACCTCCAGGTGCAATAAGATTAGCCTAATGTCAGATTGTCGGCTGGAGAGAAAGAAACATGAATATTGGTCTGCAATGCAAGTAATTCCTTGCAACATTGACTAATACTGAATCAATTTACTGCATAACGGTATGTAATAAAAGCAATCAATGACAACTTCAGTACACTACATAAAGCTATGACACGAAGGCTGTGTTTTAACAGCCACTCTAAAAACCCAAATCTGACTTTCCTTCTACATCCAATCATTTTTATTTTTGTTTACTCAGTTTTACGTGACCCACATCCGATTTGCACGTTCAAACTGATGTAGCCTCTTAAGGATCCCGGATAGCACACAGATGCAATGCTCATTTCCTGTCACTGTTCCTTTACATTTTTGGGGTGGTTGTCATGATAATGGCAGGTCATGTGCAAAAATAACACTTCAGATCAAAAGAATCTGAGCCTCCAGACAGAGGTTGCATATGGAGGGGAGGATATGGTTTGTATCAGGATTGAGATCCACATATAGAGGTGGTATAAATTGGAAGTCAAAAGATCAGATTCCATGGCTGCGTTTACACAGGCAGACCAATTCTGATATTTTTCCACTAATTGTTTTTTTAAAAAACAACTTTTTTGACCAGATCAGCTTTTTTGCAAATAATTGACACAATTGGGCTGCCTGTGTAAACACAGGCATGAAATCTGCCTCGTTTACACAGCACAACAAATTCTTATGTATGGGCATATCCGATTCATATCTGACCTTTTCCCGATTGTGTAAACATCAGCAAAAACATGGAATCTGTTCAGATTCTTACCACATTCGTATGTTATTCTCAATTCATATACAATTTCTATGCTGACAAGACAATCACCCAAAAATGTAAAGGAACTGTGGCAGTAAATGAGCATTGCGTCTGTGGGCTATTTCAGAGGCTACATCAGTGAAAACGAGCAAATATGATATGGGTCACATGTAAAACAGACAACAAGATTGGCTATGGGGACAGCTGTGTAAACTCAGGCTAACAAAATGAATCTCAACACTTGTAAACTTTCCAATAAAACGTTTTATTGAATTTGTCATTCCTATTAAGTCTGGTTACCAGACAATACATACAAAATTACTATCATCGTTCTAACATCATTTAAGTTCTAACACCGATTTTGCATTCCTGTGCAATTTCTGTGAACGTTAAAATGTATTTTCTTTCACTTATTTTTTAGAAAGCCAAAAAAAAAAAAAAATTATAATAAAAACATCTGGACAAGGGTAACAGAAGTCAACATATAAATATCTGACCTGCCATGGGGAACAATTCACTTATGTACAATAGCTTAACTCACAAAGAATATACAACGATAGGTACAACGATAACCGTTGCCATATCCTTTCTCCAATCAGAGTAGTCTGGAGTCCAACAGTGTACATTTAGATGTTTTCTCATAGTGTGTGTTTGTGTACGTTCACAAGTGTTAACACTAAAGCAATCTCAGTCAGGGTTCTCCAGATCACCTTAAAAAATAAGCAGGTGGAATGCTATCAACTTCCTGTTACATGAAATGCCTTTTCCATTCCTGGTTGGCTCAGCTAGGAGTCGTCGCGCTGATGACGTCAGTGCACTGCGGCTCACAGAAAGTCCCGAAGCGCCCATACACATCCCGGGCCCGGACAGCAAAGTAATACGTAGATCCAGAAACAAATTGGGTGAGGGTACAGGCCATGGGCAGTGGCAGTGCCTTCACCTCCCCAATCTTCTTCCAGTGCTGCCCCGCTCCAGGGCCATTCCCGGCCGACCCAGCGTTGTCCTGGTGGTACGCGTACAGGTGGTAGCTTTCCACCCCTGCACAGGTCAGGTCAGTCTCTGCCACGCACCAGGACAGGACGATGCCATTCTGGTTTTGCACCCTGGCCAACTTCAGTTGGGGCTGCTGTGGTGGTGTGGTCTGGTTGGCCTCCATGGGTAGCCGGCCAGGAGGCAAGGGAGCCAAGGGTAACGGGGGCAGGGTGACAGGGGGGGGCTTGGTTGGAGTGGTATTGTTTCCCATGCGTGCTTTGGATGGGGAGTCCTGGGAGGGAAACGAGAGGAGATGGAAATTAATTAGGGCAAGAAATATGCAGAAAAACATGTATAGCTTTCAAAAAATAAAAATATATAGGTCAAAGACTTGAGGTTTTCAAAGTAGGAAAAAATATATATATCCATGCTTAGGCTGGCAGAAATATAACTACCCAGAAAAAATGACATTCTTTTATTTTGAATACCACATATTTGATGTGTCACAGGTACAACTCAATTTGTTGAAGGTTTTTTCTACAAAACCTCCTGCCTTACACTGAAATAAATGCTCAAATCTATGAACATATCTTTCGCTTCATCCTTTGAGATTTGTTTTTGTCTGTCTGAGTCAACAAAAGCAAGTTATTGTATTTGAATAAAAACTGGTGTTATACTGTATGACAATATTTTGTTACCCTGAATGACATCACTACGGCTCACAAATATTGATTAAATGTGATCCTTAAGCAACAAAAATAATGATCCTATGAACTATTATTAGTAGCAGAAATATAATTTTTCTTTTAGCTATTTTTTGTTGTTATAAAACTGAGTAAAAAACAGGATAAGATGTTTAAAATGTGCAGGCTAGCTGAACTTAAATCTCTTCCATACTAGAGAGAGAGAGAGAGAGAGAGAAATTACCCATACGCCACACACACAAAGAACCTGGGTTTTACTACACAACATAGTTTAACTGACACGAGGTACAATTTAATTCACATAGGATTAAATCAGCATTGAACATTTCAAACAAAGCATTAATTAAAAAACATTCCATAAACATTGGGCAAAAAAATGTAGTTTTGCTTAAAATCATCACGAAATAGTGGATATCTTTCTCAAAGTAGTCATGACATTACATCAGGCATTTGAAAGAAAATGCATAAACAATTATTCCACCAACATCAAAACAAAACATTTCTGTATTCTGAACATCAGAATATTAACCAAATCCATTGTTTGAACATCAAATGGAACACATCGACGTTCTCAAACTGAACCCATCATTCAATAACATCTTTAAAACATGGATTTATTTTTAGATTGCTTGTGTATGTCGTTTTCTTGTGTAGGCCTATGTAGTATTCTGTAGCCTAACTGGTGTGTAACTTGGAATTTGGACTAATAAAGCTCTGTATACTTTTCCCAGTCCGAGTTGCAGAGTTTTGAAATCCTTCGTTTTGTAGTACACGGCTCTGGTTCGGAGATCACTGCTTGGACATCCGACTTGAAGTAATATGTGATGTCCTGAAGTACTTTACGCTTGACTGCATTTTCTCCAGCATGGTGTAGAGCTCCTTTGGGCTCTGGAGGTCACCGCCCTTTTTGACAAACTCATCTGCACAACGTTTAACCGAACCACCAACCCCATCGAGTGCACCTTTTCCGTGGGACTTCTCAGAAAAATTACCTCTTTGAACTCATGAGAAATGACACCGTGCTCAGGAGGTAAAAACTATTTTTATTTCTATATTGCGTGACGGGGCCATCACTCATGCATGTAGTGTGGTCGGGGATGTTTTTTTCCCTTCCTATATCATCCAAGACAGGCTTCAGATGAGCCCACACGGCACGCTCGTCATGCCGGAGGGACTCTGATATGGAGGCATAGGATTGGCATTCCTGTGGTGTGTACACAACACTTGTGTGTATAGTTGCCTTCTTACGGCCGCCCCCAAAATGAAAAGCCTGAACCTCTTTATGCAGCTGACATGCATAATTTTCAGAAAAATACATGTGGATTACAACATTGTGTTCCTTAAGTGTGTCTTTTAAGTTTCAGCACTGCTTAACTTGGTGCAGCCAGTTAAACTGGTGCCTCGCAATAGCATCCAGTTACTTGTTTAAGTTTTTAACCAGATCGAGCCCCATGCCCATCTGTTTTTTTTCCCACAAAATTTGAGAAGGACCTTTCTCCATTGCTCGATTTCTCCCTTTGCCACTGTTGCCAGGAAATTTGTGCATTCTCTTCAGGTAGGGCCAGCTCTATTTCATCATAGCATAACTTTGCACAAACATTGCTTGTTCTTGTGATCACAGACAATGGAAGACAGTAACTCGGAAACTCTTGAGGTTTTCAGCAACCCGCTTTGGCTCAACCTGTCAACTAGAAGTTTCACATTCTCGTGATTAAGACACGCACAGGTGTTGAGGTCATGTGCCTTCGGCTCTGTAATGTAAAATGGCCACAGTCGTAAAAACGTTCTGAATGACAGCAAATGTGTCCCATCCACCTGAATTGTACTCTGCATGGAGTTATTTTAGAGATTTCATGAGTATGCACCTATAAACCTTCTTTTGCATGACCGTGTCTTTCTTCCCTGAGAAAAGGCCACTATTTTCATCTCTATTGAGAAATGCAATGACCAGTGTTTTCCTCACTGAAGACATTTTCTTTTTCCCTCGTGGCCTGTATTTTTCAGTTAGATTGCATTTGAATTTATTTGACCTTTGCATGCCCTTTCGTAATTTGTCACTTTTTTGTAGCGATCGTTTTAGTTGCATTTCCAGTTGGAGAATTTTCTTCATTAGTTCTCGTTTTTCCTTTTGCAGCCGCTTGCAACACTATGATACCCTTTTCACTTTTTCTGGAGTAGAGGAAGCAAGTGGTTGCTCCAGTGTTTGAGATTGAGGCTCAAGGTTCTGGAGTCAAGGATGGTTGTTACAGCTCTGGAGGTGCAGGTTCATGTTGTACTTGTACAAGTTGTTCAGGGGGCTGCTCAAAATAGTTTCCTTCAGTGGACACTGGAGTTAAATTCATCACCACAATAATTTGTTCTATTTTTTTCACGCCGCCTCCTCTGATTTAATCTCAATTTTTCCCTCTTTTTTTCAGCATCAGATTGTGTCATTGTATGGATCGGTGGATGATCAGGATTGACATCCTTCTTTCTTCTCTGATAGCTAAAAAACGAAAATGTTATAGTTATGACACTGGCGCAGAATAGGATTCACATCCATTAAATGTTATTAGTAGTCTATTAATAGTAGGCTATACAATGATAACACTTAATCAGAGTTAAATCAACTCCCTCTCCCAAACATGTTTTGTTACCATTTCACTGCTAATGTTAATAATAATCACTTTACTATAATTTGAGCCTGCGGCACACACTTTATATTGCATTTGGTTGCATTATTACATGATAGTTAAGTATTATGCATTGTTACACTGTAACTGGTAAATGTATATCCAATGCAGGTACACAAATGCAATTTCAACATACCTACACAAAATAGATAGATAAAATGCCCATCAAACTACTTCAATTCAAACTTGTACAGTCTCAATTTTTCATAAAGTGCCCCAAATGTGAAGCAGCATTTAACTAATATAATTCATTATCCATATGTGTGTGTGTGTGTGCAATATTATATTAACTAATATAATTCATCAGTTATACCTTAACTGCAGTGCAATAAGACATTAACTACAGTGTAATAATGCAACTTAATGTTAAGTGTTACCCACCCAGCTTTATATCCTATTATATCCTATTCTGTTGCTGACAGTAGCATGAAGCCATGAAAACAATACCTTGCTTTTCTTCTGGCTAGTCTTTCCTCCCTAGCAACTGGATCTGCGTTAATCTTTTGTCTGTGCCGTGCAGCCCTCTCCTTATTAGACAATGGCATCTACAGTATAAAGATAATGTTCCTTGAAATACCTTAAAATGCCATAAAATAGTTTACAATTATAATATTCAGTATTCATACAACAAGTAAATATGAATTGCATGATTACATTTTGTAAACTAGTGAAAACATGGGATAACAAAACTACTGTCATTCAGCATAATGGGTGACATTGTGGTATAACATGAAACTTTTGTTGTGCCAAAGGACAAAAAAAGCGTGATACTGAAGGACGGATTTCATACATAAACTTATATGGGTCAAAGACGAGACGTGTAAATTTGGTGTCCGAAGGCCATTCATTTTACATAAGATAAATATGTATAAATATAATATTAAAATCACTCAACTCTTACCCTTCTTTTGACCCAGAAATATTTGTGTTGCAAACTATTAAATTAAGGGAGTTATTGAGCTCTAAAGTGTCAAAATGTCCTTCAGTGTAACTGTCCGAGTTAAAATTCTAATGACAAAAGTGATTTTAAAATGTAGAAATTAATCGTAAAAATATAAATGAACACCCATAGCATAATTCAAATCAAATCAGGTCACATACACATGGTTAGCAGATGTTAATGCGAGTGTAGCAAAATGCTTGTGCTTCTAGTTCCGACAGTGCAGTAATATCTAAGTAAGTAATATAACAAATTCACAACAACTACCTTATACACACAAATGTAAAGGGATGGAATATGAATCTGGGCCAGCAGCCTTGCGAGGGTTAACACATTTAAATGTCTTACGTCAGCCACGGAGAAGGAGAGGGGGGCCCGCAGTCCTTGGTAGCGGGCTGAGTTGGTGGCACTGTATTATCCTCAAAGCAGGCAAAGGTGTTTAGCTTGTCTGGAAGCAAGACATCGGTGTCCGTGACGTGGCTGGTTTTCTTTTTGTAGTCTAATTGCCTGCTACATACGTCTCGTGTCTGGGCCGTTGAACTGCGACTCCATTTTGTCCCTATACCGACATTTCGCTTGTTTAATTGCCTTGTGGAGGGAAAAAATAGACTGTTTATATTCGGCCATATTCCCCGACCTCTTTCCATGGTTGAATGCGGTGGTTTGTGCTTTAAGTTTTGCGTGATTGCTGCCATCTATCCACGGTTTCTGGTTGGGGTAGGTTTTAATAGTCACAGTGCGTACAACATCTCCAATGCACTTCCTAATAAATTTGCTCACCGAGTCGGCATATAAATATATGTTATTGCCTGAGGCTTCCCGGAACATTTTCCAGCCCACTCTTGAAGTGTGGATTCCGATTGGTCAGACCAGCGTTGAATGGTTCTCGTCACCCTATTTGAGGTTCTGCCTATTGGACGGTACGAGCAAGATGGAGTCATAGTTGGATTTGCCGAAGGGAGGACGGGGGAGGGCCTTGTATGCATCATGGAAGTTAGAATAGCAGTGGTTCAGTGTTTTGCTCGAGCGGGTGCTAAAGTCAATGTGCTGGTAGAATTTAGATAGCATTGTTCTCAAATTAGCTTTGTTAAAATCCCCAGCTATATGGTTTCCAGTTTACATAGAGTCCAGTGAAGTTCTTTCAGGGCCTTCGAGGTATCTGCTTGGGGGGGATATACACGGCTGTGACTATAATCGAAGATAATTCTCTTGGGAGATAATGCAGTCGGCATTTGATTGTAAGGAATTCTAGTTCAGGTGAACAAAAGGACTTGAGTTACTGTATGTTGTTATTGTTACACCATGAGTCGTTAATCATGAGGCATACATCCCCGCCCTTCTTCTTACCAGAGAGATGTTTGTTTCCGTTGGCGTGATGCATGAAGAAACCTGGTGGCTGTATCGACTCTGACAACATATCCCGAGAGCCATGTTTCCGTGAAACAGAGAATGTTAAAATCTCTGATGTCTCTCTGGAAGGCAACTCATGCCCTAATTCTGTCCACATTGTTGTCTAGAGACTGGACATTGGCGACTAATATGCTCGGAAGCGGTGGGTGGTGTGCTCGCCATTCTAAGTCTAACCAGGAGGCCGCTCCATCTGCCTCTCCTGTAGTGACAATGTTGTTTTGGGTTGGCCTCTGGGATTATATCCAATGGGTGGAGGTCCGAACAAAGGATTTGCTTCGGGAAAGGCGTATTGCTGGTCGTCATGTTGGTAAATTGACGTCGCTCTTATATCCAATAGTTCTCCCCGGCTGTATGTAATAAGACTTGAGATTTTCTGGGCTAACAATGTAAGAATTAATACATAAAAAACAAAATTACTGCAGTTTCCTAAGGACTTGAAGCAAGGCGACCATCTGTCGGCGCCATCTTATTTCCTGTGTGTTAGTGTTTGCAGCAATATATAGAGTAATGGGCGACATACCGTATCAAAAAAATAAAACGTGAATAACTTTTGTCCGGACTTTAGCGCTTCATCAATGTCATTCAGTATAACAAAGGTAAAAAGCCATTTTAAAGCATAACACATTATGGTAATCATGTGACAGTGTGTGACATCACAAAGAAGACCCATTGGAGATAATCTATCAATGTGATGAGGTGAGTAAATATCTCTGAAATATTTGATGATTTCACCTTTCACCCTCTAGTAACATTTGTAACAAAAACACATGTCCTTCAGTACAACAGAAAATATACTTTTGTTATTTTACAAAATCTATATTAAATATGAAAAGTAAGGATAATCATTACTTTATATAGGTGGCCAAGGAGCTGCCTATTTGTATTTCATTGTGTTGTGTTTGTTTCGTATTCATTAAAATGTTGAGAAATTAATGCATTAAAATAATCTTATAGGAACTCAAATTAATCAAATAAAAATATGAACATGTGAAATAGATTCAGGGGTAACAAACTCACCAGAGGGGGGCGGTAGTGAACTGTCAGATGAGGACCACCAACTGACTGTTGAGGAGATGCTCTTGATGTTGTGCCTGTAAAGAGAGGACAATATGTCAAATTAGATAACATAATAAGCATCCCCTCCTCAAATCTGCATTGATCACAAGATTCTTTGAGTAAAGAAACTATATGCAAACTTTTACTCAGAACCACTTTTACAGAGCAAATAGACATAGAGCTGACTTATAACACATTGAATAACAGGCATGGCTAGGCTAATAGACATCCTTGGAATTATATTAAATTGTGTCAACTGACTGACCACAATCATAAAACATCCAGCAATTAAGATTAGAATCTAATTGTATTAAAAAGTGTGATTAAAATAGATTTCATTGTCATTTTTTTGTCAACAAACTACACAAAATACTAAATGTGAAAGTAAAATTCTAATATTTGTAATAAAAAATATGAAAAAGAAAACATTTCTTGATTAGAGTATTCAACCCCCTTGAGTTAGAATTACCTTTGGCAGAGATTACAGCTGTGACTATTTCTGGGTAAGTCTAAGAGCTTTGCACATTATTTTATTATTACAATTCTTTAAGCTCTGTCAAGTTGGTTGTTGATTATTGCTAGACAGCCATTTTCAAGTCCTGCCATAGATATTCAAGCCGATTTAAGTCAAAACTGAAACTAGACCACTCAGGAACATTCAACGTTGTCTTGGTAAGCAACTCCAGTGTATATTGGGCCTTGTTTTAGGTTATTGTCCTGCTGAAAGTGACAGTCTCCCAGTGTCTGTTGAAAAGCAGACTGGACAAGGTTTTCCTCTAAGGATTTATAAAAAATTCCCTAGTCCTTGCCAATGACAAGCATACTCACAGCATGATGCAGCCAGCCCCACCACTATGCTTGCTTATGACCCTGTCAAGGAGCATTATGACCATCATAATCATATACAGAAAAAACATATAAAAACGCAACTTGTAAAGTGTTAGTCCCATGGTTCATGAGCGAAAATAAAAGAGCCCAAAAATTCCCATTCACGCAATGTGCAGTTTTGTCACAAAACACAATGTCACAGATGTCTCAAGTTGAGGGAGTGTGCAATTGGCATGCTGCCTGCAGGAATGTCCACCAGAACTGTTGCCAGAGAATGTAATGGTAATTTCTCTCATCGTCGTTTTAGAGATTTTGCAGTATGTCCTACCGGCCTCACAACCGCAGACCATGTTTATGGCGTTGTGTGGGCGAGCTGTTTGCTCATGTCAATGTTGTGAACAGAGTGCCCCATGGTGGCAGTGGGGATATGGTATGGGCAGGCATAAGCTACGGACAACGAACACAATTACATTTTATTGATGGTCATTTGAATGGACAGTAATACTGTGAAGAGATCCTGAGACCCACTGTTAAGGTATCTGTGACCAACAGATGCATATCTGTATTTCCAGCATGTGAAATCCATAGATTAAGGCCTAATGAATTTATTTCAATTGACTGATTTCCTCATTTGAACTGTAACTCCACAAAATCTTAAATTGTTGCATTTATATTTTTGTTCAGTATATGAAAAGTGGTACTCAGTGATATGTTGTGTTGGATTTGCCCCCAAAATAACACTTTGTATTCAGGAAATAAAGTTAATTTCTTTGCCACATTTTTTGCAGTTTTAATTGCAAACAGGATGCATGTTTTGGAATATGTTTATTCTGTACAGGCTTCCTTCTTTTCACTAGGTTAGTATTGTGAAGTAACTACAATGTTGTTGATCCATCCTAAGTTTTCTCCTATCACAGCCATTAAACTAACTGTTTTAAAGTCACCATTGGCCCCATGGTGAAATCGCTGAGAGGTTTCCTTCCTCTCCGGCAAATGTGTTAGGAAGGACATCTGTATCTTCGTAGTGACGGTGTATTTATACACCATCCAAAGTGCAATTAATAACTTCACCATGCTCAAAAGGTATATTCAATGTCAGATTTTTTCCCATCTACCGATAGATGGCCTTCTTTGCAGTGCATTGAAAAATCTCCCTGGTCTTTGTGGTCGTACTTGTGTTTGAAATTCGACTGAGGGACCTTACAAATCATTGTATTTGTGAGGTACAGAGATGAGGTAGTCAATAAAAAATAATGTTAAACACTATTACTGTCCATGCAACTTCTTATTTGACTTAAGCACATTTTTACTCCTGAACTTAATTAGGCTTGCCGTAACAAAGGGGTTGAATACTTATTGACTCGAGACATTTTAGCTTTACATTTTGTATTAATTTGTAAACATACCAAAAAATTACACTCTGACATTATGAGGTCTTGTGTGTAGGCCAGTGACGAAACATCTCAATTGAATACATTTTAAATTCAGGCTGAAACACAACAAAATGTGGAAAAAGTCAAGGGGTCTAACTAAAAACTTTCTGAAGACAACCGATGGGATTTCATAAAATAACTTTGCCAATAGAGAGATATTTTAAACCTCCAAATTCAAGGTTTACATTTGTTCCGCTTGGTCTGTAACAAGCATATTGTCAATATCGGATGAAATCATCGTATCAAAAAAGAAATCAGATAGTGAAGAAGAAGAAAAAAAATCTACGTCAGTTATCAATTTCTATTTTACAAAAAAAAAATTTTGAATGGAGTTACAATTTTTGCACACATTATATGTGGAGGTAAGTTGTTCTTATCATTGAATAGAACGGGAAATATGACTTTTGAGACATTGGAATAATTTAAACGACAATATCACAATATCTCTTAAAGTACATGTTATGGTGAATGTGTACAAAAGATTTCCACCAAGCGTGATGTTGAATTTTTTACTCAAAGTATAAGTATTAAAACAGTCAGTATCAACATTTCACTATCAATCATGTTACAAGTATGGAAATATCATCAAGGCACATTTCAGCAAGGAATTCAACATCAAATCAAGGTAGGTATTCCAGTAAGAATCATGTAAATAATAAATAATCAAACAGTGCAGATATCAACTGTCATAGTCAAAGAAATCATGTTAGTGTGAACACCTGGCGGGACTGAGGAGTTTCCCATCCTCCTCACATTGACAGCTGTAGCTCTGACACGGACTGGAAAACAGGCTCCAGGTACTGCTTAGAGGAGGATGACGTGCAGTAGTGTGATGGTACTATCAGTAAGTCGCACAGAAATGGTGTCATCGTTTTGTGCCTCATTCCTCACAGGTGTTAATCTGATGGTCTCCTCAAGCTCCTTCGCTTGCACCCAGTGTAGCACAGACCATTCAGCCAACAAGTGTTCACATACTCTCTTCTTCTCACCATAAACTTCAAGATGGTATGCCAATGTGGGTGTCTTTCTAGGGCTCATATTCTCAGACCTGCATCGCTGCACTGCAGTGCAGTCAACAAAACCACACACATACACTTTCCTCTCATTCCAGTCTAACGTTTGCCAGAAGTACTGGAAAATCTTCTCTCTGTCCTCATCACACATTGCATCGCAGGAGCATTTGGAAGACCTTCGACATCCCTCTGACACACATCCTGGTCCCATATTGCATGGCTTTCTCTTCACCTCCCCTTCTGTTGTTGACCTTCCTCTGTCCTGCCAACCCTTGATTGGTAGCAATTGATTGGTCTGCCGTTGTTTGCTCTACTCTTTTATGCGTGTTGTCTTAAACATTTCAAATACAATAATTTGAAATATATTAGCTACATCATTCAGCGTAGAATGTTCAGCAGATTTCAGTATTTTAGCATTGCCATTTTCCTAAAAACAATGTACATTTAGCTAGCTATTATTATAGGTAAAAGGTATGCTTTTTCACAAAGAAATCCTGAGGTGTCACTGGCATTTTCCTCATGATCACTTTCCTCGTCTGAGCTATCGCTAGCACTCTCCATCTCTGACTGCAAAACTCTGGCCTCTTCAAAAGGGACATTCACCATGGCACACAGCTCCTCCAATGAAAAAGACATGAAAAATAAGTTTGGCTCATTCTCAAAAAGAATGGATTAATGTTAGCCTGATTGTATATCATTCAATCAAGTATTAATCACAATGTAGACCTAACGTTAGCTATTGAAACAGGTATGAATCAATCTGAGGTGAAGTCTAGCAAGCTACATGGCTAACACTGGAGCTAGCTTAGCTAGCCAGTTTAGCTTGCTAATTTGATAGTAGTTAGCTATTACCACACACATCTGATCAATCTGTTCGCTCTTTATGCTATTGACTAGGTGGCTATCTAGATAGCCAACAATAAATCATTTATGGGAAGCTGAAACTTCGTCTGTCACATTCAATGACAATGGAATGGGTGAGCCAAAGCCAGACAGTTAGCTAGCTACCTTGCCATTTCATTTGCACTCTCCCTCAAAACAGAATCTCAACAGCAGGTTTTTATCTGAGAAATACTTGTCTTACTCCGGGAAGGATATAATATTACAAAAGGCAGAAGGTAATTAAAGTGCAACTTACCTCTGATCACATCTGGCTACGCACCCACAAACACGAACAAAATCTCCTCAGAAAAGTGAAGACGTGAGCTCCTTTCAAGCAATAATATCCATCTGCGGACTGCAGTAACTACACAGCCGTACCCACTGCCATTGAGGGTACTTGTAACAGTACAACAACCATTAGCATTAAGTCATTACATGCTGCGTCCACTAGCATTACGTCACTATATGCACACTAGCCAGCAGAGAAAAAGTTTATGGTAATATTTTTTTATTTCACCTTTATTTAACCAGGTAGGCAAGTTGAGAACAAGTTATCATTTACAATTGCGACCTGAATAAAGCAAAGCAGTTCAACACATACAACAACAGAGAGTTACACATGGAATAAACAAACATACAGTCAATAATACTGTCAGAAAGACTATATACAGTGTGTGCAAATGAGGTAAGATAAGGGAGGTAGGGCAATAAATAAGCCATGTTGGCAAAGTGATTACAATATACAAATTAAACACTAGAGTGATTGATGTGCAGAAGATGAATGTGCAAGTAGAGATACTGGGGTGCAAAGGAGCAAGATAAATAAATACAGTATGGGGTGAGGTAGTTGGATGGGCTATTTACAGATGGGCTATGTACTGGTGCAGTGATCTCTGAGCTGCTCTGACAGCTGGTGCTTAAAACTAGTGAGGGAGATATGAGTCTCCAGTAGAGGTTGACCGATTAATCGTAATGGCCGATTAATTAGGGCCGATTTCAAGTTTTCATAACAATCTGTAAATCGGCATTTTTGGACACCTGCATTGCACTCCAGGAGGAGACTGCGTGGCAGACTGACCACCTGTTATGCGAGTGCAGCAAGGAGACAAAGTAAGGTGCTAGCTAGCAGTAAAATGATCTTGGTTGATGATATTACTAGTTTATCTAGCTTGTCCTGTGGTGCATATAATCGATGCAGTGTCTGTTAATTTATCGTTGAATCACAGCCTACTTCGCCAAACGGGTGATATAACAAGCGCATTCGCGAAAAAAGCACTGTCGTTGCACCAATGTGTACCTAACCATAAAGATCAGTGCCTTTCTTAAAATCAATACACAAGTATATATTTTTAAACCTGCATACTTAGTTAATATTGCCTGCTAACATTAATTTATTTTAACTATGGAAATTGTGTCACTTCTCTTGCGTTCTGTGCAAGCAGAGTCAGGGTATATGCAGCAGTTTGGGCCGCCTGGCTCGTTGCGAACTGTGTGAAGACCATATCTTCCTAACAAAGACCGTAACTAATTTGCCAGAATGTTACATAATTATGACATAACATTGAAGGTTGTGCAATGTAACAGCAATATTTAGTCTTATGGATGCCACCCATTAGATAAAATACGGAACGGTTCGGAATGATTTTTGCTGTTCGTTCTGGTCATTGGCAGCAGAGAACTGGAAGTAAAGACGGCCAAAGGAGGAATTGGCTTAGGGGGCGAACAGTGAGATATACCTGCTGGGGCGCGTGCTACTGTTGGGTGCTGCTATGGTGACCAGTGAGCTGAGATAAGGCAGGGCTTTACCTAGCAGAGACTTGTAGATGACCTGGAGCCAGTGAGTTTGGCGTCGAGTATGAAGCCAGGGCCAGCCAATGAGAGCGTACAGGTCGCAATGGTGGGTGGTGTATGGGGCTTTGGTGACAAAACGGATGTCACTGTGATAGACTGCATCCAATTTGTTGAGTAAAGTGTTGGAGGCTATTTTGTAAATGACATCGCCGAAGTCAAGGATCGGTAGGATGGTCAGTTTTACGAGGGTATGTTTGGCAGCATAAGTGAAGGATGCTTTGTTTCGAAATAGGAAGCTGATTCTAGATTTATTTTTGGATTGGAGATGCTTAATGTGAGTCTGAAAGCAGAGTTTACAGTCTAACCAGACACCTAGGTATTTTGTAGTTGTCCACATATTCTAAGTCAGAACCGCCCAGAGTAGTGATGCTGGACGGGCGGGCAGCGATCGGTTGAAGAGTATGCATTTAGTTTTACTTGCATTTAAGAGCAGTTGGAGGCAACAGAAGGAGAGTTGTACGGCATCAAAGCTCGTCTGGAGGTTAGTTAATACAGTGTCCAAAGAAGGGCCAGAAGATACATAATGGTGTCGTCTGCGTAGAAGTGGATCAGAGAATCACAAGCAGCAAGAGCGACATCATTGATGTATACAGAGAAGAGAGTCGGCCCGAGACTTGAGCCCTGTGGCACCCCCATAGAGACTGCCAGAGGTCCGGATAACAGGACCTCCGATTTGACACACTGCACAGAGAAGTAGTTGGTAAACAAGGCGAGGCAGTCATTTGAGAAACCAAGGCTGTTTAGTCTGCCGATAAGAATGTGGTGATTGACAGAGTCGAAAGCCTTGGCCAGGTCGATGAATATGGCTGCACAGTAATGTCTCTTATCGATGGCGGTTATGATATTGTTTAGGACCTTGAGGATGGCTGAGGTGCACCCATGACCAGCTCTGAAACCAGATTGCATAGCGGAGAAGGTACGGTGGGATTCGATATGGTCGACAAGCTGTTTGTTAACTTGGCTTTCGAAGACTTTAGAAAGGCAGGGTAGGATAGATATAGTTCCGTAGCAGTTTGGGTCTAGAGTGTCTCCCCCTTTGAAGAGGGGGATGATCGCGGCAGCTTTCCAATCTTTGGGAATCTCAGACGATATGAAAGAGAGGTTGAACAGGCTAGTAATAGGGGTTGCAACAATTTCGGCAGATCATTTTAGAAAGAGAGGGTCCAGATTGTCTAGCCGGCTGATTTGTCCAGATTTTGCAGCTCTTTCAGAACATCAGCTATCTGGATTTGGGTGAAGAAGGAATCGGAGAGGCTTGGGCGGGCAGTTAACCGGGGTAGGGCTAGCCAGGTGGAAAGCATGGCCAGCCGTAGAAAAATACTTATTGAAATGCTCAATTATAGTGGATTTATCAGTGGTGACAATGTTTCCTAGCCTCAGTGCAGTGGGCAGCTGAGGAGGTGCTCTTATTCTCCATGGACTTTACAGTGTCCCAGAACTTTTTTGAGTTTGTGCTACAGGATGCAAATTTCTGTTTGAAAAAGCTAGCCTTAGCTTTCCTAACTGCCTGTGTATATTGTCAATATCAATGATTATGTAACATGCAGGTCTCACCACTAGGAGTGCTGATCAGCGGAGGAGGTCCAGTAGATCGCTGGGTAACTGAAGAGGACGATACCGCAGTCGTAATGGCCTTCCTCACACCAGTCACTGCAGAATTAAAGAGAAGGATTAAAGAAGAGGACAGAAGAGGGAATTCAATTAATATTTATTTATCCAGAATCGTTCACATCATTAGCAACATAGGTCACTGTTTTATAGGACATAAATCAATCATTTATTGGACCTCTCTGGAGTTGAGAGGGAGGAATTTGGAGATGTTTTGGGATTCATTCTCACCTAGCACATCATCATCCTCCTCCTCCTCCTCCTCAGTGAGGTCTATGAAGGAGCCTTTGGGTCGAGCCCCCGTTTTGGTTGGAGTAGAGCTTGTTGCTTGGTTATCTGAAAGGGATGGAACAGACATAGGAGAGAAAACAGTTAGATAATATTCTCTTTCACAACAGGTTTTTGATCGATTTAATTTGATTGCTTTTCTGATTTCCGTGACAAGGTTGCCTGCTGCTAGCAAGGCATAATGCTATGCTAGGCTATGATAAACTTACACAAATGCTTGTCTAGCGTTGGCTGCAAAGCATATTTTGAAAATCTGAGATGACAGGGTGATTAACAAAAGGCTAAGCTGTGTTCCAATTTATTTCACTTGTGATTTTCATGAATAGGAATATTTTCTAGGAAGATTTATGTCCGTTGCGTTATGCTAATTAGTGTCAGATGATGACAACGGTCCCGTTCACGGGATGGGGTGTCACAACAGGTTAAGGACAACAAAGTCAAGGTATTGGGGTGGCCATCACAAAGCCCTGACCTCAATCCTATAGAAAATTTGTGGACAGAACTGAAAAAGCGTGTGCAAGCAAGGCCGCCTACAAACCTGACTCAGTTACACCAGTTCTGTCAGGGAGAACGGGCCAAAATTCACCCAACTTATTGTCGGAAGCTTGTGGAAGGCTACCCGAAACGTTTGACCCAAGTTAAACAATTTAAAAGCAATGCTACCAAATACTAATTGAGTGTATGTAAACATCTGACCCACTGGGAATGTGATGAAATAAATACATGCTGAAATAAATCATTATCTCTACTATTATTCTGACATTGCACATTCATAAAATGAAGTGGTGATCCTAACTGACCTAAGACAGGGAATTTTTACTAGGATTAAATGTCAGGAATTGTGAAAAACTGAGTTTAAATGTATTTGGCTAAAGTTTATGTAAACTTCCAACTTCAACTATATATATATATAAATGCAATTATTATTCTTGTCCACATACAGTATAGGATGTTGTTATCAGGCCTGTTGCTAGAAAACTCACCTGTCTTTGACGTCATAGCCGTCCCCGAAGGAGGTCCTGGAGCTGCCGAGCCCGTAGCGGCTGGACCAGAGGACGCCTGAACAGGGACCCTGGCTGTGGTCACTGACATCCCAGCACTGGGCGTACTGATCCCCCCAGTGCCCCCCTGGTACACAGCCCGAGCCAGGGTCATCTGGGCTGGGGACATGGCTGGGGAGAGCTGTGTGGTGGAGGAGATGGGCTGCAAGGCCATGGTGGAGGTGGTGGGGCCGGCCATGGTGGAGGTGGTGGGGCCGGCCTTGAGGATATAGGTAGTGGTGGGAGTAGTGGTCTTGGCCTTGTTGAGCGAGTTGGCTGCGGCGAAGGAGGACACAGGGATGTTGACCAGGGTTCCCGCCCCGCCGTTGGCCATGGCAGAGAGAGGCAGCTGGATGAGGAGCGGCTGGCCATTCTGGCCCACCACGTTGGAGCCCGAGGTGGTCTTGAGGAGCAGGGTGCCGGTGGGGCCGCTTTGGGAGGTGACGGTGCACAGGGAGGCGGAGCTAGAGGAGGTGGGGATCAGCTGCAGAATGGAGCCCTGTGTTACCATGGCAGTGGCCGTAGTGGTAGTGGGGACAGGTTTGGCCTGCTTCACCGGAGAAACTGGAAAGACAACAGGAGAGAGGAAAGGAATGGTGAGTTTATTCCTGACTGGTCAGAACGCAGTTGGTGTCGTTCTTTATCTTGTAACTTGATCTCAGGGTCGTTCAATCCCCATGATAAGTGAAACATCCTATTGACAGGTAAGGGAGAAGGTGAAGGAGAAGGGAGATCTTACGTGTATGGTTGGTAGAGACTGGGCTGGTCATGGGCTGCTTTACGACAGCTGCTACTGGCCTGTTGGAAAAGATGTGTGTTTGCATTGAGTTTAATAAAAAAATAAAAAAAGGTAATTGAAAGAGATGTGATTTGCATTCAGTTGGCTTGTTTAAAAATAGGTCAGAGATCATATTGAAAGTCTTCCTGTAATTTGGCAACCTCTTTGCCACACTTTACTTTGTCAGTTTACTATTATTCTGTCTTCTGGCTCGGTCTTCTTCTGTTTCCCCCCTGTGTTTTTAACATTGAGTTTACAGATTTTAAAAAAATTTAAATTGGGTGTTTGTTATGTGTATTTTGCTGTTTGTTCTTCTTTGCATTGAATTTGACGAATTCAACCAAAAAAAGAACGACACATTTAAAAAAAATCTTTATCACAAAAAAGGGGGTAAAAAGTGTTGATTCCTTTAGGACTTGTTTAGTGTATAGGTATCATTCTTGAGTTGTTTATGGTATTCTGTCATGAAAATCATGAAGTGTTTGCAGGTCGTTTAATATTTTTGGTACTGTACATTAAATAAAACATTTTGGTATACATTTGTGTTGTAATGATATATAACATGTTTTTTTTTTATATTGTAATCCAGACCTTTATTTAGTTCAGTACATTAGGAACTGGGAATATTATGAACAAATAAAATGTTTCATGGGGGCAAGAATGCAATTATATTACTATTAACATTGGTCAAATAAAAATAAAAGTGACGATTGCAACTATCTCAAGACTATGTCGTTTCCATAATTCCATACAAAACATAAAAGTGCAACACGACTACTGTGGAAAATGGCACCTTCCCAATCAAACATGTTTAAGTCAAATTAAAGTCTGATTCAAAGAAGAACTGTAGTCTCTTCACTCTCAGGATCTCATTGATGGAGTCCCTGATCTTTTTCCAGTCTCTGGCATACAGTTTGTTGAACCTTTGTTCCAAATATTTCTTCATGGTTTCGCGCAGGTTAACAGGCAGCGCATCTTTGCCCAACGTTCCGACGTAGTTCACCGTGGTGACCCACTTCACGTAGTTCTCGTACGAGACCAGGTTCCGGAACAGGAATACTGCGTAACGATCGGATCTGGCCTTCCTTGCAGCATTCTTAGAACGCAGGTAAAGCTGTCTCTCCTTGTCCGTGGAGATGGGACGCAGCATTATGTCTGAACGAACCCTAGTTCCTCCGCTGGGTTGCTGTGGAGACTGCGGCTGTGACCCATCTCTTCTAGCAGGCTGGTGTCTTAGGTTGAATGAAGGCTTCTCAAATTCTTCTTCCTCAGATATCTCTTCATACTCTTCTTCGGATTCTTCATCCTCCGTCACTTCCTTCTTAATCCAACCAATAGAGGTCGCCAGCTCCCCTCTCTGCCATGCCCCCTCTTCAGACTGCAGCTCCAGCTTTGGATGCATTCGGAGCACGCTGTTGAGAGGAGAGGTGCAGTTGGATCGGGTGCTGTGAACACTGTCTGCACAGCTTTTAAAAGCTTGTTTTCTTAAGCTTTGGCGCATTGTATAACGTCACAAGACTCAGGACCTGGAACCATGGTGGTGTGCAAAAGAAAAGACGCAAAAACCGAACCGCTGTTTGTTTGTTTAATCCAAAACAAAATGATGATTGATTTCATGTGGGGTTTTGGTTTGAAAATGCCTGACGGGTAGGCACTAAGCGATCAAAAGAGAAGTCAGTCTTGTACATCAGAGAATACCCTCGAAAGGTATCATCTTTGTTTCCCGTTATTATGGTTTTTAGCGGATGTTGTTGCTTTTTAATCCAATCTCCCCGAGAATTTAATCCAGCCTCAGTATTATTGACAACGATCCTGTGCAGAGTCACCACACATTCAATCACACGTTGTGATTGACTCCACGTGTGGCATTCATTGGCTTCAGGCCGGTATTGTCACGTTGATACAAAGGCACAATGATAGCTAGTATAGCCCCATGCAATGACTAATACACAGCTTTCCTTCTGCATGATTTGAATTACAAATCCATAAAATACATTTTTATGCTGGAAAATACAAGCAATGGGAATGTGCTGTCACAAGAGATGGAAAAAAAGGAAACTATGGAATATGTGAAAAGTTTTGGAATTGTCATCCATGATTGCCAATGGTGATTAACACAAGACTGCAAACAAACGAAAATAATGATTGAATCCAACATCTTCATAAGACTAGAGGCAATGCAATCCCCTGTTTATGATTAATGTTCACCTGTGATTCACAGGAGGAAATGCATTCAAATGACTAAAAGCTTTTCTAAATGAGGAAGTAGTACATTGGCAGTAGGACCGAACTCTTACCGTTGTGTCGGAATGGTGTTTGTAGCAGGTGCAGTCTTGGCAACAGGGGACGTTAGCGCCTGTGAACACACGCCATGGTGACACCTTTAGCCAACACCCTCAGCAATTTTTATTTAATTGTCTATTTGATGTTAAATGTGCAATATGCAGAATTCGTTCCGCCATTTCCTGGTTGCTAAAATTCTAATTGTTCACCTAATTTTAGTGTATGTGACAAAACAAGCAAGTATAGTGTAGAGAATCATTGTACCATTTAAACTACTGTGAAAAATATTTTCCATAACCAAAAATATTGTATTTTCAGCTGTTTGAAGCTGGTGTATAAAACCGAAAGCAAAAGACGCAAAACAAATATTTAGAGCGGGAAGTATAGAAATAAACAGAACTACCGCTTCTTAGACTTGTTTTCAATGAGAATGACAGATCTCTATAACTCACAATTTTATGTGAATTTGGTCAGGTCACCCAAAAAGTTACATATTGCAGCTTTAACTAATATCGATGAGTAGTAGATGACTTACAAAAATATATCTGAGACACTGGGGTCCCATAAATTAACAACATTTCTTACCTCCTGTTTTCTTTTGTTCTCCGAGGCCTGGTTGGCTTCTCCGAATTTCTTTGCTAATCTAGCAATCTTGGCCTGAAAAAGGGTAAGAAACAGTGAGAACCTGTGAGACTTTCCAAATAAATTTAAAAAAAAATTGTAAGGATTTTAATTAGCATTGCTTAATTTTGTGACTATTGAAAACTATTACTATTGCTGACTATAACCATTGACGACTATTTCTGACTGTTGTGACTATTGTCAAATCGACTTGTAACAGACCCGTTGCTAGTAGTTTAACATGTAGCTAGCTTACCTGTAGTGTGTTAAGGGTGCTCTGGTGTTTTGTGGCACAATCAATCTTTTCTACCCGGTCTTTTAGCTCCTGTAAACCTTGGTCGAAGACGGTGAGCTGCAGCGCCCTCAACCGCTCCTCAACCATTTTCTGCAGAACCTGAGAAGAATAGAAACGTAGGATGAGTTCAAGATGCAATGTAGGGCTAGATAGTGTGGGGCAATTTTGTTTGAGAGTTACTTTATACCTGACTGGGGGTAAAGTCTTAAACCTGGGGGTAAAATGCTAATACGTGAGAACAGGTATCATCAATTCATGCCAGACCAACCTTTTCAAGTTTTAGGCGACTGCCACCTTTCGCAGTGATTTTCAACTCGAGCTGAGCTTCCAACTCCACGCCCTGCACCTTCTGCCTCTTCCCGTCTCTTTCAACCTTCCCTCCATCCTTCTCGTCACCTTCCAACAGGGGACGCTTCTGTCCAGAAGAGGAGCTCTTTTCCTCCTTCACCTTCACCCCTGTTGAGACAAAGTGTTCTGGTTTAGTTTAATCAGATTATTTTGGTTAATGGTCATGTGATAATTTCCTGTGCAGTATGCTTGTGTGTATGTTATTCATTTTAGATTTTTTTCCTGTGTTGTTTTATTTGTAAAATACAAGTATTCCCAGATTATATATTTAGTTATAAATCCCCAAAAGGTTGAAAATGAAACATAGCTGGCATAGTAGTGCCTACTACTATCAGTCAACTCAGGATGATTTTTCAGGTCTTGCAGATTCTATCATTTCATACCTTTGTCACTTGTGGATGTAGAGGTGGAGGAGGCAAGAGATGAGGTAGAACACCCGTCAGAATTCTGTTTCTCCTTTTTCACCTCCTTTTTCACAGAAACTACCTCCATCTTTTCCTCCTTCATTACTCCTTCCTTCTCTTTCTGACTATTGTCTTTCTTCTTCTCTCCCTTCTTCACCACCTCTTCTTTGATGTCCTGATCCGGCTCAGGGGCAGCAGAGGGGGAGGGGGTGCGGACAGGGGAGGCCATGGTAGCGGCCTTGGGGGAGGAAGGTCTCTCTTCCGTGGAAGTGGAGGTCTCAGAGGCCTTGGTCTCTGTATGGTCCTTGTCTGTATCCGTTTCCGTTTCCATGGCCACGGTGTCTTCTTTCTGCTCTGTCCTCTTTTCCTTCCCAGACTCTTTGTCAGACGTGGCGAGCGAGACGGGAGAGAACGGAGAGTCCAGAGGATACTGATCCATAGGGGCTTGGTCCTCATGGCTCTTTCCAGTTGTAGTGCAGGTCTCCTGGAGAAGAGAACATCCAGGTAAGTTTGTATTTTAGCCGCCAAACTCAACAAACACATGGAGAAAAAAAAGAAATCCTACTCGCGGTGCTTGGACCCCTAACAATGCCAACTTCAACACTTTCCAACTATAACCCCCATTTTCCTTAACTTCCAATGTTTCCCATTTATCCATATTTCAGCTCCTCTCACTCGTTCTCATACAAACCTCTTTCTCTGTCTCAGGTGCTTTCTCTTCTTTCTCGTCCGTCTTTGCCACCTCCATCTCTGTATCCTTTCCTTCCTTGTCCTTATTGGAAGGGGCCGTGGAACACTCCTTTTTCTTTCCCTCTTCCTCCATCTTTTTCAGCACGTCGTTAAGGTTGTGGAATGGCGATGAGGGGGAGGGAGTGGCATCTTCCTTGGCTTTGGGGCTTTCGGAGGTTGGTGGGGAGGGAGACAACGATAGGGACAGAGCAAGGGGAGGGGATGGAGAGGTCAGGGAGGTAGGGGGGACTGGGGTTGTGGAACGAGACGTCACCGCAACGTCGTTTTGCTCTCTGTCTGCCCCCCTCTGTGCATCCTCTGTGTGCGTACCGTTCGTCAGTGGGCTACGGGGAGGGGGAGAGCTGGAATTGGAATTGGACAGGGGCGGGACGGGGGACGACAATGTGCTGTGGAGAGACTCCAGTTGCTGGCGGTCGCTTATCTTCATGGTTTTCCTGGCTCGGAATATCTTCTTCTTCTCTTCTGCCACAGCAACTTCCATTTTAACCTGAGGAGTGACAAGGAAGGATGGGGATGTTAGTTGGAACGGGTCACGAAAGAATCCTCCTCGGGAATGCTAACAGCGCCTGCGCCACCCACCTAGCTTCTACCCACTACAATGGGTACAGATGAGCTATCTTTAAGGCCAAACCGATGCAGTGTTCTGGGACACCACTAGGGGTCACTGTAGAACCCTGTTGGTATGTTTTTCCCCTCTTTGTTCTATTCTAGAAGGTTCTTTTTCCCTGTGAGCTCAGCATACAGAACCATTCTATACAAGAGTCAATTTCAGCAGAAAGAGTGACTCAGCAGAAGTCTATCAAAATGGTCTCAAGTCCAGCTTCCTCTCCACTGAAGTTTAGTCCCGCATGTTCGCTCACAACTTTTTGTCCTCAGGATTGCGATCTTGAGATGCCATGTGGTCCAGGGGTGATGAACACACTAACATGACATAAGACTATACCTTTCACTGTAAGAACACTATCCCTCTCTTCAATTGGCTGACAAGCTTTTGCGTTGTCAATTCCAACACAGCCGGTCCAGTCTGCATGGATATGACATTATCCCAGAGGATGGCAGCAACATTACTTGCTTTTGTCCCTCCCCTTCGCTCTTATTGGTCCTTTTCCTCAGCCAATCAGGGCCCCTAGATACAGGCTCCGTTGGCAACAGGGAGGAAGGGTTATGCAAGGACTGCATGATTTACCTTATACAGTTCCAATTGTCGAACGCATTCCAGCGTCGGGGCTAGGTTCCAATTTGTGCTTATGGAGTTTATATTCCGCTGACAGTCATTTTCTCATAGTAACAGTGACATTGACACAATATTTAAGAACAATAGGCCAATATACAAAATATGACATTCATATGGATTTTTGTATTTAGCCAAATGTGACCTAGGGGTGTCAGTGGTCCTATATTATATTAGATTTAAAATAATATCTCACCTGGAGGTTTCCGATCATGGATTTGACACCAAAGGATCCAATAACCTAGAGGGGGAGGGGGAAAATATATTTATTATTAGTTCAATGTAACGACTTAAAGCACATTTCAGCAACATATAGAGCCATTCATTAATAAGTACATCATAAAAAAACAAGTTGCAGACATGTTTTACTAGTCAAGAGATGGTGGCCGTAATAATTAATAATAGAACAGGCCGCGGGTGTTGCAAAGCTCCTGACAGTTTGACGTTTTACAAGTAGGATATTTCACAATGGCCAAAAACCAGCCAAAAAAGGGTAGGCTAGTCTTCACAAATGAGATTTACTATTATTACTTAGGCTTCTGTGCTTCAAGATACTCCTTGAAATGTCCAGATCATTTTTTCACAATTTTCTAGAACAACCACCAAAACACATAGACACACTTGCACAACAGGCTTCACACAGAGGATGACAACAAAATGAAGCATTGAAAGTACATTTTCGGTACATAACTGATCAGTTTGTGCAGAAGGCTCCATAGGATCAATACAGAGATAAAACATAAAAATAATGAATTCCAAGCTAAAGGCACAGACAAACTAGTGTGAATAATGGAAGATGATTAGCCATCTGCCTCGCCTGAACACTCCAAATATGAGCAGAAACAGACAGCAGTCAGAGAAACTGTAAAATAATATAAAAAGTATACATAAAAATAAAAACTAACTAATACTATACAAAAATATTCAAACTATTTGGTCATAGCAACCTAGACATAGGCTAAAGGCCTATTGCTCTAGTTACGATACACCATTCTAGTTGACGTAGTGAAACCGTTACCTAGCATTGCTGTCTGATCCCTAGTGACATTTTACTTTCCATAGGGACAGGTTACGCACGTCACTGAATGACATTACCACTCATCAAAATGCAGTGGTTTCCAAATAACAAACACATCTGCGAAACAACAAAATAACCATGATATTGTTGAGGTGAGGAGTAGGTTATTTTTTCTAAATGTTTCTCAGAAATTGGCAGATACTGCTATCCGAACCAATTGATTTTCACCCAGCATATTAAATTGAGCTAGGTCATCAGGTGCTTTAGTTTGGCCCTGTAAACTCAATAAATTCCAGGCCCAAGAAACTGCATTATTGTATCAGTTCCAGGTACAACAGTCTACTGCATTGTTGCTGCATTGCTGCCTAGACAGACTGCAGTAGACTGCTTACAGCTATATAAATAGCTGGTGCTGGTGGCCCCACCCCATGTGCCTTTGACTTCAATGTGCAGCCTGGTATTACATGACAAACAGTCACAGAAATTTTACAACTTCCGTTAAGCAACCTACACACAGAGAGAGCACGTCCTTTACACAGACTGTGCAAACTAAGTTACAGCTCTAGGCAGACAGAGCTGCAGGCTACGCTAGCCTACATACCAATGACACTCTGTTACAACTAAGCGCACAGCTACCCCTCATATCAATACAGATAAGGGGGGTTTTCGAGTTCTATTTTGAGTTTGATCATTTAATCAAACATTTTTATTATGTCCTTCGACTTAAAAAATGGCTTTAGAATGGATGATGAAAAATAATACGTTCCATAACATTTTGCCTCATTCATTTACTATATAAACTATTATCATATGATTTTCTCACCCCTGATATGAGCTTCCTTGATATAAAACTAATAAGGTGAAATCACATTCTATTATGTTACAACGACTCACATTCCAATGTTATTGCACACTGCGCAGTCTTCCCCTCCCCCACTCTGTCATTACCCGCGTTCTGGATTCACAGCAGAAAAAACAAAATGGCCACCAGCTCTGATGTGTGCGCAGCCAGCCAAGCTGAGTCCTCACACGCTGCTACCTGAACACGCATCCAATCCACAGTAGTACAATAGTGTATCAAGTCACATCCATGTTAATAATAAGGTTTCGTAAATTATTTGTATAAAGGGTTAGTTTAAGATTGAAAAAAAATTTTTTTTAGTAAAAAACCATGTAGTTATGATGTAGTTCCTCATCAATCCCACATCATTTTGTGTTAATTTATGCTGATCAATTATGCTGATCAATAAAATGTATATCGTTTGGATATATTTTCTCCTGAAGCTCCCATGATGGGATTCAAGCTAGTCCTCCGCTGTACTATATACTGCAGCAATTACTGATTGATGTGGGCCATAGATGATTGGTTTCTGGTCTGCAATAGGTGTAAACTATCCACTGTATACCTCCAAACTGGAGGGGAAAAAAAACACTCTTCATCACCATCTTGTCCTTGCTTCTATTCCTTTGGTAGTGATTTACTAGGCTAGTAGTACTTGACTAGTACTCTATGTTCTGTTCATAGCTCTCAACAATTCCAGATGTGGAATTGTATGTGGACACCTGCTTGTCAAACATCTCATTCCAAAATGATCCCCCCTTTGCTGATAAACCAGCCTACACTCTTCTGGGAAGGCTTTCCACTAGATGCTGGAACATTGCTGCGGGAACTTGCTTTCATTCAGCCACAAGCCACAAGAGCATTAGTGAGGTCAGGCACTGATGTTGGGCGATTAGGCCTGGCTCGTAGTTGGCGTTCCAATTCACTCCAAAGGTGTTTTATGGGGTTGAGGTTAGGGCTCTGTGCAGGCCAGTCAAGTTCTTCCACACCAATCTCTACAAACCATTTCTGTATAAACCTTGCTTTGTACACAGGGGCATTGCCATGCTGAAATAGGAAAGGGCCTTCCCCAAACTGTTGCCACAAAGTTGGAAGCACAGAATCGTCTGGAATGTAATTGTATGCTGTAGCATTAAGATTTCCTTTCACTGGAACTAAGGGGCCAAGCCCGAACCATGAACAGCCCCAGACCATTATTCCTCCACCAAACTTGAGTTGAAACTATGCATTCAGGCATGTAGCGTTCTCCTGGCATCCACCAAGCCCAGATTCATCCGTCAGACTGCCAGATGGTGAAATGTGATTTGTCACTCCAGAGAATGCGTTTTCACTGCTCCAGAGTCCAATGGTGGCGAGCTTTACACCACTCCAGCCGATGCTTGGCATTGCTTATGGTGATCTTAAGCTTGTGTGCGGATGCTCGGCCATGGAAACCCATTTCATGCCGCTCCCGGCGAACAGTTCTTGTGCTGAAGTTGCTTCCATAGCTTCCAAGTTGCTTCCGTAAGCAGTTTGAAACTCGGAAGTGAGTGTTGCAACGGAGGACAGACAATTTTTACATGCTACGTGCTTCAGCACTCGGCGGTCACATTCTGTGAGCTTGTGTGGCCTATCACTTCGCGGCTGGGGCCATTGTTGCTCCTAGACGTTTCCACTTCCACTTCACAATAACAGCACTTACAGTTGACTGGGGCAGCTCTAGCAGGGCAGACATTTTACCAACATTTTACCAACTGATTTGTTGGAAAGGTGGCATCCTATGACTGTGCCAAGATGAAAGTCACTGAGAGCTTCAGTAAGGCCCTTCTACTGCCAATGTTTGTCTATGGAGATTGCATGGCTGTGTTTAAAAAGTATGCAGGTATACTGACCTAGGTGGTCTGCAGAAATCTTCAAGAATTTCTCAACTTACTTTTCACTGCCTCAAAGACTAATGACAGCCTCAGAATAATGAGACGCTTGTTAACTGGACTCGATCCAAGATGATCTGTACCTTTCATACCCCATGTGTGTTTTCAATCAGTAGCAAGGCGGGAGGAGTCATGCAACATGAGTTTTGATTAGCGTTGATCAGACCTAGTTTGGATATTTGTCACATTTACAGTTTTATTTTCTAAGATCCCAATAGAACTCCATTTGCCAGGAAACCAATAGGAGAACATTTTGGTGGATATGAAGATATCACCTTCCTGTTTAAGCTTCTGTTCTTGTTCCGGTGCCAATGATTATTCAATACAGTTTTCACTTGTCAGACAAAAGTTTTTTACATATTCGGACTGATTGCAAAGCATTGCTGCTAACATAATGCTTAAGGCTTCCAGCATTCTCTCCAAACTGTTCTGACCCTCTCACTTCCTCTCACAAATAGCAGGGCATGAAAATCTAAATGCCAAAAATGCTACTTTACAAATACAGAAAATATATACAAATATTTATCCTAATACAAAACAAACAGCCCCATTGCACAAAATAGTATTTAAAAATAACACACACAAAAAAACGGTATATTATCTACGTTTCGGAATCGTGGTTACTGTAGCACTCTTTAGCAAAAAAAAACTAATTTCAACAGTAGCCAAGTTAAATTCTGAAATGTAGTCCAATATACTAGTCAGAATAGAGCAACATGGGTATAGGTGTACAAGATTCTTTAAAATCTAAAATTCAAGTAAACCTTGAACAGGAGTAGTCTGGAGAAGTAGGCCTTCCGTTGGACAGAGGTCTTGCGCGCTATTTTTTCGGCTGTGTTGATTGAGGGAACTAGCAACAGCAGAGGGAGGAAGAAAAAAGCAGGAGGGTGAGGGGGACTAAGGTTGGACTGTTCCATCTGTTTCAGCATAGAGTGTTCTTGTGCAAGGTTGTGCGCACAGTGAAACCGTCATAGTCTCAGCCTAATGGCTCAAACCAGGAAAAACTGACCGAGCACAGGCTGACAAACTACACAATGTAACACCTTCAGAACAAAAGGATGGAAACAAAAGGATTCTCCCCTTTAGGATTTACATCAGAGTGGCCATACTAACACCTAGTAAAACAAATGCAAAATATACCTTTTTGGTAACTTTGGCAGAAGCATGCAGCACAGAGACTGCTTTTTGCCGCAAAAAAAACTCAGGCTAGAAGCGTAGTCAGTACTAGAGTGCACAAGCCTGACACACTTAGTACCACCCATCCCCCACACAAGCACGGTTTAACGCTGCATGGAAAATTACAGCCTAGCTAGGACTAAACCATTCTGAAAGAAGTAGGGGGGAAATATTTGTTTCTAACTAGAGAGGGTGGGAGAGAGATAGAACTGTTGAATTAACCATCAGAAATCTAAACTACTTCTGTCCTCAAATAAGAATGCAAATGAAAATAAGGACCTTTCACTGTAATGATTTTAAAAATCCTGAGAGAGTACATAACCTTAGACACCATAATCAAATTATCAGTACCAAGGTTTACGAGTTGTACAATTTGACAAATATCAATCGATTAGGGATCAATCATGTTCCTTGTACCTGAACACCAGTATGGAATATTAGGGCAGCGGAGCACACTATACACTGCCTTCGGAAAGTATTCAGACCCCTTGACTTGTTCCACATTACAGCCTTATTCTAAAATGGATTATATAACAAATCCTCAGCAATCTACAAACAATACTCCATAATGACAAAGCGAAAACAGGTTTAGATTTTTTGCGTACAGAAATACCTTAGTTACATAAGTATTCAGAGCATTTGCTATGAGACTCAACATTTAACTCCGGTGCATCCTGTTTCAGTGATCATCCTTGAGATGTTTCTACAACTTGATTGGAGTACACGTGGTAAATTCAATTGATTGGACAGGATTTGGAAAGGCACATACCTGTCTATATAAGGTCCTACAGTTGGCAGCGCATGTTAGAGTAAAAACAAAGCCATGAGGTCGAAGGAATTGTACGTAGAGCTCTGAAACAGGATTGTGTCGAGGCACAGATCTGGGGAAGGGAACCAAAACATTTCTGCAGCACTGAAGGTCCTCAATAACAAAGTGGCCTCCATCATTATTAAATGGAAGAAGTTGGAACCACCAAGACTCTTCCAAGAGCTGAACGCCCGGGCAAACTGAGCAATCGGGGGAGAAAGGCTTTGGTCAGGGAGGTGACCAAGAACCCGATGGTGACTCTGACAGAGCTCCAGATTCCTCTGTGGAGATGGGAGAACCTTCCAGAAGGACCACCATCTCTGCAGCACTCCACCAATCAGGACTTTATGGTAAAGTGGCCAGACCGAAGCCACTCCACAGTAAAAGACACATGACAGCCCACTTGGAGTTTGCCAAAAGGCACCTAAAGGACTCACAGACCATGAAAAACAAGATTCCCTGGTAGGATGAAACCAAGATTGAATTATTCGGCCTGAATGCCACCGTCACATCTGAAGGAAACCTTGCACCATTTCTACGGTGAAGCATGGTGGTGGCAGCATCATGCTGTGGGGATGTTTTTCCAGCAGCAGGGACTGGGAGAGTAGTCAGCATCAAGGGAAAGATGAATGGAGCAAATTACAGAGATCCTTGATGAAAACCTGCTGCAGAGTGCTCAGGGCCTCAGAGTGGGGGCGAAGGTTCACCTTCCAACAGGACAACAACCCTAAGCACAGAGCGCAGGAGTGGCTTCGGGACAAGTCTCTGAATGTCCTTGAGTGGCCCAGCCAGAGCCCGGAACTGAACCCGATCGAACATCTCTGGAGAGAACTGAAAATAGCTGTGCAGCGACGCTCCCCATCCAACATCACAGAGCTAGAGAAGTTCTGCAGAGAAGAACGGGAGAAACTCCCCAAATACAGGTGTGTCAAGCTCATAGCGTCATACCCAATAAGACCCAATAAGACTCGAGGCTGTAATTGCTACCAAAGGTGCTTCAACAAAGCACTGAGTAAAGGCTCGGAATAGTTATGTACATGTGGGAAAAAAAATCAAATAACCTGTTTTTGCTTTGTCATTACGGGGTATTGTGTGTAGATTCATGAAGAGAAAAAACAATTTAATCCATTTTAGAATAAGGCTGTAACCTAAATACTTTCCGAAGGCACCGTAGATAGAAAAGATACAAAGATAACACAGGTGAAAACATACCATTTCTGAGAAGAAAGTGTGATAAAATTGTTCAGAAATAAGGATTTTACTTAACAAGCCTATAATCACTAATGGCAATAGCAATACAATGATAAAGTGAACATGTACAGAAAAAGATGGTTGTTAATTGTTTTTTACTCATTGTTGAGAGTCAGGACTAAACTGTTTTATGTGCTTGGATGACATGATGTGCTTGGATTACATGTTCTTGGATTACATGATGAAACCAAAAATAGATCATTTAAAAATGCTGCTGATATTAGTTATTCAGTAGAACACTAGCCAGCTAATAGCTCACTGCGTAGTATGCCCATCCCCCACTCCCTTCCTCTTTCATAGACTGCGTGAGGACTGCCTGCAGAAACTCAAAATGTCCACCAGTTCTGCTGCTGTGCACAGCCAGGTTTAGCACTTGGCAGCTGTTGGCTGAAACATTCACTTGTGCAGGAGGACGAGAGTTTAAACTCCTCCTACTTTTAGGTATAATTTTACTCTAAACATATTATTCATATAAGGAAATGAGTCAATTGAAATAAATTAATTGGGCCCTAATCTATGGATTTCACATGACAGGGAATACGGATATGCATCTGAAACCTTAAAAAAAAAAAAAGAGGCAGGGGCATAGATCAGAAAACCAGTCTGTATCTGGTGTGACCACCATTTGCCTCATGCAGCGCAACATCTCCTTCGCATAAAGGTTATCAGGCTGTTGATTGTGGCCTGTGGGATCTGGATCACACGGTTGTACACGTCGATCCAGAGCATCCCAAACATGTGGGTGACCTGTCTGGTGAGTATACAGGCCATGGAAGAACTGGGGCTGTGCATTATCATGCTGAAACAAGACGTGATGCCGGCAGATATTCGTGCATTCAAATCGCAAACGATAAAATGCAATTGTGTTCATAGCTTATGCCTGCTCATAACATAACCCCAACGCCACCATGGGGTACTCTGTTCATAACGTTGACATCAGCAAACCGCTCGCCCACACATACACGCTACACTGTCTGCAATCTGTAAGGTACAGTTGAAATCGGGATTCATCCGTGAAGAGCACACTTCTGCAGCGTGCCAGTGGCCATCGAAGGGAGGCTTTTCCCACTGAAATCCGTTATGACGCAAAACTGCAGTCAGGTCAAGACCCTGGTAAGGACAACGAGCATGCAGATGAGCTTCCCGAGACTGTTTCTGACAGTTTGTGCAGAAATTCTTTGGTTGTGCAAACCCACAGTTTTATCAGCTGTCCGGGTGACTGGTCTCATCGAGGATCCCACAGGTGAAGAAGCTGGATGTGGAGGTCCTAGGCTGGCGTGGTTACACGTGGACTGCGGTTGTGATGCCTGTTGGACGTACTACAATCTAAAACAACGTTGGAAACGGCTTTTGGTATAAAAAAAAATGTACAGTGCCTTGCGAAAGTATTCGGCCCCCTTGAACTTTGCGACCTTTTGCCACATTTCAGGCTTCAAACATAAAGATATAAAACTGTATTTTTTTGTGAAGAATCAACAACAAGTGGGACACAATCATGAAGTGGAACGACATTTATTGGATATTTCAAACTTTTTTAACAAATCAAAAACTGAAAAATGACACGTGACTTGAGACACATGTTGTGTGACAAAAATGCACATTTTAGAGTGGCCTGTTAATGATCATGCTGTTTAATCAGCTTCCTGATATGCCACACCTGTCAGGTGGATGGATTATCTTGGTAAAAGAGAAATGCTCACTAACAGGTATGTAAACAAATTTGTGCACAAATTTAGAGAAATAAGCTTTTTGTGCATATGGAAAATGTCTGGGATCTATTATTTCAGCTCAGGAAACATGTGACCAACACCTTACATGTTGTGTTCATATTTTTCTTCAGTATACATACAATGGGGATTGTACCGAAATATCGCAATTTGTAACATAATTTGTCTCATGTATTGAATCCTATTAGTAACAAAGAAACTAAAAGATCACTGACTGATGGAAATACTGATTTGACCAAAATGTCCTCCGAATGGATGATGAAAAACAATATGTTCAGTAACATTTTTCCTCATAACTTCACAATACAAATGATTAACATGTTATTTTCTAATTTTAGTTTCCTTGTTAAAAAAACTAAAAAAGGTGAAATCACATCCTGTTATGTTACAACAGCGCTGTTCACATTCCAATGTTATTGCACAGTGCTCGTAGTCCTCCCCTCCCCCACTCTTTCATTACCCGTGTTCTGGATTCACTGCAGAAAAAAACAAAATGGCCACCAGCTCTGCTGTGTGCACAGCCATTCAGGCTGAGCCCTCACAGGCTACTAACTGAACACATATTCAATCCACTGTATCAAGTTACATCACCTCCATGTTAATAAAGTATTTGCTCTGTATGCCAATTTTGCATAGTCGTTTTCATTTGTTATGTATTTGTATAAAAAGTAGGTTAAGTTTGCTTTGTACAAAAAAACAAAAATCAAAGTAGTTATTATGTACTTCCTCCTCCATTCCACACCATTTTCTGTTTGGTTATGCTGATCAATTAGGTTAAATGTACACTGCTCAAAAAAATAAAGGGAACACTTAAACAACACAATGTTGTTTGTCTACAACCCACACAAGTGGCTCAGGTAGTGCAGCTCATCCAGGATGGCACATCAATGCGAGCTGTGGCAAGAAGGTTTGCTGTGTCTGTCAGCGTAGTGTCCAGAGCATGGAGGCGCTACCAGGAGACAGGCCAGTACATCAGGAGACGTGGAGGAGGCCGTAGGAGGGCAACAACCCAGCAGCAGGACCGCAACCTCTACCTGTGCAAGGAGGAGCAGGAGGAGCACTGCCAGAGCCCTGCAAAATGACCTCCAGCAGGCCACAATTGTGCATGTGTCTGCTCAAACGGTCAGAAACAGACTCCATGAGGGTGGTATGAGGGCCCGACTCCCACAGGTGGGGGTTGTGCTTACAGCTCAACACCGTGCAGGACGTTTGGCATTTGCCAGAGAACACCAAGATTGGCAAATTCGCCACTGGCGCCCTGCCCTGTGCTCTTCACAGATTCACAGGTTCACACTGAGCACATGTGACAGACGTGACAGAGTCTGGAGACGCCGTGGAGAACGCTCTGCTGCCTGCAGCATCCCCGAGCATGACCGGTTTGGCGGTGGGTCAGTCATGGTGTGGGGTGGCATTTCTTTGGGGGGCCAGGTAGCCTGACTGCCATTAGGTACCGAGATGAGATCCTCAGACCCCTTGTGAGACCATATGCTGGTGCGGTTGGCCCTGGGTTCCTCCTAATGCAAGACAATGCTACACCTCATGTGGCTGGAGTGTGTCAGCAGTTCCTGCAAGAGGAAGGCATTGATGCTATGGACTGCCCGCCCGTTCCCCAGACCTGAATCCAATTGAGCACATCTGGGACATCATGTCTCGCTCCATCCATCTGTTGCACCACAGACTGTCCAGGAGTTGGCGGATGCTTTAGTCCAGGTCTGGGAGGAGATCCTTCAGGAGACCATCCGCCACCTCATCAGGAGCATGCCCAGGCATGGTAGGGAGGTCATACAGGCATGTGGAGACCACACACACTACTGAGCCTCATTTTGACTTGTTTTAAGGACATTACATCAAAGTTGGATCAGCCTGTAGTGTTGTTTTCCACTTTAATTTTGAGTGTGACTCCAAATCCAGACCTCCATGGGTTGATAAATTTGATTTCCATTGATCATTTTTGTGTGATTTTGTTGTCAGCACATTCAACTTTGTAAAGAATATTTCATTCATTCAGATCTAGGATGTGTTATTTTAGTGTTCCCGTTTGGGTATATTTTCTCCTGAAGCTCCCATGATGGGATTCAAGCTAGTCCTCCGCTGTACTATATACTGCAGCAATTACTGATTGATGTGGGCCATAGATGATTGGTTTCTGGTCTGCAATAGGTGTAAACTATCCACTGTATACCTCCAAACTGGAGGGGAAAAAAACACTCCTCATCACCATCTTGTCCTTGCTTCTATTCCTTTGGTAATGTTTGTCTCCTCTGACCAACACTAGTGATTTACAAGGCTAGTAATACTTGACTAGTACTCTGTGTTCTGTTCATAGCTCTCAACAATTCCAGAGGGATGTGGCCAAACAGCAGCAAAACAATTCAGATGTGTAAAATCAAGGAAAGACTTGACAATTTATCAGCATATCTCTGATTGCAGCGCATTATAAATATCTTTCCAGTAATCTGCCCATTCCTGAATTCATCCGTATGACAACTCAGGCACCGGCTAACATCTTAAAATTACTTTTAAAAACGTTTTGGTTATTCAGGAAGCCAATTCTTCTCATTTGTCATTATAAAACACTGCTGATCTTTAAAATCATTAGCATCGGGCAATACGAAGAAAAAAACCTGCCTTGCAGGTTTGGTTAAACCAAAAATTGAGCAGAGTTGGGATGGGCTCCAAGCCGTAGTCCATGCTACATTTTATTTAGTGAATGTTTTTTCCTGTTAAATGAGTGCCCTCATGTTCTGTTGCTAGGCCTATGTGAGCTGCATCCTCAGGCTGATGGCATATATTTTAGGAACTCCTTTCAGATTATAATTTCTGTGAAAATTCCCTCCGCTTTCAGATCTCTCCCAAGACACAGGCAAAGGTAGGCGATCAGTCTCAGCAATGTTGATGAAACATTGTATGTTGAATTTAACAACTGATTTGGCTGACGTAGGTGGTCTACAGAAATCTTCAAGAATTCCTGCTCTTACTTTTCACTGCCTCGACAAGAACAAATTACTGTTGACAGCTCTGAATAATGGAGCGTTTGTTAATTGGACTTGATGCAAGCTCATTTCTACCTTTCAAACCTTAGGTGTGTTTTTCAATTAGTGGCAAGGCGGGAGGAACCACGCAACACAAGCTTTGATCAGTGTTCATATCCCAGTGTTGATCAGAGACAGCTTGTAGCGTAAATTATTTTTTTCCTAACATCCCCATAGAACTCCATTAGCCAGGAAACCAATATGAGAAAATATTGGTAGATATAGAGATATCAACTTCCTGTTAAAGCTCCTGTTCTTATTCCAGTGCCAATGATGATTCAAGACCTTTTTCAATTGTCAGACAAAGATTTTTACACATTCGGACTGGTTGAAAAGCATTGCTGCTAACACACTACTTCAGACTTCCAGCATTCCCCCCCAACTGTTCTGACCCTCTCACTTCCTTGTCCACAAATAGCAGTGCATGGACAATCTAAATGTCAAAGCTACTACTCTTTTACTACAGAAAATAAATAAAAATACTTTTTCCTAATACAAACATAAATACAGCGCTATTGTAAAAAATATTATTAAAAAAAGAACACTTCATAAAAAACATCTACATTTCGGAATTGGGGTTAGCACAGCACTCCTTCACGGAACAAAAAATAGAACAATATCCAAGTTCAATACTAAAATGTCGCCCAAGATACTAGTCAGAATAGAGCAACACCATTATAGGTGTACAACATTCTTCAAAAAAATAAAGAAATTCAAGTAAACCTTGAACCGGAGAAGTCTGGAGAAGGACTTCCGTTGGACAGAAATCGTACACGTGATTCATTTGGCTGTGTTGATTGAGGGAACTAGCAACAGCAGAGGGAGGAAGAAACAAAGCAGGAGGGTGAGGGGGGCTAAGGTTGGACTGTTCCATCTGTTTCAGCATAGAGTGTCCTTGTGCAAAGTTGTGCGCACTGTGAAACCACCGTAGTCTCAGCCTCATGGCTCAACACAGGCAACACTGACCCAGCACAGGCTGACAAATTGCACAATGTAACACCCTCAGAACAAAACATATAGAAAAAGGATTTTCTCCCTTTGGGATTTACCTCAGGGTAGCCATATTAAAAGCCACAACAATAAATGTAAATATTTTTAGTAAATTTAGCAGAAGCATGCAGAACTGACATATTTTTGCCTGCAAAAAACAAGGTTAGCAACACAGTCAGTACTAAAGTGCACAGCCTGACACACTTAGTACCACCCCTCCCCCACCCTAGCAGTCTGCAGCTGCATGGAAAACTACAGCCTAGCTAGGACTAAACCATTCAGGTAGAAGTAGGGGGAGGATTTTTTATATAACTGGAGAGGGAGGTAGAGAGAGAGAACCATTTGTTTAATTAACCACCAGAAATCTAAACTACTTCTGTCCTAAAATAAGGACGCAAATGAATATAAGATCCTTTGGTTTAATGTAAAAAAAAATTAAAAAACACACAATCTTAGACACCATAGTTAACTGTATTAATGTTTACGAGTTGTAAAACTTGACAAATATCAATCAATACAGGGATCAATCATGTTCCTTGTACCTGAACACCATTATGGAATATAGATAGAAAAGGTACACAAGTAACACAGGTGTAACACAATTTCTGAGAAGTGTGATAATTGTTTAGAAATAAGTATTTTTATTAATTAAAAAGGCCGAATATCACTAATGGCAATAGCAATACAATGATAAAGCAAACATGCATAAAAAAAGATGGTAGTTGATAGTTTACTCCTTCTTGAGAGTCAGGACTATGTTTTCTGTTTCCTGCATAGTTCTTGGATTACAAGGTGAAACCAAAAATAGATAATTTAAAAATGCTGCTGATATTAGTTATTCAGTCGAACACTAGCCAGCTAATAGCTCACTGCGTAGTATGCCCATCCCCCACTCCCTTCCTCTTTCATAGACTGCGCGAGGACTGCCAGCAGAAACTCAAAATGTCCACCAGTTCTGCTGCTGTGCACAGCCAGGTTTAGCACTTGGCAGCTGTTGGCTGAAACATTCACTTGTGCAGGAGGACGAGAGTTTAAACTCCTCCTACTTTTTGGTATCATTTTACACTTCACATAATTATACACAACAAAAACAAGCAAAAATGTCAAAGATTTAACTTGAGTTACAGTTCATATAAGTAAATGAGTCAATTTAAATTAATTATTTAGGCCCTCGTCTATGGATTTTACATGACTGGGAATACAGATATGCATCTGTTGGTCACATATTTCTTTAAAAAAAGAGGTAGGGGCATTGATCAGAAAACCAGTCAGTATCTGGTGTGAACACCAATTAGCGTCATGCAGCACGACTGCATCTCCTTCGCATAGAGATGATCAGGCTGTTGATTGTGGCCTGTGGAATGTTGTCCCACTCCTTTTCAATGGCTGTGCAAAGTTGCTGGATATCGGAGGGATGTGGACCACGCTGTTGTACACATTGATCCAGAGCATCCCAAACATGCTCAATTGGTGACATGTCTTGTGAGTATGCAGGCCATGGAAGAACTGGGACATTTTCAGCTTCCAGAAATTGTGTACAGATCTTTGAGACATGGGGCTGTGCATTATCATGCTGAAACATGAGGTGATGGCGGCAGATCTTTGTGCATTCAAATCGCAAATTATAAAATGCAATTGTGTTCGTTGTGTGTAGCTTATGCCTGCCCATACCATAACCCCAATGGCACCCTGGGGCACTCTGTTCACAACTTTGACATCAGCAAACCGCTCGCCCAAACGACGCCATACACTCTACGCTCTCTGCCATCTGTCCAATACAGTTGAAATCGGGATTCATCCGTGAAGAGCACACTTCTGCAGCGTGCCAGTGGCCATCGAATGGAGCCTTTTCCCACTGAAATCAGTTACGACGCAAAACTGCAGTCAGGTCAAGACACGGGTGAAGACAACGAGCACGCAGATGAGCTTCCCGAGACTGTTTCTGGCAGTTTGTGCAGAAATTCTTTAGTTGTGCAAACCCAGTTTCATCAGCTGTCCGGGTGGCTGGTCTCATCGACGATCTCACAGGTGAAGAAGCCGGATGTGGAGGTCCTGGGCTGGCATGGTTAAAAAGTGGTCTGCGGCTGTGAGACCAGTTGGATGTACTGCCAAATTCTCTAAAACGATGCCGGAGCGGCTTATGGTAGAGAAATTAATATTCCATTTTCTGGCAACAGCTCTGTTGGACATTCCTGCAGTCAGCGTGCCAATTGCACACTCCCTCAACTTGAGACATGTGGCATTGTGTTGTGTCAAAAATGCACATTTTAGAGTGGCATTTTATTGTCCCCAGCAGAAGGTGCACCTGTGTAATTAGCATGATGTTTAATCAGCTTCTTGATATGCCACACCTGTCAGGTGGATGGATTATCTTGACAAAGGAGAAATGCTCACTAACAGGGATGTAAACAAATTGGTCAACAAGATGAGAAAAATAAGCTTTTAGTGCATATGGAACATTTCTGGGATCTTTTAGTTCAGCTCATGAAACATGAGACCAACACTTCATATGTTGAATTCATATTTTTGATTCTACCGAAAGATTGATAATTATAACATTATTTGTCTCTTGTATGGACTCCTATTGCTAACAAAGAAACCAAAAGGTTGCTGACTCTCTGATTGCAATACTGATTTTACCCAAATGTCTTCGAATGGATGATGAAAAATTGTTCCTAAACTTTACAATAAGAATTATTAACATGTTATTTTCTAATCTCTGAGTTTCCGTGATATAAAAAGAATAAGGTGAAATCACATCCTGTTATGTGGCGCTATTCACATTCCAATGTTATTGCACAGTGCGCGTCGTTTCCCCTCCCCACTCCTCTTTCATTCACTGCAGAAAAAACTGGATTCACTGCAGAAAAAAACAAAATGTCCGCCAGTTCTGCTATGTGCACTGCCAGGCTGAGCCCTCACACGCTACTAACTAAACACATATCCGATCCACTGGAGAACAACAGTGCATCAACTTACATCACCTTCATGTTAAATGATTTCCTCTGTATGCCAATTTTACATAGATGGTTTCATTTGTTTTTATTTGTATAAAAAGTGGGTTAAGTTTGGTTTCGTTCGTTTTTATTTGTATAAAAAGTAGGTTAAGTTTGCTTTTTAGGTTAAGGTTTAGGTTAAGTTTGCTTTTTACTTCCTCATCCATCCCACACCATTTTCTGTTTGGTTATGCCGATCAATTAGGTTAAATGTATTTCGTTTGGGTATATTTTCTCCTGAAGCTCCCATTATGCGGTTCAAGCTAATCCTCTGCTATATACTACAGCATTTACTGATTGATGTGGGCCATAGATTATTGGTTTCTGGTCTGCAATAGCTGTAAACTGTCCACTGTATACCTCCAAACTGGAGTAAAAAAAAGACTCCTCATCCCCATTTTGTCCTTGCTTCTATTCCTTTGGTAATGTTTGTCTCCTCTGACCAACCTTAGTGATTTACTAGGCTAGTAGTACTTGACTAGTACTGTGTTCTGTTCATAGCTCACAACAATTCCAGATGGATATGTGGCTACACAGCAGCACAATAATTCACAGATGTGTAAAATCAGGGAAAGGCTTAAATTCATGGCCACATCTGTGATTGGAGCGCATTATAAATATATTTCAAGCGATCTGCCCATTCCTGAATTCATCCGTATGAAAACACAGGCACTGGCAAACATCTGAAAATTACTTTAAAAAACTATGCAAGGTATACAGGAAGGCAAGTCCTCTCATTTGTCATTGTAAAATACTGCTGATCTGTCAATCATTAGCATTAGCATAGGGCAATACAAAGTAAAAAGGGAATAAATACAACTCGCCTGTCTTGCTACACAGCAGTGAGAGGATATGGTCAAACCAAAAAGTTAGCAGAGACGGGCTGGGCTTCAAGCCTAGTCCAAGATACAGTTTTATTTAGTGAATGTTCTCTCCTGTTAAATAAGGCCCTGATCCAAGTGCAGAGTGCTCTAATGTTCTGTTGCTAGACCTATGTGAGCTGCATCCTCTGGCTGCCGGCATACATTTCAGAAACTCCTTTCAGATTACAATTTCTGTGAAAATTCCCTCCCCTTTTAGACCTCTCCCAATACACAAGGTAGGCGATCAGTCTCAGCAATGTTGAGTAAACATTGTACGTTGAATTTTACATTCACAACTGATTTGGCTGAGGTGGGTGGTCTGCAGAAATCTTAAAGAATTTCTCCACTTACTTTTCACTGCCTCGACAAGGACAAATGACTTGACAGCCTCTGAATAATTAGACTTTTGTTAATTGGACTAGATCCAAGATGATCTCTACCTTTCAATCCTCAGGTGTGTTTTTCAATTAGTGGCAAGGCGGGAGGAGCCACACAACATGAGCTTTGATCAGTGTTCATATCCCAGTGTTGATCAAAGACAGTTTGTGGTTTTGTCGCCTTTTACAGTTAATTTTCCAAGATCCTCATTTGACTCAATTAGCCGGGAAACTAAGGAGAAAATATTGGTAGATATGAAGGTATCACTTTCCTGTTCAAGCTCCTGTTCTTGTGCCAACGATGATTCAATACCTTTTCCACTTGTCAGGCAAAATTGTGGCAAAGCATTGCTGCTATCACAATACTTAAGGTTTCTAGTATTGTCCCCCAACTGTTCAGACCCTCTCACCTCTATCAAACAAATAGCTGGACATGAATATCTAAATGCCAAAAATTTGCATATTTTTTTATACAAAAAAATAAATACAAATGTTCCTAAGACAAAACACACAATGACCAAATAAAACGGCATTAGTGTTACATAAATACGTATTTCTTTTAAACGCATTATCTACGTTTTGGAAGCACTGTTAACGTAGCACTCTTTAGCCAACAAACAAACAAATAGAACAGTAGCTAAGTTAAATACTGAAGTGTAGATACTAGTCAAAATAGTGTAACTTGGGTATAGGTGTTTTAAAAATATATAAGAAATTCAAGTAAACCTTGAAAGGGAATAGTCTGGAGAAGTAGGCCTTCCGTTGGACAGAGGTCGTACGCGTGATTAGTTTGTGTTGAGGGAACTAGCAACAGCAGAGGAAGGAAGAAAAAAGCGGGAGGGTGAGGGGGGGCTGAGGTCGGACTGTGCCATCTGTTTCAGCATAGTGTGTTCTTTTGCAAGGTTGTGCACACGTGCGCACAGTGAAACCATCACAGTCTCAGCCTCATCGCTAAACATGACCAGCACAGGCAACACTGATCCAGCACAGGCTGACTGACTGCACAATGTAACACCCTCAGAACAAAAAGGTTTTCTGCCTTTAGGATTTACCTCAGAATGGCCATCTTAAAAGTTACTACAAAAGCAAAATAGACTACTTATTTAGTAACTTTGGCAGAAGCATGCAGCACAGAGACTTCTTTTTGCCCGCAAAAAAACAGGCTAACAGCACAGTCAGTGCTAAAGCGCACAGCCTGACAAGCTTAGCGGCCACCCCTCACCCACCCTAGCAGCCTGCAGCAGCATGGAAAATTACAGCCTAGCTAGGACTAAACCATTCTGACAGAGGTAGGGGGAGGATTTTTTTTTTTTTTTTTACAACTAGAGAGGGAGCTGGAGAGATAAAACCATTTAATTAAAACACCAGAAATCTAGACTACTTCTGTCCTAAAATGAGAACGCTAATAACCTTAGACACCATAGTCGAATGTATCAATGTTTACGAGTTGTAAAATTGGACAGATATCAATATTACAGGGATCAATTATTCTCCATGTGCCTCCATTTTTTACTTGTCAAAAAGCTCAAACACTTGTTCCAAAAAAAAAGGTCTGTGACACAATTTTTATATCATTGTATGACGCAAGGAACCTTTTTTTACCATAGAGAATCAGACAAAAATGTTGGCCACACTCAGCCTAATGGCTTCTTTGCACATTCAAGCCTGTCTCAAAATACAACTTTAAGGCTCTTCTGGAGGATGGTTGGCCATTTTCCGTAGCCAATAAAATATTGCAACATTACAATTACAACCAAATACTTTTTATGTCTTTAGAAAATAATTGCCTCCAAGGCTCGTCCTGTCGTCCCTGGGAGAATAAACAATACATCAAATGTTCTCAAATGCAATTAGCAGGAAAATACCAAGTGGTTTCATGTGACAGAGATGAAAATATCCGTTAGAAATTAAGAAAGAGGGGAGATCTAAAGATGCATCAACTAGCATTGGTTACTAATATGACACATAAAACTTCCAAATTTTAGACAATTACATTTATGGTTAAATAGTTTCAAAATGCTGACCGCCTCTGCTCAGATTCAAGGTGTGTGATCTGGCACCCGGCACTGTCCTTCACTCTCCTTCCGGCCTTGTGAATGTTAACCTGTTGTGTGTTTTTAATCTGCGTTAACAAGCATGCGCTGACCAACTGGCAAATGTCTTCACTGACATTTTCAACCTGTCCCTGACCGTCTGTAATGCAAACATTTGCAAGCAGATCATAGTCCATGTTCCCAAGAACACTAAGGTAACATGCCTAAATGACTACCGACCTGTAGCACTCACATCTGTAGGCATGACGTGATTTGAAAGGCTGGTCATGGCTCACATCAACACCATTATTCCAGAAACCTAGACCGACTCCAATTTGCATACCGCCCCAACAGATGACGCAAACTCTATTGCACTCAACACTATCCTTTCCCACCTGGACAAAAGGAACACCTAGGTGAGAATGCTATTCATTGACTACAGCTCAGCGTTCAATACCATAGTACCTTCAAAGCTCATCACTAAGCGAAGGACCCTGGGACTAAACACCTCCCTCTGGAACTGGATCCTGGACTTCCTGGTGGGCTGCCCCACGTGGTAAGGGTAGGTAACAACACATTTCCATGCTGATCCTCAACGCGGGGGCCCCACAGGGGTGCGTGCTTAGTCCCCTCCTGTACTCCCTGTTCACTAATGACTGCACGGCAAGGCACAACTCCAACACCATCATTAAGTTTGCAGACAACACAACAGTGTTGATCACTGGCAATGATGAGACAGCCTATAGGGAGGAGGTCAAAGACCTGGCCGTGTGGTGCCAGGACAACAATCTCTCACTCAACGTGATCAAGACAAAGGAGATGATTGTGGACTACAGGAAAAGGAGGACCGAGCATTCCCCCATTCTCATCGACAGGGCTGTAGTGGAGCAGGTTGAAAGCTTCAAGTTCCTTGGCGTCCACATCACCAACAAACTATCATGGTCTAAACACACTAAGACAGTCGTGAAGAGGGCACGACAAAACCTATTCCCCCTCAGGAGACAGAAAAGATTTGGCATGGGTCCTCAGAAACTCAAAACGTTCTACAGCTGCACCATCGAGACTGGTTGAGTCACTGCCTGGTATGGCAACTGCTCGGTCTCCGACCTGCAAGACACTACAGAGGGTAGTGCGTACGGCACAGTACATCACTGGGACCAAGCTTCCTGCCATCCAGGACCTCTATACCAGGCGGTGTCTGAGGGAGGCCCTAAAAACTGTCAAAGACTTTAGCCACCCTAGTCATTGACTGTTCTCTCTGCAACCGCACAGCAAACGATACCGGAGCGCCAAGTCTTGGTGCAAAACGCTTCTTAAAAAGCTTCTACCCCCAAGCCATAAGACTCCTGAACAGCTAATGAAAGCGCTACCCAGACCCCTCTTTTACACTGCTGCTACTATTACTACTACTACTACTACTATCTGTTTATTATCAATGCATAGTCACTTTAATGCTACCTACATGTACATATTACCTCGACTAGCCGGTGCCCCCGCACATTGACTCTGTACTGGTACCCCCTGTATATAGCCTCGCTATTGTTATTTTACTGCTGCTGTTTAATTATTTGTTACTTATATTTTACATTTTTTACTTAATCCTTATTTTTCTTAAAACTTCTTAAAGCATTGTTGGTTAAGGGCTTGTAAGTAAGCATTTCACTGTAAGGTATACACCTGGTGTATTCGGTGCATGTGACAAATAAAATGTCATTTGAATTTCTGAGAAGAAAGTGAGATGATAATTGTTTAGAAATAAGTATTTTTAATTAGTTAATAGGCCTATAATCACTAATGGCAATGTCAATACTATGATAAAGTAAACACCAATAAAAACATCATTCTTGAGAGGCAGGTCTAACCTGTTTTCTGTATCTTTCATAGTGCCTGGATTATGAGACGAAACCAAAATTAGATAATTTTAAAATGCTGCTGATATTACAGTTATTCAGTAGAACACTAGCCAGCTAATAGCTCACTGCGTAGTATGCCCATCCCCCACTCCCTTCCTCTTTCATAGATTGTGAGAAGACTGCCTGCAGAAACTCAAAATGTCTGCCAGTGCTGGTGCAGTGGACAATCAGGTTTAGCACTTGGCAGCTGTTGACTGAAACATCAACTTGAGCAAGAGGACTAGAGTTTAAACTCCTCCTACTTTTAGGTATCATTTTACTCTTTGCATAATTATACATACAATAGGGAATGTATCGAACGATCGCAATTTATGACATTCTTTGTGTGTTCTATGGACTCCTATTGCGAACAAAGAAATCAAAAGAACGCTGACACTTTGATTGAGATACTTATTTGACCAAAATGTCCTTTGAATGGAAGATGAAAAATAATATGTTCGGTAACATTTTGCCTCATAACTTTACTATAATAATTATTAACATGTTATTTTTTCATCTCTGATATGAGTTTCCTTGATACAAAACGAATAAAATCACTGCTATGTTACAACAGCTCTGTTAACATTCCAATGTTACTGCAAACTGTGCGTAGGCTTTCCCTCACCATTCCTCTTTCATTACACGCGTTCCGGATTCACTGCAGAAAAAACAAAATGTCCGCCAACTCTGCTGTTTGAACAGCCAGCTAGACTGAGCCATCACACACTGCTAACTGAACACTTATCCAATCCACTGTAGTACAACAGTGTATCAAGTTACATCAACTATATGTTCATATGTTATCTGCTCTGTTTGCCATATTTGCACAGGCTGTTTCATTCGTTTTTATTTGTGTAAAAAGTAGGTTAAGTTTCTTTTTCAAAGTAGTTATGATCTACTTCCTCATCCATCCCACATCATTTTGTGTTAATTTATGCTGATCAATTAGGTTAAATGTATTTAGTTTGGGTATATTTTCTCCTGAAGCTACCATGATGCGGTTCAAGCTAGTCCTCCACTGTACTATATACTACAGCATTTACTGATTGATGTGGGCCATAGATGATTGGTTTCTGGTCTGCAATAGCTATAAACTGTCCACTGTATACCTCCAAACTGGAGTAAAAAAAAGACTCCATCATCACCATTTTGTCCTTGCTTCTATTCCTTTGGTAATGTTTGTCTCCTCTGACCAACACTAGTGATTTACTAGGCTAGTAGTACTTGACTACTACTGTGTTCTGTTCATAGCTCATAACAATTCTAGAGGGGTGTGTGGCCAAACAGCAGCATCTGAATAATGAAACCTTTGTTAATTGGACTCGATCCAAGATGATTTTACATTTCGTTTTGAACGTTTATTTAACTAGGGAAGTCAGTTAAAAACCATTTTTTATTTACAATGAAGGCGTACCAGGGAACAGCGGGTTAACCGACTTGTTCAGGGGCAAAACGACAGATGTTTACCTTGTCAGCTCTGGGATTTGAACCAGCAACCTTTCAGTTACTGACCCAACACCCTAACCACAAGGCTACCTGCCGCCCCTATACCTTTCAAACCCCAGGTGTGTTTTTCAATTAGTGGTAAGGCGGGAGGAGCCAGCGCAACATGAACTTTGATCAGTGTTCATATCCCAGTATTGATCAGAGCCAGTTTGTGGTCTGGTCGCTTTTTTATTTTTATAGATTCCCATAAGAATCCATTGGCCAAAAAAACAATATGAGAGAATATTGGTAGATATAAAGATATTACATCCCTGTTAAAGCTCCTGTTCTTATTCCGGTGCCAATGATGATTCAAGACCTTTTTCACTTGTCAGACAAAGATTTTTACACATTCGGACTGGTTGCAAAGCATTGCTGCTAATACAATACTTAAGGCTTCTAGCATTCTCCCCCAACCCTCTCATGTTCTCACACGTAAATAGCAGGGCATGACAATCTAAATGCCAAAAATTATACTTTTTTACTACAGTAAATATATACAAATATTTTCTACTAATACAAAACACAAATACAGCACTTCTGTAAACAGAACTTATTAGATCTACGTTTCGGAATCGTGGTTAGCATAACACTACTTAACGTTAAAAAAATAGGCCAAAAATCATAGTCAGAACCGAGCAACATCATTATAGCTGTACAACAGTCTTTAAAAAAATTAAGAAATTCAAGTAAACCTTGAACAGGAGTAGTATGGAGAAGAAGGCCTTCCGTTGGACAGTGGTCGTACGCGTGATTCGATTGGCTGTGTTGATTGTACTAGCAACAGCAGAGGGAGGAAGAAAAAAGCAGGAGGGTGAGGGGGGCTAAGGTTGGACTGTTCCATCTGTTTCAGCATAGAGTGTTCTTGTGCAAGGCTGTGCGCACAGTGAAACCATCAACCTCAGCCTCAAGACAGCCAGCACAGGCAACACTGACCCAGCACAGGCTGAGAAACTGCACAGTGTAACACACTCAGAACAAAAGGATGGAAACAAAAGGATTTTCTCCCTTTGGGATTTACCCCAGGGTGGCCATCTTAAGTTATTAAAACAAAAGTAAATATATATTTTTTTGTAACTTTGGCAGAAGCATGCAGCACAGAGCTTGGTTTTTGGCACGCAAAAAAACAGGCTAGCAGCGCAGTCAGTACTAGAGTGCACAGCCTGACACACTTAGCACCACCCCTCCCCCACACTAGCAGTCTGTAGCTACATGGAAAATTACAGCCTAGCTAGGACTAAACCATTCTGACAGAGGAAGGGGGAGAAGATTTTTCTCCAACTAGAGAGGGTGCTAGAGAGGACTGTTTAATTAACCACTAGATATCTAGACTACTTCTGTCCTAAAATAAGAACGCAAATGAAAATAAGGACCTTTAACTGTTATGTTCAAAAAAAGCCTGAGAGAGTACATAACCTTAGACACCATAATCAAATGTATCAATGTTTACGAGTTGTACAATTTGACAAATATCAATCAATACAGGGATCAATCATGTTCCTTGTACCTGAACACCAGTATGGAATATTATGGCAGCTGAGCATACTATAGATAGAAAAGATACACAAGTAACACAGGTGAAAACACAATCTGAGAAGTGATAAGTATAAAAATATAGAAATAACTTTTACTTAATTAAAAAGGACTATAAATCACTAATAGCAATAGCAATACAATGATAAAGCGAACATGCATAAAAAATTATGATAGTCCTGACTCTCAAGAAGGAGTAAACTATGTTCTGTTTCCTGCATATTTATTGGATTACAAGATGAAACCTAAAATAGATAATTTAAAAATGCTGCTGATATTACAGTTATTCAGTAGAACACTAGCCAGCTAATAGCTCACTGCGTAGTATGCCCATCCCCCACTCCCTTCCTCTTTCATAGACTGCCTGAGGACTGCCAGCAGAAACTCAAAATGTCTGCCAGTGCTGCTGCTGTGCACAGCCAGGTTTAGCACTTGGCAGCTGTTGGCTGAAACATTCACTTGTGCAGGAGGACTAGAGATTAAACTCCTCCTACTTTAAGGTATAATTTTATTCTTACCATAATTATACATACAATGGGGATTGTACCGAAAGATCGCAATTCATAACCTATCGCTAACAATGAAACCGAAAGATTGCTGACTCTTTGGTTGAGATACTGATTTGAACAGAGACGTTCCATGCTTTTTCAGCTCTCATGCAGTTTACAGACCTACTCCAGTATCTTACTCACTGAGCTTTGTGTCCTCTTTTTCACCATTGGGGTTCTCCTTAGAACTTAACCATTGACCTCAGAGTGCCTCTAGAATTCAGTCAAGCTTGGAATTGATACTCTATATTCTAGTAGTTAAAGAAGGGCTAAATTAATGACAGCTGTCCGAATTGTTCACACAATAAGATTGTTCACAAATTCTGGGTTTGTAGGAAAGCCCAAGTCCCTGTCGGTCTAATGTTCCCTCTGATTAGGTGCTTTGTGACAAAGACAATACTCAATGCTTTGCTTTATCTTGGCCAGGTCGCAGTTGTAAATGAGAACTTGTTCTCAACTGGCCTACCTGGTTAAATTAAGAATTAAATTCAATAAAAAAAATGCAATTGAGAGCTGTCCAAAAGGCTGGGTGACCTTAAGTGAATGTTCAACCAGATGGGAGTTGCATTTGGGTTTTTTTAACCTTTATTTAACTAGGCAAGTCAGTTAGGAACAAATTCTTATTTTCAATTGACGGATTAACTGCCTTGTTCAGGGTCAGAACGGTGGGGCGGCAGATAGCTTAGTGGTTAGAGCGTTGGACAAAGAAAGGTTGCAAGATCGAATCCCATTGGCATGATACACCATGCGTGGATCTGCACAGGCTTCTCTTTCCCGTGTGCGGCACTGCCAGAAATACTGTGTGCAAGTACGAAATACTGAGTGCAAGAGGGCAGCTTAGCGAGAACATTGGTCACATCTAGCAACACATTTTTGACGCATGGCACCCTGTGGATCACTGTTTTTGTTTTTACATAAAGCTGACAACATAACAAGCCTTATGTAACTAGGTCTCATTTAGTCTTGTCTGAACCAATACAAACAACTGACCTATATTGTCATAAAAAATGCCTTGGGCTTGATTTATTTCAGTCTCCCTCTTGTCGATCGTGGATTTTAAAAAACAACGAGAGTTCCTCAAGTATCGTCAAGGCAAATAAGATTGATGTGTAATCTTGTCGCAAATTAGATTTTGTGATGTGTAATTTAGATCTATAACCCTGCCAAACCCCAAAAAATCCCTGGCATCTTTATCCACAAGGTTGTTCTATTCCAAGTTGAACTACCCAATCTGTCTAAAATTCCTTGCTAACCAGCTACCACAAAAACAATATGTCGAAGTAGCCTACAGACATAGGGCACTATAAAATATGTTTTATTTTTTGCCCGATTCATTTAGTTTTTTCCCAAATTCAGTTTCCCCCCCACGGCGATTATCCAGGTTTTCGCTCTCAAAAATCACACATTTATTTATAGAAAAACAAAAAATTGGATATTCTAAGTCCACAATTATGCTTAAACCTCATCAGGAGACCACTCGAGGTCTGAGAAAAATAGAAGACATTTTGATTTTGGGGTGTAGTTACCCATTAATGCACCAGCAAGAGACCTTTGTTTGGTTAGCAATATTTCTCTAGCACTTTGCAGTGCGTGCAAAACAAAATGGCCACTGGATTGATGCAAATAATCATGATATCATTCTGCCAGGTAGGCATATTACTTTGTAGTTAACATTTAGTTGTTTTTTTTAGGAAAGCCTTTCCATCGCTATCAGAAGAAGGTTATCATTAGCATCATCGCTAATTGCAACACAAAGTGTAGACATATGCACGCACCACACACACACATACAGAGGGGCATTCCTGTATCTTTTCAGAAAGTACAGGAAATGTTTTATGATTAATTTGGGCAATTTAATGGATTTTCTAATAAGTTCAATACATTTAGTTGATTTCCTACTAAGTTCAATATATTTTTGAGTATTGATAAATTCTGTTTTAATATCTGGATTCCGTGATTCTGTCCTTGTTCTCCTCAATGCAGATTCTATAGGGCCCTATACTAGTAACTGATAGTGGTGCAATCATTAGACCCGAGCAACACAGTACATATACCGCTGCATTACACCCTGGGGGTTCTGTGAACACTTTTATTATAGACACTTATTATAGATCTGCAAGACTGTACATAATATTCTTTACAGGTCTAATGAGTGCCATGAAGTATTTTATTCAATAGCAGTGCATGGCTTTATGTGAATGACTCCTGTGATAAGCAGAATAATAATTGTTGTAATTATAATTAGACCTGATTGTCGTCCATACTGTAGGTTGGTTCATGCGTTCCTCGCTGACAATAAACACATCATTTCTCTCAAGTTTGTACATCAGACATTTTGACACACACATACATAAAAAAATTGTAAGTATTTAAATAACCACCTGTTTAAATGACCTTGGGATATAAAACAATAAATTATTCATGAAATGTCCAAAGCACCAAAGACTAACATAAATATTGACTCAAGACCACATTGGGAACACGTTCCTCCCCCTGCTCTCTCAATCAGGTCGTTAGCCAATCCAGAGGCAGTGTAAAAGGAACCAGCTAGAACCTGCTGAAACCAGTTTAAGCAATGTTATTTAGACAAGGGAAGAATCATTCAATACTCTACTTCCTACTTTACAGTGTTAACTCCGACCTTCAGTTTTGAAGAACTCTGGCATGAATAGCCCCGGGGATCCAGAACAAGGAGTGATATATGGCATACGTTTCCTACATTAGCCTACATGCATATTAGATAAATATATGTAAGTGACTAGCCTACATTGCTAACTGACCACAAATGGGATTAGGCTAGGACGTTATGCTGGTGTTAGGTCTATATTTCTGTTATGTAAAGTACCATTAAAGATGTCTATCACATGAACGGGTAAAACGTTCAAGGGTGGGGTGGAGTGGCTGCACCTTATAGTTCTGTTATAGACTTGACCTGTAGGCCTTCACACAAATGTTACTCCACAAATCCTGTAAAGTGTAGGCTATCTTGAGTGAAATGTTGCTCTCGTTTTTTATGCTGCCCATCCCCCACACGACAGTTCTGTAGCGACTCACAGCAACAGTCACAACGTAGAAGCAGTCTTCAAGTGGTCCAACCTCACTCACTAGCCTAAATATTTCCGGATTGAGATGAAGTACATAACACATATTTTCAAATACTACGCACACAACTGGTATTCTGAGCTTTCATACTTCTGAACTAAATACCTTCCACGATGCAAAAAAACAAATGGAATCACAGAATACAGGCATCTGAATGGTATTCCGATTATTGTAATGTCTGTAAAATTTGAAGGCCTTAACTGTACAACAAAGCACTGATGAAGTGAGTATCTGGAGACTGTTTTCCTCCCAGGCCAGACAGGGGTTCCTTGCTTTGCTACTGATTGCCCACACAGAACTGATTGCACATTTCTCATATTTGTGCTGCATTGGTGTCAGTCCCTCCCTTGGGTTATGTTCTGCCAGCGATTATCTCCAGCTGATCTCTATAGTTCATCCATAGACTGACTGGCTGTTCGATTCTGAAACTGGTTGATCAAGGAGTGTCGCAGGGTTGTGGGTTTGATTCCCTCTAGGGCCATCCACATTAAAATGTATGCACACACTGTTGTAAATCACTTTGGATAAAAGTCTGCTAAATGGTATATATTATTATAAGGCTAGATCATACGCTGGATCCCGAGACAGGTTGGGTATGACTGATCAGGGTTGGTGAGGTCGCTTGAGGCAGACATCTTGGTTTGACAGACGGTGAAAGAGGGATTGTTTCGAACCAGTTACAGTCCAATACTACCACAAACAGTTAACTGTCTTGTTGAACCAGATTGAAAAATTAACCAAAATAAACTCAACAACGCCTTCGTTAACCAAATTCAAAATAGTGTCTATGTGGAGAAACTCGCCATGCTATCGTTATATATGAAAAACTTACAACAGTCATTTCTACAAAGTTATTTATCTGAAACTAGGATGACACGACAATGTCTCTTCTTGACACAAGAACACTTACCTGTTTTTTCTTACAAAAATGTGCATATGGTTTATTAACATTAGGTAATTATTCAACAATGATGTATTATTACAAAGGTAGTTAATCTAGCAATAGGGCGATTCCACATCAGCGAAAAATATTTTGGGTACATTAGATTTTTCTGGTAATTCTCACATAGAACTTCATTGGGATTAAAGATGTTTGAAAATACTTTTAACATTTGTATCACTAACCATTTTTGAGAAAAATCATGATTAAAATGGCCAATTTAGGCCCTTTTTAGACCAATACACGCCTCCTGTAAGACACGATGATTTGTGAACCGTGCATTATCCAGACAACATCTTCCTCCTTATATTGTTCTCTCAAATATGGAGTATGTGTACATTCCGAAGTATCATGTATGGTTCATAGATCATAGTCTTACAGGAAACATGTATAGGTCTAAAAAAAAAGGCCTTAAATGTACACTTTCACCATATGATTTGTGATACAAATGTAAAAAAACATGTCAAACATCCTTCCTCCCAATGAAGTTTCTATGTGAGAATTGCCAAAACAATCAGAGAAAACAAAAATATTTTTCGCTCCCGCTGGCATGGAATCGCCTAATAGCTATTAACTAGTCAATATAAAATATTAACATAGTCTATGACAACCGCAAGGACAGGTAGGCTAAGCCTAGCTTTTGTCCTGAGTTCTGCCTCCTTTTCAGCTAGCCCCGAAACCGCAGGCATATGGAAGCCTGGAAAAGCAATGGGGGAGGGATAACTGTCTGCAGGACTGTACCATCTTCCTCAGAGGGGAGACTAAAGTGGATGAGGGGGCACACACACTTGGTGTGAACAAACTGGAACTACTGGTACTCATATTTACAATGAAACGTTCAAGGTAATAAACTACTTTACACTAGGGAACTGAAAAACCCCCAGAACAAATGCAATCTCAGTTTCTACACAAATTAACATAAACTAACTCACCAGTGTGCCTGAAATAACTTATTTTTAAAGCCCAAATTTGCCTAAAACACACACGCAGAAAGTTGCACCAATAGATCAAATATACAAAACAAAAACGCACACCTATCCGGTAAACGATTGGTCTACACAGGAGAAGTTGCAACACCCCTCCCCCTCACTAACACAGTCACTCACAGACAGACTGTGTACTGAGTGGAAAAGTACAGCAAACCAGGGCCGTACCACTTTAAGAAGCCAGGGGGGGGTTGAGATCAAATAACAAGACAAGAGGGGAGAGTAATGCTAGAACATTAAAAACATGTTTTTTTACGTTCAAAAAGAAAAAAATATATAAGAAACTAAACCAATAATAGGTGTTTCAATATTTATCAAAAACAACTTGAAATAGTTCACGTTAAAGGAGATTGCCTATTAATTCTGTAATTCTACGTACGCCTTACGTTACACTAGTAGACAGACTACCTCAAAACCAATGTGGTTCCAAACTCATTACAATTTGCGTAAAAAACATCTAGGCCTACCTGAAACGATGCTTCCAGGGGTGCACTAGGTTTCTTCAAGCATGAACAGCCTTTCACGTATGCTAGTAAATACAGTGAGACGAGCATTCCAATTCCAGCGCAAAATATGTCCCCAAGAGAGATGTCTGCCCTCTATGTAAGTCACAGTTTACAAAACTGTTCATTTTAGGACTGTGTGGAAACAGAAGGAGAAAAGCTAATTCTAGGCCTATGCCCACATCTAATCTGATAATAATCTTTCCAATGTAATGAAAACGTGTTACGGAAAGTAATTGTGTCTGTTCACCATCATTTCTATTTCCGTAGACCTGAGACGAAAGAATGTTCCAATTGCAATAGAGAGCACATTGGGAGCAGATATTGAAAATGCCTTATACACAGCCAACAAGAACAAAAATGGCAGTATTCTTCAAAGACCCAAGACTTTGAAAGTAACAGATTGTCTAAAATGTTTTCATGTAGTTATGTTCATAATTATTGTGTGTTTCCTGGGAGGCTAATGCAGCTAGCTGAGTGCTAACTATTCACTATCCCTTCCCCTCCCCCACACACAAACACTGCGCTGCCACATTTTCTGACGGTGCCACTTATTATTGCAGCAACTCAAAATGGCCACCATAGTTGCTGTTAGCTAGGTTTTTTCCATGTGCTTGATCCCCAATTTGTAACAATGTCAGGAAATACTTTGCAGTCACATTAAGGTTGTTTCCTAAAGTTCCTACTGGTGGTGAATTAGACATATGCTAAATGTATTTATGCCCTACTCATACATTAGACATGTTATTGCGAGACTCCTCATACAGTGGCTCTAAAGAAAAGATCCTGACCAGTCTTGTCCATTTCTTCCCTTTTGTCATTCAATGTTGTGTCTGTGTTTCCATAGTGTCTGTACCAATACTTTGTCTCAATATCTCATGGTAGTTAGACATTACTAGCTCTTTGTTTGGATGCTAGTTTTGAAACTGAAATGGTGGATGGCTATTTACAAACTTGACAATATTTGCAAATATTCTGATCTTGAAAAGAGGCTATCAGTCTGATTACTAAAATGATTTAAGCCAGATAACCCCTTTCATTGTAATACTGCAACATCTCAACTGACACCCTCCAGCATCACCCGATCCTACATAGGCTTCTTCCATGCTTCCCTGCAAAAATTGTATACATCTTTTAATTTACTATCATTGACAATTCCAATTTATATAGCAAGAAGCAACATTTATTGTTATAGCCCCAGTGACTCGCACTCACAACTTTGTCAATGTTTGGTGGCCGTCATGGTTAAATGACGGCCACCATAAATAAAGAAGTTGTCAAGGTTGAAGGGGATCACATCATCTCAACCAATGGGGTTGTCTAGATTCTGAGTGCATCGACATAGGCTGAATCAGTGGTTCTCAACTGTTTTTTCCCCAGGACGGTTGTCTCAGTTGGGACCCAATATTCGCATTGCCAAAACACAATCTGAAAAACAATTTTGTATGCTATATTGATAGTAAATGCAGTAATTATATGACAAGGAAACAACATTCCCACAGCTTTCATTTTCAATAATACAACTTTGACAATGTCCTTGATTAAGAATGTTAATAAACCCACTGGCTTTAGATCACAAAATCAACCAAAATAGTGTTGCTATACTACACATGTTCTACCTGGTTTAAGTCAAGAGGTGTTTTTTTTTTAATACTCCACAGACATCCGCGACACACTCAAAACCTCCTTGGGTCACGACCTATCAATTGAGAATCACTGGGCTAGGTTATGATGGACTATAACCTGTAGATGGCGTGTGCATTTCCAAATTTTGACACCAAATAATATAAAGTATGGTAGTTAGCGTGCCAACAAGCTACGCTGTGAAACAAACCGCTTTAGCTGCCTAGGCTTGCAACATTCACTTGTACTTGATACATGTTTTTCGATGAAAGCACATTTTGGTCTTCAAAGAAACATAACATTTTGGGCAACAACAAAAAATGTACAGCCAAATACAAAGCATATATAAGAAATACTAAATATGATTACATTTGCAGCTATTTTTGGGTAGATATATACACACACACACACACGCACCCATACATATATTATTATTAAAGTGTGTGTATAGACAGACATTAAAAATATATATCTACCAAAATATATATATTTTAAAAATGTGTGTGTGTCACACACACACACACACACACACACACTTAAAAAAATATATATATATATTAAAAATGTGTGCGTGTGTGTGTATATAAACACACACACATTTTTTTAAATATATATATTTTGGTAGATATATAAACACACATACATATATATATATCTTTAAATATATATAAACAAACAATTGTAGTTCTCTACTCAATAGGCAAAAATCTAAAATGATTTTGCTAACAGTTAACGTTAGCTAGCTAGCGCCCCCCTTCACCCCACCTCAATTTTTTTTCTAGTCCATGTCCCTGCCAAGACCAGTCTACATCGCAAGCTAATGTTTTACACTTACTCGTTCAAGAACATGACAGAAAAAAAATGTTTAAAACATTTTTAAGTCTATTTTATAGAGAAAGTGACACATTTTAAATAGACAAAAACAAAACTGTTGGAATGATCTGTAAAAACAGTTCAGACAGCTAGCATGCTAGCTAACTCACCGATGCTTCTGAATTCTGCCTGTTTCCCGCGAAATATAGCCGGTATCCGCACGAGCCGAATGTGCTCCTCGCTCACAATATCGGTTTATAATGTGCAGAGGATCGCAAACTGAACCAAGGGGAAAAACGTAAATATGTGCGTGATAGTGACGCGGACACACTGGCTAGAAACAACACCAAAACAAAACCTGTGCATGCAGACTGTTCTCAGCGACAACAGTCAGTCATCCACCACTGTGTTGCCAGCTCCTCCTCCTTCGTAGTCAAGGGGAGGGGGTTGAGTGCGTGAGAGCAGTCTAGGCACCTCCTACTAGATGTCGTCCATGACAGAAAACAACGTGAAAGCTGGTAGGAGTAGCTTTTTAAAAAAAATCAGGTACAGTATGAATACTGTCGTCTATGAAGTTTTTTAAAAATTCAACAAGGTAAGTAGAAGTTGAAGGAAATTATATATGTTGAAGAGAGAACAGAACCAGGTCTAACGTGATTTTCTTAGATCTGTGAGGGTAAGAAAGTCTTGTGTAGACTTTCACAGACTACCTGCTCTACTAGGAGAATAGACAGTATTAGTCACAAGACTGCCATAGGGGAAGAGCTAAAGCTAAAGACTGTTTTCTGACATGGCAAGAAGAGGGGGATGGGGTGTGGTCTTTTCTGATGGGGGAAGGGTGAGGGAAGTATGAAGGGAGCAGGGGTGGAATTCATAAGTGGGAGGAGTCTGTTTAAGAACATTGGCAACACAAGTATACTTATAATAGCTTATAATTATAGTAAAGTATTACATCTTTGGTGGAAATTATGTATTGTACTTTTTTTTTAAATTCATCCCACGTCCTAGAAAAGTTTCATCTGAAACTCCAGTGCTTGTGATCTGTGGGCTCTCTTGGTAGCTGTTAAGCATTTAAACTGTTCAAAAGCTATAATTTTTCATAGTAGCATAGCAACATAAGTGTCTAAAAATGTAATTGTCTATAGATAGTGGTGATTTGTTAGTTTTGTGGCTTCAAATGTAGGATCTAAATCGTAAAGGTAAGACTCGTTTTAGGCCAGACTGAACAAAAAAGATGCTCAACTGCTTCAAGTGCTAAATTGTTCTGGTCATAGGTTAAAGTGATTTAGTAGGACTATATGTACAATGTAGGTGATCAATAAACACATCCAGAGCCAAAATAACATATGCAAACTTATTCATCATTGAGAAAAATTACATTTACTGACATTTACTTATTTTCGCACATCCTATGAGCTATTTTCAGGTCGGCCATTTTGACTCACTGGCCCCTCTGCAGGCAAACTCTTTCTCAATTAAAATGTCTGCTTGTGCCACTGTAGTTCCACCAATGACCAATAGAGGTCTTTAAAAATATATATGTGATTAAAATGTTTATGCCTGAAATGTCTGGAATTTTATTTATCATATTAACACGTTTTATTGTGTAGCCACTGTATTTAATTTGTTCGGTTAATCTCCTGGTTTGTGCGTTTTTCTGGAATTGATTATATTCACTTTCCATAGCGAACCACTTAATTTTTATTTTTTGGGGGGGGGGTGATTTATTTGATTGAATCACCATGTTAAAAATCTGTCTCGCACATTCACAACCCAATCAGGACTAAACTGCCTATTCTTTATAATTGTTTTCCCCCTCACTGCTAAAACTTACTGCATCACAGTTAACTTGGAGAAAAGTGTACGCGCATACACAGTCAAACACACACACAAGCAAACATCGGTGAGAGAGTCACTGTAGTATGCTCCTCCCCTTTCTCCACAAAGGGAGGGGGTGCTTCCAGCCCTAGCCAGCTGTGTGACAAGCTTAAAATTAAGCAGAACTGGCATTGAAAAACAGACAAGCAATGGGCACCTTCAAGCCATAGAGATAGATAGAGGACTCATCTTTATCTTTGCCATCTTAGCGTCTGTGACTGCATTGGGAGCGCCATTGAGGCAATCTCCATTTTGAAGTAGTACATTTTGTTCTTCTTCAGGAGGGATCAGCCAATGAAGTTGGAAGTCCCACCCAGTTGACTACATTAAGATGGTGGAAGCTCTCAATGGTGCTTCCCATGCTAACACAGACTTTTGGCCACTAGAGGCCTCTATCATTCTCTATGGTTCGAGCAGCTCAAGTGTGTTGCATTATGGAGACAAAAATTGTCAGACTTGCGCCTACATGTGGACTGCATGAACTTTACAAAAACCATGTGATCAAAGGGCATGCTGTTAATGGGCTTGTTTAACATTGCAGCCGACAGTGCAGGCGAATGCCGACTGATTGATCTACAAAGAACCTTGTTTAATAAATAACTACTCATTATTATTTGTAGATTAGTCAGTCACAATGTACCCATGATACATTACAGTTTTGATCCTCTTTAACAGTCTTTAATGAAGTTGCCTTCAAGTCGGTGCAGTTGCTTCAAACCAACCGCACCATGCAGCCATCACCTGCATTGAGGCACTATTTGTCAACCAATCATTCGGGTGTTTTTGGTTGACACATGTAAACTTGACCAAAGACGTTACTGAAACAAGAACTAACTTTAACACAATTATAAAGCTACAGGAGATACAAATTAAAGTGATATTTAAGATCTCTGACCAATTTTTTGCAAACAAGTTCAATCAAATACATTTTTATTCCTCACATGCTTTGTAAACGGCAGGTAGCCTAGTGGTTATAGCATTGGGCCAATAACCCGAAAGGTTGCTAGATCAATCCCCAAGCTGTCAAGGTAAAAATCTGTCTTTCTGCCCCTGAAAAAGGCACTTAACTCACTGTTCCTAGGCTGTCATTGTAAATATGAATTTACTTGCCTAGTTAAATAAACAACAGGTGTAGACTAAAACACTTATTTATGGGCCATTCCCGTAAAAGAAAATGGATAAATAATAGAAATGTAAAAGTAAATACACAATGAGTAACAATAACTTGATTATACAGTGCCTTGCGAAAGTATTCGGCCCCCTTGAACTTTGCGAACTTTTGCCACATTTCAGGCTTCAAACATAAAGATATAAAACTGTATTTTTTTTGTGAAGAATCAACAACAAGTGGGACACAATCATGAAGTGGAACGACATTTATTGGATATTTCAAACTTTTTTAACAAATCAAAAACTGAAAAATTGGGCGTGCAAAATTATTCAGCCCCCTTAAGTTAATACTTTGTAGCGCCACCTTTTGCTGCGATTACAGCTGTAAGTCGCTTGGGGTATGTCTCTATCAGTTTTGCACATCGAGAGACTGACATTTTTTCCCATTCCTCCTTGCAAAACAGCTCGAGCTCAGTGAGGTTGGATGGAGAGCATTTGTGAACAGCAGTTTTCAGTTCTTTCCACAGATTCTCGATTGGATTCAGGTCTGGACTTTGACTTGGCCATTCTAACACCTGGATATGTTTATTTTTTAACCATTCCATTGTAGATTTTGCTTTATGTTTTGGATCATTGTCTTGTTGGAAGACAAATCTCCGTCCCAGTCTCAGGTCTTTTGCAGACTCCATCAGGTTTTCTTCCAGAATGGTCCTGTATTTGGCTCCATCCATCTTCCCATCAATTTTAACCATCCTCCCTGTCCCTGCTGAAGAAAAGCAGGCCCAAACCATGATGCTGCCACCACCATGTTTGACAGTGGGGATGGTGTGTTCAGCTGTGTTGCTTTTACGCCAAACATAACGTTTTGCATTGTTGCCAAACAGTTCAATTTCAAGAGCACCTTCTTCCACATGTTTGGTGTGTCTCCCAGGTGGCTTGTGGCAAACTTTAAACAACACTTTTTATGGATATCTTTAATAAATGGCTTTCTTCTTGCCACTCTTCCATAAAGGCCAGATTTGTGCTATATACGACTGATTGTTGTCCTATGGACAGAGTCTCCCACCTCAGCTGTAGATCTCTGCAGTTCATCCAGAGTGATCATGGGCCTCTTGGCTGCATCTCTGATCAGTCTTCTCCTTGGTTGAGCTAAAAGTGTAGAGGGACGGCCAGGTCTTGGTAGATTTGCAGTGGTCTGATACTCCTTCCATTTCAATATTATCGCTTGCACAGTGCTCCTTGGGATGTTTAAAGCTTGGGAAATCTTTTTGTATCCAAATCCGGCTTTAAACTTCTTCACAACAGTATCTCGGACCTGCCTGGTGTGTTCCTTGTTCTTCATGATGCTCTCTGCACTTTTAACGGACCTCTGAGACTATCACAGTGCAGGTGCATTTATACAGAGATTTGATTACACACAGGTGGATTGTATTTATCATCATTAGTCATTTAGGTCAACATTCAGAGATCCTCACTGAACTTCTGGAGAGAGTTTGCTGCACTGAAAGTAAAGGGGCTGAATAATTTTGCACGCCCAATTTTTCAGTTTTTGATTTGTTAAAAAAGTTTTAAATATCCAATAAATGTCGTTCCACTTCATGATTGTGTCCCACTTGTTGTTGATTCTTCACAAAAAATACAGTTTTATATCTTTATGTTTGAAGCCTGAAATGTGGCAAAAGGTCGCAAAGTTCAAGGGGGCCGAATACTTTCGCAAGGCACTGTATATATGAGGTATCAAGTCGATGTGCAGGGAATGAGGTAATTGAGGTAGATATGTACATACAATGGGGCAAAAAAGTATTTAGTCAGCCACCCATTGTGCAAGTTCTCCCACTTAAAAAGATGAGAGAGGCCTGTATTTTCATCATAGGTACACTTAAACTATGACAGACAAAATTAGGAAAAAAAATCCAGAAAATCACATTGTAGGATTTTGAATGAATTTATTTGCAAATTATGGTGGAAAATAAATATTTGGTCAATAACAAAAGTTTATCTCAATACTTTGTTATATACGCTTTGTTGGCAATGACAGAGGTCAAACGTTTTCTGTAAGTCTTCACAAGGTTTTCACACACTGTTGCTGGTATTTTGGCCCATTCCTCCATGCAGATCTCCTCTAGAGCAGTGATGTTTTGGGGCTGTTGCTGGGCAACACGGACTTTCAACTCCCTCCAAAGATTTTCTATGGGGTTGAGATCTGGAGACTGGCTAGGCCACTCCAGGACCTTGAAATGCTTCTTATGAAGCCACTCCTTCGTTGCCCGGGCGGTGTGTTTGGGATCATTGTCATGCTGAAAGACCCAGCCACGTTTCATCTTCAATGCCCTTGCTGATGGAAGGAGGTATTCACTCAAAATCTCACGATACATGGCCCCATTCATTCTTTCCTTTACACGGATCAGTCGTCCTGGTCCCTTTGCAGAAAAACAGCCCCAAAGCATGATGTTTCCACCCCCATGCTTCGCTGCAGGATTTGAGTCCCTGGCGGCGTAGTGTGTTACTGATGGTAGGCTTTGTTACTTTGGTCCCAGCTCTCTGCAGGTCATTCACTAGGTCCCCCCGTGTGGTTCGGGGATTTTTGCTCACCGTTCTTGTGATCATTTTGACCCCACAGAGTGAGATCTTGCGTGGAGCCCCAGATTGAGGGAGATTATCAGTGGTCTTGTATGTCTCCCATTTCCTAATAATTGCTCCCACAGTTGATTTCTTCAAACCAAGCTGCTTACATATTGCAGAGTCAGTCTTCCCAGCCAGGTGCAGGTCTACAATTTTGTTTCTGGTGTCCTTTGACAGCTCTTTGGTCTTGGCCATAGTGGAGTTTGGAGTGTGACTGTTTGAGTTTGTGGACAGGTGTATTTTATACTGATAACAAGTTCAAACAGGTGCCATTAATACAGGTAACAAGTGGAGGACAGAGGAGCCTCTTAAAGAAGAAGTTACAGGTCTGTGAGAGCCAGAAATCTGACTTGTTTGTAGGTGACCAAATACTTATTTTCCACCATAATTTGCTAATAAATTCATTAAAAATCCTACAATGTGATTTTCTGGATTTTTTTTCTAATTTTGTCTGTCATAGTTGAAGTGTACCTATAATGAAAATTACAGGCCTCTCTCATCTTTTTAAGTGGGAGAACTGGCACAATTGATGGCTGACTAAATACTTTTTTGCCCCACTGTATAACTAGGAATGAAGTGACTAGTCAACAGGACAGATAAACAGTAGCAGCAGTGTGTTATGTGGGGTTATGAAATGTTCATTTAAACATTTAGAAAGACTCTTCCCCAAATGTTTATTGAAAACAATACATTTGCACAAATACATCGTTCCAGTTAGTTAGCTAGCGCATTATTCCCATATTAGCATTGTCATGAAACCATTCAAAACATCTCAATTCAAGACATGGTATCAAGAACAAGATAAAACTAGCTGAAATGAGCCAACTACGATTCCCTGCATGTCATTGTTGCTAGATACAGCATCTGACTATTCAGAATCAGAACTAAGCATGGCTTCTGGCTTCATCAATGCGTGCGCATCAATGCGCGCGCATCAGTTTGTGACATTGTCAGCCAACCCGTCTATCTGATATGAAGCCTACTCCAGCCTACTTCCTGCTTTTAAAACGTGGTCATTTAAAATATATGTACAATTTGTGGATTCATTTACTTTTTCCCAAGGGTGAAAGTAAGGAGGTCCGGTACGGTGGCAAAATAAATAGTGGGGGTTCGCCGTATCGGTAAAACATGAGCCTATTACAATAATTAAAACAAAATGTCAAGAAAACGTTAGGCTATTACACCATTATTAATCACTACCGCATGTCGGAGGCATGAAACATTTGCAAATGGACTTAAACAGGTGGTATAGCCTAGGCTCCAAAATGTGATGTGGTTCGACCAGAACATTGACATTTTGCCAAGACAGAGATGAGTGGCCGACACAGATGCAGACAGCAAATTACGCTTCAATTGACAATCGCCAAATGTCATTACACTTTATGGTGATTTGTGGAAAAGATGTCTCTTTTCATTCCCCACTGTTTGGAGGCTTGAAGAACATGTAGCATAGTAAAGGAGCCCTTTGAAGTGAGATGAAGCAGATGCTAAGCTACAGGACTGTTTTACTAGCACAGACTAGAATATGTTGCGGGATTCTTTCGATGGCATTGAGGAGTACACCACATCAGTCACTGGCGTCATCAATAAGTGCATCGATGACGTCGTCCCCACAGTGACTGTACGCACATACCCCAACCAGAAGCCATGGATTACAGGTAACATCCGCACTGAGCTAATGGGTAGAGCTGTCGCTTTCAAGGAGAGGGACTCAAACCCGAAAGCGTATAAGAAATCCCGCTATGCCCTACGAGGAACCATCAAACAGGCAAAGCGTCAATACAGAACTAAGATAGAATCATACTACACCGGCTCCTACGCTCGTCGGATGTAGTAGGGCTTGCAAACTATTACAGACTACAAAGGGAAGCACAGCCGAGAGCTGCCCAGTGACACGAGCCTACCAAACGAGCTAAATTACTTCTATGCTCGCTTCGAGGCAAGTAACACTGAAACATGCACGAGAGCATCAGCTGTTCCGGACAACTGTGTGATAATGCTCTCCGCATCCGATGTGAGTAAGACCTTTTAACAGGTCAACATTCATAAGGTCGCAGGGCCAGACAGATTACAGGACGTGTAATGCGCTGACCAACTGGCAAGTGTCTTTACTGACATTTTCAACCTCTCCCTGTCTGAGTCTCTAATACCAACATGTTTCAAGCAGACCACCATAGTCCCTGTGTCCAAGAACACTAAGGTAACCTGCATAAATGATTACAGACCCGTAATACTCACATCTGTAGCCATGAAGTGGTTGAAAGGCTGGTCATGGCTCACAACAACACCATTATCCCAGAAACCCTAGACCCACTCCAATTTGCATGCCGCCCCAACAGATCCAGGGCTACCGAGTGGCGCAGCGATCTAAGGCACTGCATCTGCAAGAGGTCGTCACTACAGTCCCTAGGTCGAATCCAGGCTGAATCAAATCCGGCCGTATTTGGGGCGGCACACAATTGGCCCAGCGTCATCCAGGTTTGGCCGGGGTAGGCCGTCATTATAAATAATAATTTGTTCTTAACTGGCTTGCCTGGTTAAATAAAAATCCACAGATGATGCAATGTCTATTGCACTCCACACTGCCTTTTCATACCTGGACAAAAGGAACACCTATGTGAGAATGCTATTCATTGACTACAGCTCAGCGTTCAAGACCATAGTGCCCCCAAAGCTCATCACTAAGCTAAGGACCCTGGGACTAAACACCTCCCTCTGCAACTGGATCCTGGCAGGTCTCCCCAAGTTGGTAAGGGTAGGTAACAACACATCCGCCACGCTGATCCTCAACACAGATGCCCCTCGTGTGCGAGCTCAGTCCCCTCCTGTAATCCCTGTTCACTCATGACTGCACGGCCAGGCACGACTCCAACACCGTCATTAATTTTGCCAATGGCACAAAAGTCTGATCACCGACAACGACGAGACAGCCTATAGGGAGCAGGTCAGAGACCTGACACTGTAGTGCAAGGACAACAATCTCTCCCTCAAAGTGATCAAGACAAAGGATATGATTGTGGACTACAGGAAAAGGAGGACCGAGCACGCCCTCATTCTCATCGACGTGGCTGTAGTGGAGCAGGCTGAGAGCTTCAAGTTCCTTGGCGTCCACATCACCAACAAACTAACATGGTCCAAGCACACCAAGACAGTTGTGAAGAGGCCACAACAAAACCTATTCCCCCTCAGGAGACTGAAAAGATTTGGCATGGGTCCTCAGATCCTCAAAAGGTTCTACAGCTGCACCATCGAGAGCATCCTGACGGGTTGCATCACTGCCTGGTATAGCAACTGCTCAGCCTCCGACCGCTAGGCACTACAGAGCGTAGTGCGTACGGCCCAGTACATCACCGGGGCCAAGCTTCCTGCCATCCAGGGCCTCTATACCAAGAGGTGTCAGAGGAAGGCCCTAAAAATTGTCAAAGACTTTAGCCACCCTGTCATAGACGGTTCTCCCTGCTACCGAACGGCAAGCGGTACCGGAGCGACCAAGTCTAGGTCCAAGAGGCTTCTAAACAGCTTCTCCCTTCAAGCCATAAGACTCCTGAACATTTAATCAAATGCCTACCCAGACTATTTGCAATGCCCCCCCTTTTACGCTGCTCCTACTCTCTGTTATTATCTATGCTTAGTCACTTTATTAACTCTACCTACATGTACATATTACCTAATTTACCACTACTAACTGGTGCCCCCGCACATTGATTCTGTACCTGTACCCCCTGTATATAGCCTCGCTATTGTTATTTTACTGCTGCTCTTTAATTATTTGTTACTTTCATTTTTTATTTTTTTTTGTATTTAAAAAAAACTGCATTGTTGGTTAAGGGTTTGTAAGTAAGTGTTTCACTGTAAGGTGAAGAAAATAGTAAAATAAAGAAAAACACTTGAATGAGTAGGTGTTCTAAAACTTTTGACCGGTAGTGTATATAGCAAAGCTAAAGGCACCCACCCACCTTTGAACATGCAGGTAAGTGTTGGAACTCATCCTCTAATAGTTTACAGTCATCGTCACATGGGTTTACAGTTCATTCAGTGACAAATCTGTGGATGGATAACAATAAGTAAGTGAAGAACAAAATAAAAAACAAAATGGAGAGAATATAGAATTCAAAGATATATCTATTTGATACAGAGGTTGGAACTGTTTCAGGGAACAGAACTGAAAACACTTTTTTTTCATGATGCTCAGTGCTTCAAGGGAAGCCTCCATGTCCACCCCTCTCTCTCTCCTACTCTATCCCCACCTGTGAAATTTTAGTAGCTTCTGTGGCCTGCGCTTATCTGTCCATCAAACATTTAAACAACTTGTTTATCTGTTCCATAGCAAGCTGCTCTATCTACCCTAGTTGGTGGAGTAAATCAGGTTGCGTTTAAACGCAGCCCAATTCTGATATTTTTTCCACTAATTGGTCTTTTGACCAATCACATCAGATCCTTTCATGTCAGCTCTTTTCAGGGTGGATCTGATTGGTCAAAAGACCAGTTAGTGAAAAAAAATATCAGAATTGGGCTGCCTGTGTGAATGCAGCCTTAATGAGATAAATGTAAAAACTGTTGATTTCACGCAGTACAAATTAACGAAAAGGAACTATACCAAAGAGTATGGATATACTGACAAGATGCATGTCTCTGCCCTAACAATGGGAGTCATTGTCCACAAAGAGGCACGGCTGGCTGTCTAGCTTCCGCTTATCCTTTCTTTGGGTTGGTGGATACATGAACTCCTTATTATAATACTTTTTTGAATATTCGATGAGGGTTGTTGACATAAACAGTCTGTATTCAATGGAGAGAGATGCTATGCTACTAGCCTCATGCCATGAATATGTGTAGTAATCTCTAGACATCTCCGATAAGGTTTTTTTCTCAAAATTGCCAGGATGTCACGTGTCCTACTTATATCAGTACACTCATAACAAGTTAAGCATTATGAAACTTCTATAAGATCAAATAAACTTCACGTACCAAAAACTCCTTGCTTAGTGGGGGAAAATACGGGGGGGAAACGCCACCTGCTGGAGAGAGACAGATTTTCCGGCGAGTTGGGCCTCTCGCTTCCTCTGTCTAAACGAACAGTTACTTTTTGGGGTTTAGAACTGATTCAGAACTTTGACTCATTTAGTTTGTGAGCATAAAGTGTGACCAGAGAAGTATTCAACACTATTCATGCAGATTATAGGGTTTGAGTTTGACCTGGATAATATATATTGTGTTCCATCGACGCTACTTGCTATACCAGGCATTCAACAAAATACATCTGGTGTATATCAAACAGTGGATGCTGCTGAGGGGAGAACGGTGCATAATAATGTCTGGAGCAGAGTAAATTGAATGGCATCAAACACCTGGAAACAATGTATTTGATACCATTCCAACCATTACCACGAGCCCGTTCTCTCCAATTCAGGTGCCAACAACCACCTATGATACCAAACATTAGGAACACCTTCCTAATATTGAGTTGCAACCCCTTTTGCCCTCAGAACAGCCTCAAGTCGCCGGGGCATGGTCTCTACATGGTGTTGAAAGCGTTCCACAGGGATGCTGTCCCATGTTGGCGCCAATGCTTCCTACGGTTGTGTCAAATTGGCTAAATGTCCTTTGGGTGGTGGACCATTCTTGATAAACACAGGAAACGGTTGAGCGTGAAAACTCCAGCAGCGTTACAGTTCTTAAAAAACAAACCAATGCACCTGGCATTTACTACCATACCCCATTCAAAGTCCCACAGTTGACAGTGCACGTCAGAGCAAAAACCAAGCCATGAGGTCGAAGGAATTGTCGTAGAGCCCCGAGACAGGATTGTTTCGAGGCACAAATCTGTGGAAGGGTACCAAAAATGTTCTGCAGCCTTGAAGGTCCCCAAGAACACAGTGGCCTCCATCATTCTTAAATGGAAGTTGTTTGGAAACATCAACACTCTTCCTAGAGCTGGCTGCCTGGCCAAACTGAGCAATCGGGGGAGAAGGGCCTTGGTCAGGGAGGTGACCATGAAACCAATGGTGACTCTGACAAAGCTCCAGAGTATCTCTGTGGAGATGTGAAAACCTTCCAGAATGTCAACTATCTCTCCAGCCCTCCACCAATCAGGCCTTTATGGTAGGGTGGCCAGACTGAAGCCACACCTCAGTAAAAGGCACAAGACAGCCTGCTTAGAGTTTGCCAAAAGGCACTTAAAGGACTCTCAGTATCAGAGTCTATCTAGAGGATAGCGAAGGAGTCAGGCGCAGGACACAGGTAAGAGTAAAAACCACTGTATGTACTCCATCCGAGAACGGAACAAAAATCCCGTTATAAAACAAAGGCAAAACAGGATACGAACTCCAGCACACGAAAGACAATCACGCACAAAACAGAAAGGGAAACCAGAGGGTTAAATAAGGAACATAATCATGAGATGGGAACCAGGTGTGTAAAACAGACAAAACAAAAGGAAAAATGAAACATGGATCGGTGGCAGCTAGAAAGCCGGTGACGTCGACCGCTGAACACTGCTCGAACAAGGAGAGGGAACAACTTCGTTGGAAGTCGTGACTCTCAGACCATGGGATACAAGAGTCTCTGGTCTTATGAAACCATGATTGAGCTCTTTGGCCTAAATGCCAAGCGTCACGTAAGGAGGAATCCTGGCACCATCCCTATGGTGAAGCATGGTGGTGCCAGCATCAGGCTGTGGGGATGTTTTTCAGCGGCAGGGTCTGGGAGACTAGTCAGGATTGAGAGAGAAAGATGAACGGAGCAAAGTACAGAGAGATCCTTGATGAAAACCTGCTCCAGAGTGCTCAGGAACTCTGACTGGGCAGAAGGTTCACCTTCCAACAGAACAATGACCATAAACACAGCCAAGACAACGTAGGAGTGGCTTCAGGACAAGTCTCTGAATGTCCTTGAGTGGCCCAGCCAGAGCCCGGACTTGAACCCGATCGAACATCTCTGGATAGACCTGAAAATAGCTGTGCAGCGACGCTCCCCATCCAACCGGACAGAGTTTGAGAGGATCTGCAGAGAATAATGGGAGAAATTCTCCAAGTACAGGTGTGCAAAGTTTGTAGCGTCATACCTAAGAAGATTCCAGGCTGTAATCTTTGCCAAAGGTGCTTCAACAAAAATGCTGAGTAAAGGGTCTGAATACTTATGTAAATGTGATATTTGATTTAATACATTTGCTAAAATTTCTAAACCTGTTTTTACCTTGTCATTATGGGGTATTGTGTGTAGATTGATCAGGGGGGAAACTGTTTAATCCATTATTAGAACAAGGCTGTAACATAACAAGTCTGACTACTTTCCGAATGCACTGTTTACACACACTACATGTTAAAAGTATGTGAACACCTGCCCGTCGAACATCTCATTCCAAAATAATGGGTATTAATATGGAGTTGGTCCTCACTTTGCTTCTAAACCAGCCTCCACTCTTCTGGGAAGGCTTCACACTGGATGTTGGAACATTGCTGCGGGGACTTGCTCGCAGTCAGCATTCCAATTCATCCCAAAGGTTTTTGATAGGCTTGAGTTCAGGGCTCTGTGCAGGCCAGTCAAGCTCTTCCACATTGATCTCGACAAACTATTTCTGTATGGACCTTGCTTTGTGCACGGGGGCATTGTGATGCTGAAACAGGAAAGGGCCTTCCCCAAACTGAGAGCAAGAGCAAAAATGTTAGTTGCTATAGACAATTTCTAAGGCCAAAACCTTCAAGTGTAGTTGTTCAAACTCTCTCGATCTGGTCAGAGCTTCCATGGATGTCACCCTCAGGGAAGGTGTAGAGTCTGGAAAACCATGAACATTTCCAACTTATCACTAATCATGATATTGAGCTGTTGGAATCTCAGCTGGTAGGTCGGCTGCACGACTTGCTTGGGCTGCTGGTAGGTCGGCTACTGGTAGGTTGGCTGCTTGGGCTGCTGGTTGCTTGGCTGCTTGTAGGTTGACTGCTTGGACTGCTGGGAGCTCGGCTACTGGTAAGTCGGCTGCCTGCTGAATCTACCGGCCAAAAACTGCTTCCCTTTTCAGAGCCCATGTTCCACATGACCCCTTTGCTCTGTGTAACAGCGTGTTTTATATTAGCTTGCTTGAGTTCATACCAGGGCTGCTGCTGGACCACTGGCTTGGGCTGAACTGTCTGGGACTGTAAACCTTGGGTTACCGCATGTAACCCCAGTTCTCTGGAGGAGAATCACACCTAGCAGGCCAATCAGAGCTTTGTGGGTGTACACCCCGTGTGGCTATATAGCACTTGCAATGCTCTGGTTTCCTAATTCTAGAGTCGTGCAAGAGGGGCAATCTGGTGAGATGGCTCCCCCCTCTCCTTCAGAGAACTGGGGTTACATACTGTAACCCAAAGTTATCTTTCAGTCGACTCGGTTCGACATCTCACTATGGGACACTTGCAAAATGCCCTGATTGCCAATACCCCATTTCCTGAGAAGCCTGTTTTGGTACATGGTAATGTGCCTGATTCATCCTACTCAGCTCCAGCATCGAGGACTTTGTGCGCCAGAGAAGGTGCATTGACATCCAGATGACAGAACCTAACAAAAGTGTGAGGAAAAGCCCAAAAATCTCAGAGAGATGGCCCTGAACAGTGCCCATGATGTAGCAAATCCTCCGGGGGAATGCGCCTGGACACCCAGGGGAGACGGCAACCCCCTACAACTGTATGCCTTGGCAATAGCCCTCACTACCTGTTCTTTGGACAAAGCCTTACCCTGAGCAGGGTTGGGAAACCAAACAAATGGTCACAGCTCCGGAACAGCCTAGTCCTGTCCATGTAGACGTGCAGGGCATGTACCAGACAACCTGGGGAAGAGAACGGTGGAGGGTGGAAGTGGAAGAGGTCAGTGGCTTGACTACTATGCCAAAGGAATTACTTTAGGAACAAACTCGGCATAAGGACATATCATAATCTTGGAGTAGTCGGGATTAAACTGAGTACATGAAAATTAACCAAGAGCGCATGAAGGTCACTAACTCGCTTGGCCGTAGCCAAGGTGAGCAACAGGTCCATTTTATGAGACAGGGTTTCCCAAACCCGGTCCTGTGACCTCACCTGGGTGCACATTTTGGTTTTTGCCCTAGCACTACACTGCAGATTCAAATAACCAACTCATAATTAGGCATTGATTATTTGAATCAGCTGTGTAGTGCAAAGGCCAAAATCTAAACATGCACCCAGGGGGGGCCCCAGGACCGAGTATGGGAAACCCTGTTATAAGACATAGTCTTAAGATCCACCGTGTCCAGGTGTTCAAAATGATGGCCCGTGAGTGCATCCAGAACCAGTGCCAAGTCCCATGATGGGGCAAGTGGCTTAGAGACCAGACGGAGACATCATTAAATGACAAACAATCGGTTGAGCCCCGATCGTCGTCTCACCTAGTCCTACATGTTAGGCTGTGATCGCTGCCAAGTAGACCTTAATGGTGGAAAAGGACTTGCCCATGTTGAGCAATTCCTATAGAAAGGAGAGAACGGCAGGGATGGAGCACTGAAAGGGGACCAACTCGTATCTCTCATATCACTTCTCAAACAATCTCCACTGCAGGTCATAAAGACCTCTTGTGGGGGAGCTCTTGCACTCTGAATCGTGGCAAATATGTTCGGAGGCAAGCCCACCAAGTTTAAGTTGGACCTCTAACGGACCAGGCCCAGAAATCCATAAACTCGGGATGAGGGTGGAATATTTTGCCCTTCACTTGGGATAGCAGATCCCTGCCTTGTGGGATGCACTATGGTTGTGCGTAGAGGAGAGGTAAAATCTCTGCCAGCCATGGCTTCCCGGGCCAATGTGGGGCTATCAGGATGAGGGATAGACTGTTCGCTGTCACTCGTGAGTGGGGGGGGAAGGATCAGGCCCAAGGAGGGAAGCGCGTTTGGCCACTTGTGGGCCCAGTGTGTCCACGCTTAGCGTTGTGGTCTCTCATTGCGCGTTGTCTGACTCCAGTCCTGCCGTAACGTCCCCACACCTCCTCGATGACTTTGGGATGAGCCAGGTAGGTGGTTCCCCCATGACAGTAGATCCACACCTGAGTTCAGTACACAGAGTCAAGCCTACATATACTGGACAGACCCACGACTTCAATGGTATTCTAGAACCCAGTCGGCCTCTGACCTTCCTTGGGCACTACTACCCCAGCCCAGTCTCCAGCCCAGCCCTACTACCCCAGCCATACCAGGCTCCAGCCCAGGCCCCTGCTCATTCCTACTAGCCCCTAGTCCAGCCATACCAGGTTCCAGCCCAGAACCCAGCTCAGCAACCAGCTCAGCCCCATCAGCCTCCAGCCCAGCCATACCAGTCTCAAGGCTAGGCCACAGCTCAACCACAACAACCATACCAAACCTATCAGCAGCCGCAGCTACCAGTCCATCTCTACCAGGCCCCAGCTCAGCTACGAATCCCGCCCTACCAGGCCCCGGCTCAGCTATTAGCCCAACCTTACTTAGCGCCAAGCCCAGTGGCTGCAGCTCAGCAATGAGCTCATGCTTACTAGGCCCAAGTCCAACAAACAGCTCAGACTTACCAGGCTCCCTATGCCTACCCTGAATAGACAGCCAGCTACCCCCATCCCCAGCCAAGATGGAATGGATACCAGACCCCTTGTCACAAACCCGAAGTGCCACCCATTTAGAGTTCCCCCTTCAGTGTTCCCCCTCCCCCCAGTGGTTAAAATCCCCAGAGTGCTACCCCTTCAGTGGCTAGTGTGCCACGCCCCCAAGGTGCCACCCTCCCAGTGGTCAGTGTACCACTACCCCAGAGCGCTCCCCTTCCAGTGGTCAGTGTACCACAACCCCAGAGCGATCCCTACAAGGACCAGTGTCATTCCCCCTGAACACTCACTGCCCAGTGGCCTTTACAGCACCCCCCCCCTCCCAGAGTCCAGCACCCCCTGCCAGATTCACCCCACGTGGCGTTCCATGCCTACACCCTCCTATGGGGTGGCCATTGGCTCCACATCCACTTCCTGTTAAACGCGGAATGAGGGAGAGCTCAGTTTGTTGTTTTGGAAAGTTTTGAAAAGGTTTAATTACTAGCTAGCTAGCTACCTTTTTGAGTTTGGATCCTGGAACAAGGTTGGCATCAGTTGCTGGGACTGCTGCTATCTGTCCAGGGATCCTGCCGACCAAGGGTCTGAGGAGCCGCTTGGCATAGCAGCTAGCTGCTAGCTGCCTATCAAGCTATCAGGGTTTTCTTGAGGGCTTGAATCCAGACCGCGACACGGTTAGCCCTTGTGGCTGGGATCACGGATTGTCCCGGTCTTGTGGCTGTCTAGATCCCTGCTATTTGTTGCTGTTTCCATCTTCCCTGTGACTTTCCCTGTCTGAAACTGCAAGCAGTAACAGCGTAGCTTACATTGCGACCATGACAAAAACCAAAGCCGTTGTGAGTAGCGTTGAGGACAGTGATGTCTATTATTACAGATGAAGGATCTTTCAAATGAACAAAAGTAGTTCTACAAGCAGTTGTTACAACAGCCACAAAATATCTTCAAGTGTTGCATTCAAATACTGAGTCAACTAAAAAAAGAATGGATGACCTGACCTGAAGAGGTCCAGAACCTGAAGAACAGTTTGCAGTTCTCCCAGTGTCAGCTCGATAAGTTTAAACAGGAGAACGGCAAGATGACCGCAACCTGTAAGTCATTAATAGAGGACGTCAGTTATGTATGTGAATGCATGATAGAAATTGAGAAATAAAATCTATATCGAGGGAAAATCAAGGCAGAACAACATTGTTGTGGACAGAATTGCAGAATCTCCACGAGACCTGGACGGAGTCAAACCAAATCAAATGTATTGGTCACATACACATATTTAGCAGATGTTATTGCGGGTGTAGCAAAATGCTTGTGTTCCTAGCTCCAACAGTGCAGTAGTATCTAATAATTCACAGCAATACACACAAATCTAAAAGTAAAAGAATGGAATTTATAAATATTAGGACGAGCAATGTCGAAGCGGCATTGACTAAAATACAGTAGAAAAGAATACAATATATACATATGAGATGAGTAAAGCAATATGTAAACATTATTAAAGTGGCCAGTGTTTCCATGTCTTTGTACATTTGAAGTCAGAAATTTACATACACCTTAGACAAATACATTTAAACTCAGTTTTTCACAATTCCTGATATTTAATCCGAGTAAAAATTCCCTGTCTTAGGTCTGTAAGGATCACCACTTTATTTTAAGAATTGGAACTGTCAGAATAATAGTAGAGTGATTTATTTCAGCTTTTATTTCTTTCATCACATTCCCAGTGGGTCAGAAGTTTACATACACTCAATTAGTATTTGGTAGCATTGCCTTTCAATTGTTTAACTTGGGTCAAATGTTTCAGGTAGCCTTCCACAAGCTACACACAATAAGTTGGGGGAATTTTGACCCATTCCTCTTGACAGAGCTGGGGTAACTGAGTCAGGTTTGTAGGCCTCTTTGCTCGCACACGCTTTTTCAGTTCTGCCCACAAATTTTCTATAGGATTGAGGTCAGGGCTTTGTGATGGCCACTCCAATACCTTGATGTTGTTGTCCTTAAGCCATTTTGCCACAACTTTGGAAGTATGCTTGGGGTCATTTCCCATTTGGAAGACCCATTTGCAACCAAGCTTTAACTTCCTGACTGATGTCTTGAGATGTTGCTTCAATATATCCACATATGTTTTCTTCCTCATGATGCCATCTATTTTGTGAAGTGCACCAGTCCCTCCTGCAGCAAAGCACTCCCACAACATGATGCTGCCACTCCCGTACTTCACGGTTGGGATGGTGTTCTTCGGGTTGCAAGCCTCCCCTTTTCCTCCAAACATAACGATGGTCATTGTGGCCAAACAGTTATATTTTTGTTTCATCAGACCAGAGGACATTTCTCCAAAAAGTACGATCTTTGTCCCCATTTGCAGTTGCAAACCGTAGCCTGGCTTTTTTATGGTGGTTTTAGAGCAGTGGATTCTTCCTTGCTGAGCGACCTTTCAGGTTATGTTGATATAGGACTCGTTTTACTGTGGATGTAGATACTTTTGTACCTGTTACCTCCAGCATCTTCACAGGGTCCTTTTCTGTTGTTCTGGGATTGATTTGCACCTTTCACCCCAAAGTACAGAACGCGTCTCCTTCCTGAAAGGTATGACGGCTGCGGGGTCCCATGGTGTTTATACTTGCATACTATTGTGTTTGTACAGATGAACGTGGTACCTTCAGGCATTTGGAAATTGCTCCCAAGGATGAACCAGACTTGTGGAGGTCTACAATTTTTTTTCTAAGGTCTTGGCTGATTTCCTTTGCTTTTCCAATGATGTCAAGCAATGAGGCACTGAGTTTGAAGGTATGCCTTGAAATACATCCAATTGACTTAAATTATGTCAATTAGCCTATCAGAAGCTTCTAAAACCATGACATCATTTTCTGGAATTTTCCAAGCTGTTTGAAGGCACAGTCAAGTTAGTGCATGTAAACTTCAGATCCTTTGGAATTGTGATACAGTAAATTATAAGTGAAATAATCTGTCTGTAAACAATTGTTGGAAAGATTACTTGTGTCATGCACAAAGTACATGTCCTCACCGACTTGCCAAAACTATAGTTTGTTAACAAAAAATGTGTGTAGTGGTTGAAAAAAATAGTTTTAATGACTCAAACCTAAGTGTATGTAAACTTCCGACTTCAACTGTCTATAGGGCAGCAGCCTCTAAGGTGCAGGGTTGAGTAACTGGGTGGTAGCCGGCTAGTGATGGCTATTTAACCCTCTGATGGCCTTGAGATAGAAGCTGTTTTTCAGTCTCTCGGTCCCAGCTTTGATGCACCTGTACTGACCTCAAGCAGGCCGTGGCTTGGGTGGTTGATGTCCTTGATGATATTATTGGCCTTCCTGTGACATCGGGTGCTGTAAGTGTCCTGGAGGGCAGACAGTGTGCTCCCTGTGATGCGTTGGGCAGACAGCACCCCCCTCTGGAAATCCCTGCGGTTGCGAGCGGTGCAGTTGCCGTACCAGGCGGTGATACAGCACGACAGGATGCTCTCAATTGTACTTCTGTAAAAGTTTGTGAGGGTCTTATGGGCCAAACCGAAACTCTTCAGCCTCCTGAGGTTGAAGAGAAGCTATTGAGCCTTCTTCACCACGCTGTCTGTGTGGGTGGACCATTTCAGATTGTCAGTGATATGTACGCCGAGAAACTTTAAGCTTTCCACCTTCTCCACTGCGGTCCCGTCAATGTGGATAGGGGCGTGCTCCCTCTGCTGTTTCCTGAAGTCCACGATCAGCTCCTTTGTTTTGTTGACGTTGAGGGAGAGATCATTTTCCTGGCACCACACTCCGCCAGTGCCCTCACGTCCTCCCTGTGTGCTATCTCGTCATTGTTGGTAATCAGGTCTACTACTGTTGTCATCTGCAAACTTGATGATTGAGTTGGAGGGGTGCATGGCCACGCAGTCATGGGTGAACAGGAAGTACAGGAGGGGGCTGAGTGCGCACCCTTATGGGGCCCCTGTGTTGAAGATCAGCAAAGTGGAGGTGTTATTTCCTACCTTCACCACCTGGGGGTTGCCCGTCAGGAAGTCCAGGACCAAGTTGCAGAAGGCGGACTTCAGACTCAGGGAACCGAGCTAAATGATGAGCTTGGAGGATACTGTCATGACTCTCTCCCCTTGGTGAGGATCTAAGGTGCCGGATCAGCTAGGCCAATGGCTGACTGATCTCCAATCGCTCTCTCTCTCCTTTGGGAGTTGGCACAGTTTTATGACTTAACAACCGGATTGTAAATACCTGGCAGAAACTCTCCCTTTGGCTCTGCAGTATTGAGAATGGAACTTCTGAGTGTGACAGAGAGACTCTTGCCAAAGAATGTCAACATCAAACAATGAACATTGAAACAATATTTCAGGGCCAACCGCACCAGCACATGGTCTCACGGTCACATGGTCTCACATGGTCTCATGGTCTGCGGATCTCATCTCGGGACCTAATGGCAGTCAGGCTACCTCTGGCGAGCACATGGAGGGCTGTGCAGCCCCCCAAAGAAATGCCATCCCACACCATGACTGACCCACCGCCAAACCGGTCATGCTGGAGGATGTTGCAGGCAGCAGAACGTTCTCCACGGCATCTCCAGACTCTGTCACGTCTGTCACATGTGCTCAGTGTGAACCTGCTTTCATCTGTGAAGAGCACAGGGCGACAGTGGCGAATTTTCCAATCTTGGTGTTCTCTGGCAAATGCCAAACGTCCTGCACGGTGTTGGGCTGTAAGCACAACCCCCACCTGTGGATGTCAGGCCCTCATACCACCCTCATGGAGTCTGTTTCTGACCGTTTGAGCAGACACGTGCACATTTGTGGCCTGCTGGAGGTCATTTTGCAGGGCTCTGGGAGTGCTCCTCCTGCTCCTCCTTGCACAAAGGTCGGAGGTAGCAGTCCTGCTGCTGGGTTGTTGCCCTCCTACGGCCTCCTCCACGTCTCCTGATGTACTGGGCTGTCTCCTGGTAGCGCCTCCATGCTCTGGACACTACGCTGACAGACACAGCAAACCTTCTTGCCACAGCTCGCATTGATGTGCCATCCTGGATGAGCTGCACTACCTGAGCCACTTGTGTGGGTTGTAGACTCCGTCTCATGCTACCACTAGAGTGAAAGCACCGGCCTGGTCTGTTTGTAGTATGCATGTTGAAGGGGTGTGTCCTCTACGATCATCCACTTCCCTTCATTTACTTCCGGAAGTTTACCCGAAAGATGAGTGAACCATTCCTTTACCTCATTATAACATCTTTAGTCTGATAGATTATGTGACACCCAGAATACATTGTATAATGTCAACAAACATGGCGCCACAAATAGCTGGAAAATACTTAGCTCATTATAATCAGTACAACCTTCAAAAAAGTATTTTACACACATCATAGCTGTCCATTATAAGAGATGCAATAATCGGAATACATTTTTTGTCACAAGTACTTGAAAACATGTGACTACAACTGTAAATACATTAATCTCCATACATACATGCATACATACATACATCCTGTAGGCGCCTACAGTAAAAACGACAAAATTTGATAGGAACGCACACATGTCCAAAAGTATTATTTGTAAGGAATAATTTGTAAGAAAAACAACAAGGAAGGCAAAGCAAGAGCAAGCACGAACATTTTCCAATTCTTGCAAGACAGCGCAAATATATGCATACTTGATCTGAGCAAACATGAGTAAAGTGCGGTGGGTTCTTCTCGAAGAGAGAAGTTTATTCTGGCTCAGTAAAGCCTAAAACATAAATTGTCCGCAACGCTGAAATGGGCTACTTCTATGTGAATGAATGAGGAGACGGAACACACCTAATTTCAAATTGTTGTTAGAATATACAACTTGTTAGAAAATAATTTGAAATTGACAAGTTGAAACATAGCCTATAGATAATTAGCAGTGTTAACTGTCCTGTTGAATAACATTCACATTTTGGAACAGTGAGTGGTGTGGGGGCTGTGATGTGGCAAAGTGGGTGGGGCATGTTTGGTCTGACATCACGTGCATAAAACATCTCACGCTGGGGGCAACTGTTAGAGATATTTGGTTAAAAGGTTAATCAGGAAACAAACACCACCGCATTTCTTCTTCCTGGAGAGTTCTTTATTCCTGTCTGCGTGATGTACTGAGAACCCAGCTGGCTGTATGGACAGGGACAGTATATCCCGAGAGAGCCATGATTCCGTGAAACATGAATAATGAGTATGTTACTACAGTCCCTGTTGTCTCTCTGGAAGGATATCCTCGCCTTGAGCTCGTCTACTTTATTATTCAGAGACTGAACATTAGCGAGTAATATACTCGGAAGCGATGGATGGTGTGCATGCCTGCAGAGTCGGGTTAGAAGACCCCTCCGAATACCTCTTCCCTGACGGCGGCGTCTTGGAGCAGCCTCTGGGATAAATTAAATTGCCTTCAGGGGTATGAACAAAGTATCCAATTCGGGAAAGTTGCATTCCTGGTCATAGTTACCGCCGCTCGATATCCAAAAGTTATTTCCAGCTTTATGTAATAACACAAAAAACGTTCTGGGCTAATACATACACATACACTACGGTCACAAGACGGAGGCCTCCTTACTGTCCCTAGAATTTCTAAGCAAACAGCTGGAGGCAGGGTTTTCTCCTATAGAGCTACATTTTTATGGAATGGTCTGCCTAAGACTCATCTCTTCAGTAGGTCCTATTGATTGAGTGTAGTCTGGCCCAGGGGTGTGAGGGTGAATGGAAAGGCACTGGAGCGACAAACTGCTCTTGCTGTCTCTGCCTGACCGGTTCCCCTCTTTCCACTGGGATTCTCTGCCTCTAACCCTATTACGGGGGCTGAGTCACTGGCTTACTTGTGCTCTTCCATGCTGTCCCTAGGAGGGGTGCGTCACTTGAGTGGATTGAGTCACTGATGTGATCTTCCTGTCTGGGTTGGCGCCCCCCTTGGGTTTGTGCCGTGGGGGAGATCTTCATACTCAGCCTTGTCTCAGGGTAGTAGGTTGGTGGTTGAAGATATCCCTCTAGTGGTGTGGGGCTGTGATGTGGCAAAGTGGGTGGGGTTATATCCTGCCTGTTTGGTCCTGTCCTGGGGTATCGACGGACAGGGCCACAGTGTCTCCCGACCCCTCCTCTCAGCCTCCAGTATTTATGCTGCAGTAGTTTGTGTCGGGGGGCTAGGGTCAGTTTGTTATATCTGGAGTATTTCTCCTGTCTCATCCAGTGTCCTGTGTGAATTTAGGTATGCTCCCTCTAATTCTCTCTCTTTCTCTCTCTCTTCTCTCGGAGGACCTGAGCCCTATGACCATGCATCAGGACTACCTGGCCTGATGACTCCTTGCTGTTCCCAGTCCACCTAGTCATGCTGCTGCTCTGTTCTGCCTGCGGCTATGGAACCGTGACCTGATCACTGGATGTGCTACCTTGTCCCGGAACTGCTGTTATGGACTCTCACTCTACCCCACCTGCTGTCTCTAACTCTGAATGATCGGCTATGAAAATCCAACTGACATTTACTCCTGAGCTGCTGACCTGTTGCACCCTCTCAACCACTGTGATTATTATTATCTGACCCTGCTGGTCATCTATGAACATTTGAACATCTTGGCCATGTTCTGTTATAATCACCACCCGGCACAGCCAGAAGAGGACTGGCCACCCCTTGCTCTCTTATGTTTCTTCCTAGGTTCTGGCCTTTTCTAGGGAGTTTTTCTAGGGAGTTACAGTGCTTCTACATCTGCATTGCTTGCTGTTTGTGGTTTTAGGCTGGGTTTCTGTACAGCACTTTGTGACATTGGCTGATGTAAAAAGGGCTTTATAAATACATTTGATTGATTGATTGGCCTGTTAAGAGCGATTGAATAAGGCTTCAACCAATGCCATAGTGAGATGTCACAAAGTGAGATGTCAAACCAAGTAGGCTGAAAGAGAACTAGTCTGAAGGCTGCTCAAATGGCTTGGGCTGCAGGGAGCTCGTCTGCTGGTAAGTTGGCTGCTTGGTCAAGAAGGGTACGATTGCAGCCGGCAATTCGGGCAAGATTGCATTCCTGCAACAGCCCTTCTTGATATTTCTATTGGTAAATTTTTAAGCTAGGACTCTGGTACACAGGCGGAAGGCGGAAATGCACCATTAGGTTGGATACCAACCGCCGATAAAACCCACAGAAGAGGTTGGGGTGACAACGGTAGCTAGCTAATTAGGACTAAAGTGACGCTGGTACACAGAATGCAGCATAGGTAGCATATCGGTAGACAGTGTACTTCGCCCCCGTGTGTCAGGCACTGTTTTCCCACAGTTCTGTTAACGTCAAGAGCAGGTGTTTTGCAGGCGGTAGGGAAGGACACTGGTGCTAGCTAGCTCGGAGGTCCCCGGTACACAGGAGGAGGGGGCGACACTGGTAGCTAGCTGTCTAGGACACCGGTACAGTGGTATTCACCCCCCCCCCCCCCAAAAAAAAAAATCTGATAATACTTTTATTTCCCTTTTGACCCACAGTTTAATCACAGACAAATCAAGGGAAATCCAGAATATCAAGTGTCACGAGAGCATGAAAAGGCTAGCAAAGCCAACTGTAGATAAAAGTCGGCAATAGATGAAAGTCAGGGGAGGTACATCTATGACAGCTGAAAATCAGAACCTGTAGGGGTTTTCCAACAGCAAGGCTCAGATCAACATGGCAGTGTGAACATAGCTTTTATTGTTTATAAAGGTTTTTCTTTATAAATGTCTTAATAAAGTTTTCTATACCCCCATATCACACAATCATAAACTAAAAACATAGGTCTCAAATATCACTTTAATTTGTATCCCCCGTAGTGTAGTGTTAGAATCGCAGCAAAGTTGGTTCCTGTTTCAGGTCACGTTCGCTTTGGGTCAGGCAAAATCACCCAAATGATTGGTTGACAAATAGTGCCTCTCACAATGCAGTTGATTGTGCATTGTGCCGTTGGAAAAAAGCAACAGTGTCAACTTATTTAAAAACTGCATGACATTTGATCACATGCAGGGCCGTGCACAGACATTTGATCACATGCAGGGCAGTGCACAGACATTTGATCACATGCAGGGCCGTGCACAGACATTTGATCACATGCAGGGCCGTGCACAGACATTTGATCACATGCAGGGCCGTGCACAGACATTTGATCACATGCAGGGCAGTGCACAGACATTTGATCACATGCAGGGCCGTGCACAGACATTTGATCACATGCAGGGCCGTGCACAGACATTTGATCACATGCAGGGCCGTGCACAGACATTTGATCACATGCAGGGCCGTGCACAGATATTTGATCACATGCAGGGCCGTGCACAGACATTTGATCACATGCAGGGCCGTGCACAGATATTTGATCACATGCAGGGCCGTGCACAGACATTTGATCAAATGCAGGGCCGTGCACAGACATTTGATCACATGCAGGGGCGTGCACAGACATTTGATCACATGCAGGGCCGTGCACAGACATTTGATCACATGCAGGGGCGTGCACAGACATTTGATCACATGCAGGGCCGTGCACAGACATTTGATCACATGCAGGGCCGTGCACAGACATTTGATCACATGCAGGGCCGTGCACAGATATTTGATCACATGCAGGGCCGTGCACAGACATTTGATCACATGCAGGGCCGTGCACAGACATTTGATCACATGCAGGGCCGTGCACAGATATTTGATCACATGCAGGGCCGTGCACAGACATTTGATCACATGCAGGGCCGTGCACAGATATTTGATCACATGCAGGGCCGTGCACAGACATTTGATCAAATGCAGGGCCGTGCACAGACATTTGATCACATGCAGGGGCGTGCACAGACATTTGATCACATGCAGGGCCGTGCACAGACATTTGATCACATGCAGGGGCGTGCACAGACATTTGATCACATGCAGGGCCGTGCACAGACATTTGATCACATGCAGGGCCGTGCACAGACATTTGATCACATGCAGGGCCGTGCACAGATATTTGATCACATGCAGGGCCGTGCACAGACATTTGGGGGACAGGTGCTCAAAATAAAAAATGGCAGAAATAAAAAATAATCGCCTTTCATAATTCATTCACACGAAATACATAACATACCAACTGCCTCTGTAGCCAAAATTTCAGAAAGTCTTATTTTCTGCAACAATATACTCACTCATCACAAATTGTAAGCAAGCCAGTGCCTCCTCGGCCTAGAGAGGACCAGAGATGATTGACATCGGGAAGAGTGGCTATCAGCTGATCAGAGAAAATTATGATGTAAATATGTTTGCTAGTGCTCTAGTTAGCTATGCTGTCGAAACAAACTAGTTTTTACTTGATTTGAGTTTGTTCTGCTGCTGACATCTGCCTCTTACTAACAATTGCCCCATTCTTTGTCCCTAACAGTGAGAGAAAGATCAAAAGTAGCGTCCTACCAGTATTCAAGTGTCCCTGCCCAGCGCCCGCAGCCACTGCATGCAAATCAGACAAGTGCACTCTTGGAGGGTGGGGGAGGGGGTATTTTCGGCGATTCAAGAGCTTTTAAAATTTGCTAATTTGATGTGCAATTAGTTACATTTCAAATTCACATGAAAAATGAAAAAATAACATATAGGCTAATTCATTAAAAAAAATACAAATCCACCGAGTTGCGAGGGCAATTTTTCATAGGAGGGTAAGTGCTTGGCCACGAGTTGACCCCTATCTATGCACGTGCCTGATCACATCACTTTTTTTCCAACAAGTCAGTTCATAAAATTTCTGCCCTGCTAGAGCTGCCCCAGTCAACTGCAGATTGCTCGTTTGCTTCAGCCTTACCACTCAGCCAGCCAAGCCAGACTTCACCGAGCTAGACTACCGAAGGGTTGTACAATGCTCGCAATAGCAGTAGCTAAAGGAAAGTGCTTATTTCCAGTGTGTGAGTGAGTTTCCCAATTGTGACCAGTATAGCTCCTTATGCTTCTTGTGTTTCCCCGCCAGCTGCTGTCACTGACTTGACACCGACACAAACTTGCGTACTTGTGTCAACACCTGCTACAAACTAGCCAGCTAGGTTGTAATGGGGCCTGCTTTGCTTGGAATAGCTAACGAACATTTCCAACGCTGTAGAGTTGTGTTTATTACGCTCTTATCCGGGACAATATTGACAATCTGGAGTTCCAATGTGGCAATTGTTTGCTAGCGGAGGATTACAGGAATGAGGTGGTTACGTTTAGCAAACTAATCTAAATTTTGATCGAATTTATGGGGACAATGGAAATTGGAACTTTCTCGTTCTCAACCTCTATTGCTGGATGCCACTCGGGCCTGATGGAATTTTCCCTGCCTTGTCATCTGTCACTATCCAAATGGCCTGCGCTAACTGGAACTTGCCGACCAAGGAAGTCATCTCAATCTGCTTCTCCTCCTCCATCCTGTAGTGAAGTAGATGTTGAACAGAAAGAAAAATGTTCCAATCAGCGCTGGTCCCATGTCTCTACTTGTGAAAACTGAAGGCAGCGGCAAGCTACTAATCGGACGTGAGTGACTGTGAGAGGTTCGTAGCAGATTGACATGAGGAATAGCTTTGCTGCACTGGTGCCTGCGCCTTCATTGTTGGGATTGCCTGTGTATGCAATGGCTGTAATGACTCTAACTACGCTGACTCCAGTGGCGGCTTTGTCATTGAGTTCGGCTCCTTTCCCTCTCTCTGGATCTGATGGGGCACTGCCTGCTGTAGGAGGTCTCGACCTGTCGCTGGGACACAGCGGGCGAACGCTATTCAGCTTTTCGTGGGCCCGTGAAAGATTAAACAAATTGTGTGAAGGGGGAGGAATGGGCAGATTTCTCCATTCCCTTTTCCGGGCGTTGTATTGGGCAGTTCAATGGTGAGAAATGTCTCAGTCCCTTTTAGCCCTCCATAACTGGCTACGAGCCAACTGCAGCTCTGTGGGTGTAACATTTAACATGATAACGTCTGGAAACAAAGCTTGTTTTATAAGGAGGATGGGATCCACCCAAATCCTTTGGATTCCTGGATTCTTTCACAGCATTATAAGGCTGCGTTGAGACAATGACTTATCAATGAAGCCCAGCTCAGTTAATCCCTACCATTGTGTCACTGAGTTGTGATAATGCTTCAGCAAATGTACATTATCCCAGGGGCGTTGGAAGTAATGCAAGTAACCTAATGTTCCTCTTACTGCCCCGAATGCCTCTTCTGATCCCACAGCTATTGTATTCAGTAATAATGTGCCTGTGAACCAGAGTTATACTGTTCGCAATGAGGTGGTATGCCCTAGTAGGAAGTCCACTGTGTGCAGCTCACCCTGCACTAACATAAATAACATGAGCATGTCTACCTCTGCTAAGCTTCCCAGTAAAGCAATGAAAACAATCAAGCATCCCAGAAAAGTGCAAAAAATTGCCCACGTTAACATATGTAGTTTAATAAGAAACAAGGTTCATGAAATCAATAATTTGCTAGTAACAGATGACACTCATATTCTATGAAACTACCTTTTGTAATACCTTTAAGGATACAGTGGTAGCAATACATGGTTATAAGAGCTACAGAAAATACAGAAATGCCAAAGGTGGAGGTGTTACCGTTTATATTCAGAACCACATTCCTGTTAAGCTTCAAATCAAATCAAATGTATTTGTCACATACACATGCTTAGCAGATGTTAATGCGAGTGTAACGAAATGCTTGTGCTTCTAGTTCCGACATCTAACCTAACAATTCCAAAACTACTACCTTATACACACAAGCGTAAAGGGATAAAGAATATGTACATAAAGATATATGAATGAGTGATATAACAGAACGGCATAGGCAAGATGCAGTAGATGGTATCGAGTACAGTATATACATATGAGATGAATAATGTAGGGTTTGTAAACAAAGTGGCATAGTTTAAAGTGGCTAGTGATACATGTATTACATAAAGATGCAGTAGATGATATAGAGTACAGTATATACATATACAAATGAGATGAGTAATGTAGAGTATGTAAACATTATATTAAGCAGCATTGTTTAAAGTGGCTAGTGATATATTTTCCATCAATTTCCATCAATTCCCATTATTATAGTGGCTGGAGTTGAGTCAGTGTGTAACGATCATCTTCGGGAGAAAGAGAGGAGGACCAAAGCGCAGCGTGGTAAGTGTTCATGATAATTTTAATTAAAGAAAGCACTGAACACTGAATCAAAACAATAAACGATGACGTGAATTTACCAAAACCGAAACAGTACCTTGTGGCCCAAACACTCACACGGAAACAAACACCCACAAACCAAAAGTGAAACCCAGGCTACCTAAGTATGATTCTCAATCAGGGACAACAATTGACAGCTGCCTCTGATTGAGAACAATACTAGGCCGAACTCAAAAACCAACATAGAAAAACAAACATAGACTGCCCACCCCAACTCACGCCCTGACCATACTAAAACAAAGAAAAAACAAAGGAACTAAGGTCAGAACGTGACAGTACCCCCCCCCCCCCCCCCCCAAAGGTGCGGACTCCGGACGCAAAACCTGAACCTATAGCGGAGGGTCTGGGTGGGCGTCTGTCTGCGTTGGCGGCTCTGGGGCGGGACGTGGACCCCACTTCACCTTAGAGCGGAGACCCTCGCCGCCGACCTTGGACTGGGGACCCACGCAACGGGTTCCGAATGGACGGGAGATTCCGGCAGCGCCGGACAGGCGGGAGCCTCCGGCAACGCCGGACAGGCGGGAGACTCCGGCAGCTCCGGAGTGAAGGGCGATTCTGGCGGCTCAGGACAGACGGGAGACTCTGGCGGCTCAGGACAGACGGGAGACTCTGGCGGCTCAGGACAGACGGGAGACTCTGGCGGCTCAGGACAGACGGGAGACTCTGGCAGCACAGGGCAGGAGGAAGGCTCTGGCAGCGCTGGACAGGCGGGAGCACCTGTAGGGAGAAGATGGAGAGACAGCCTGGTGCGGGGGGCTGCTACCGGAGGGCTTGTGCGTGGAGGTGGCAACGGATAGACCGGACCGTGCAGGCGCACTGGAGCTCTTGAGCACCGAGCCTGCCCAACCTTACCTGGTTGAATGCTCCCCGTAGCCAGGCCAGTGCGGCGAGGTGGAATAGCCCGCACTGGGCTATGCTGGCGAACCGGAGACACCATGCGTAAGGCTGGTGCCATGTACGCCGGCCCGAGGAGACGCACTGGAGACCAGATGCCGGCTTCATGGCACCTGGCTCGATGCCCACTCTTGCCCGGCCGATACGAGGAGCTGGAATGTACCGCACCGGGCTATGCACACGCACCGGGGACACCGTGCACTCCACTGCATAATGTGTGCTCCCCCCAAGACATTTTTGGGGCTGCCTCTTGGGCTTTCAGCCGCGCTGCCGTGCTGCCTCCTCATACCGGCGCCTCTCTGCTTTCGCTGCCTCCAGCTCTGCTTTGGGCTGGCGATATTCCCCTGGCTGTGCCCAGGGTCCTTTGCCGTCCAGAATCTCCTCCCAAGTCCAGTTCTCCAAATATCGCTGCCTCTCCTGCTGCTGCCCATTACCACGCTGCTTGTTCCTCTGGTGGTGGGTGTTTCTGTAACGGCATTCAGAGGTGGAAGAAGGATCGGACCAAAGCGCAGCGTGGTAAGTGTTTCTTGATGATTTTAATTAAAGAAAGCACTGAACACTGAATCAAAATAATAAACGATGACGTGAATTTACCAAAACCGAAACAGTACCGTGTGGCCCAAAGAAACTAAGGTCAGAACGGGACACAGTGTGTTGGCAGCAGCCACTCAATGTTAGTGGTGGCTGTTTAACATTCTGATGGCCTTGAGATAGAAGCTGTTTTTCAGTCTCTCGGTCCCTGCTTTAATGTACCAGTACTGACCTCGGCTTCTGGATGATAGCTGGGTGAACAGGCAGTGGCTCGGGTGGTTGTTGTCCTTGATGATCTTTATGGCCTTCCTGTGACATCGGGTGGTGTAGGTGTCCTGAAGGGCAGGCAGTTTGCCCCCAGTGATGAGTTGTGTAGACCTCACTACCCTCTGGAGAGCCTTACAGTTGTGGGCGGAGCAGTTGCCGTACCAGGCGGTGATACAGCCCGACAGGATGCTCTCGATTGTGCAACTATAGAAGTTTGTGAGTGCTTTTGGTGACAAGCCGAATTTCTTCAGCCTCCTGAGGTTGAAGAGGCACTGCTGTGCCTTCTTCACGACGTTGTCTGTGTGGGTGGACCAATTCAGTTTGTCCGTGATGTGTACGCCGAGGAACTTAAAACTTACTACCCTCTCCACTACTGTCCCATCGATGTGGATAGGTGGGTGCTCCCTCTGCTGTTTCCTGAAGTCCACAATCATCTCCTTTGTTTTGTTGACGTTGAGTGTGAGGTTATTTTCCTGACACCACACTCCGAGGGCCTTCACCTCCTCCCTTTAGGACGTCTCGTCGTTGTTGGTAATCAAGCCTACCACTGTAGTGTCGTCCGCAAACTTGATGATTGAGTTGGAGGTGTGCATGGCCACGCAGTCGTGGGTGAACAGGGAGTACAGGAGAGGGCTCAGAACGCACCCTTGTGGGCGCCCAGTGTTGAGGATCAGCGGGGTGGAGATGTTGTTACCTACCCTCACCACATGGGGGCTGCCCGTCAGGAAGTCCAGTACCCAGTTGCACAGGGCAGGGTCGAGACCCAGGGTCTCGAGCTTGATGACGAGTTTGGAGGGTACTATATGGTGTTAAATGCTGAGCTGTAGTCGATGAACAGCATTCTCACATAGGTATTCCTCTTGTCCAGATGGGTTAGGGCAGTGTGCAGTGTGGTTGAGATTGCATCGTCTGTGGACCTATTTGGGCGGTAAGCAAATTGGAGTGGGTCTAGGGTGTCAGGTAGGGTGGAGGTGATATGGTGGGTGCTACGGGGCGGTAGTCGTTTAGCTCAGTTACCTTAGCTTTCTTTGGAACAGGGACAATGGTGACCCTCTTGAAGCATGTGGGAACAGCAGACTGGGATAAGGATTGATTGAATATGTCCGTAAACACACCAGCCAGCTGGTCTGCGCATGCTCTAAGGACGCGGCTGGGGATGCCGTCTGGGCCTGCAGCCTTGCGAGGGTTAACACGTTTAAATGTTTTACTCACGTCGGCAGCAGTGAAGGAGAGTCCGCAGGTTTTGGTAGCGGGCCGTGTCAGTGGCACTGTATTGTCCTCAAAGAGGGCAAAAAAAGTTATTTAGTCTGCCTGGGAGCAAGACATCCTGTTCCGAGACGGGGCTGGTCTTCTTTTTGTAATCCGTGATTGACTGTAGACCCTGCCACATACCTCTTGTGTCTGAGCCATTGAATTGTGACTATACTGACGCTTAGCTTGTTTGATTGCCTTGCGGAGGGAATAGCTACACTGTTTGTATTCGGTCATGTTTCCAGTCAGCTTTCCCTGGTTAAAAGCAGTGGTTCGCGCTTTCAGTTTCACGTGAATGCTGCCATCAATCCACGTTTTCTGGTTTGAGAATGTTTTAATCGTTGCTATGGGAACGACATCGTCAATGCACTTTCTTATGAACTCGCTCACCGAATCAGCGTATTAGTCAATGTTGTTGTTGGAAGCAATGCAGAACATATCCCAGTCCATGTGACCGAAGCAGTCTTGAAGCGTGGAATCAGATTGGTCGGGCCAGCGTTGAACAGACCTGAGCGCGGGAGCTTCTTGTTTTAGTTTCTGTCTGTATGCAGGGAGCAACAAAATGGAGTCGCGGTCAGCTTTTCCGAAAGGAGGGCGGGGGAGGGCCTTATATGCGTTGCGGAAGTTAGAATAGCAATGATCCAAGTTTTTACCAGCCCTGGTTGCGCAATCGATATGCTGATACAATTTAGGGAGTCTTGTTTTCAGATTAGCCTTGTTAAAATCCCCAGCTACAATGAAGGCAGCCTCAGGATATGTGGTTTCCAGTTTGCAAATAATGCGGTCGACATTTGATTGTGAGGAATTCTAAATCAGGTGAACAGAAGGACTTGAGTTCCTGTATGTTGTTGTGATCACACCACGTCTCGTTAATCATAAGGCATACGCCCCCGCCCCTCTTCTTACCAGAAAGATGTTTGTTTCTGTCGGCGCAATGCGTGAAGAAACCAGCTGGCTGCACCGATTCCGTTAGCGTCTCTCGAGTGAGCCATGTTTCCGTGAAGCAAAGAACGTTACAGTCTCTGATGTCCCTCTGGAATGCTACCCTTGCTCGGATTCATCAACCTTGTTGTCAAAAGACTGGACATTGGCGAGTATTATGCTAGGGAGTGGTGTGCGATGTGCCCGTCTCTGGAGCCTGACCAGAAGACCGCTTCGTTTCCCTCTTTTACGACGTCATTGTTTTGGGTCGCAGGCTGGGATCCATTCCGTTGTCCTGGGTGGAAGGCAGAACACAGGATCCGCTTCGGGAAAGTCATATTCCTGGTCGTACTGATGGTGAGTTGACGTTGCTCTTATATTCAGTAGTTCTTCCCGACTATATGTAATGAAACCTAAGATTACCTGGGGTACCAATGTAAGAAATAACATGTAAAAAAACAAAATACTGCATAGTTTCCTAGGAACGCGAAGCGAGGTGGACATCTCTGTCGGCGCCGGAAGTAGTACTAACCAGCTTAGAGAGGACCTCATGTTAAACACTGTCGAAGTAATACAGGTTCATCTGACCTCACCTTAATCCCATTCTGTTGGGAAGCTGCTATTGACCGCCAAGTGCTTGTTACTTCAACTCCCGCTCCGGCGCTTGGCGTCATCGGTCTACTAACCACCGGTCCTGACAACCCATCTTTACGCACACCTAGCAACCATCATTACGCACACATGCTCACCATCATCAGTCACACCTATATTTCATTACTACCTTCATTACTTACCATTTATCTAGCACTCTGTTTTGACAGTCATTAGGTAGTATTGTTTATGTCTCCATGTCAGACGCTTCTCTTGTTTTGTATCATTACATGTTCATTATCATTAAACTCACTAACTGCTTCCTGACTCCCTGCGTCTGCGTTACAGAATACTACCTCAACAAATGGAAGCAGCAGTTAATCAAGATATCTCCCAGATGGTCGGTGAACATGAACAGGGACACCTACTTCATCAACACCATGACCGGCTGGCTTATTTGGGAATGGATGAGGTCCTACTCGTTCTTCAACTAGGGGCATCATCTCCAAACAGCGGAGGATTCTCTACCACAAGTCGACCGATTGAGTCAGTACCCCAGCCCATCCAGCAGTCCGTCCTGGTCAGCGATGCCCGATTGTCCCTCCCGGACAAATATGACGGAACTCAATCGAAATGCCGTGGCTTCCTACTCCAGTGCTCCCTCTATTTTCACTCATCAGATGGGAGCCCCCACCACCGAGAGGTCTAGGGTTTCCACTGTTATTTCTCTGCTGACCGGACAGGCGTTGGAATTGGCCATGGCCGTCTGGGAGAGACGAGAAGAGGATCTGGGTTCCTATGTGGGGTTCATAGCTCTATTCAGGGGGGTCTTCGACCATCCACCGGAGGGCAGAGAGGGGGGTGAGCACCTACTCCAACTACAGCAGGATGGCCAGACCGCGTTGGAGTACGTGCTCACCTTTCGGACAGTGGCAGCATCCAGCGGATGGAATGAACCAGTGCTCAGCAGCCTATTCAGAAGAGGATTGTGTGGAGAAGTCCAGACGTAGTTGGCGTGCCGAGACGATAACCTATCCTTGGACGCCCTCATCACAATGGCCATCCGTCTAGATAACCTGCTTCTGGAGCGTCGGTACCCCCATCGCCTCTCTCCCTCCTCAGGGACAGCCACATGATAATCCGTCTGCTGGGTTAGGATTCCATCATCATCATTTTCCGCCAAACCTTTCCTAGTATCAATTTCACTGGCTGGCTGTCCTTCATGTTTTGTCTCTACAGCTCTAGTGAACTCCGGTGCCACAGGGAATTGTATTGACCAGGCCCTCGCCTCCTTCCTTAACATCACCTCATACCCGCACTTCTCTCGTTGTCCTGTTTAAGCACTGGTTAGTCAACAACTAGGATCCGGGACAATCCCACACATCACAGCACCACTCACCCTCACCGTGGAATCAATACATCAAGAAAGCCTTCCGTCCCTCAACATCAGTGTACATGTACACAAGATCATCCTTGGCCTCCCATGTTTTCAACGTCATAACCCCCCCATCTCATGGCCAGGATGAAAATCACAGACTGGGGACCCGAATGCCGGAAGACCTGCTTTTCCTTTCCCTGTGGAAAGTCCTGTGGGTGCCCTTAAGCCCAACATCCCGGAGGTATACCAGAAACTTTGGGACTTTTTTTCCAAGACTTGTGCCATCTGTCTCCCTCCTCATCACCCCCAGGACTGTGCCATCGACCTGCTTGCAGGCTCTGCGCCTCCATGCGGCCGCATCTACTCTCTGTTGATGGCTGAAACCAAGGCTATGGAGGAGTACATCCAGGAGGTGCTCCAGCAGGGTTTCATTTGCACGTTCACCTCCGCTGCGTCGTCAGGCTTCTTCTTCATGGACAACAAGGATGGAGGGTTGCGCCTGTGCATCGATTACAGAAATTTTAATTCCATCACCACAAAGTCCCGCTGCCCTCTCCCGTTGGTGCCGGCCACGAGCGAACAACTCCGCAGGGCCTGTTTTTTTTACCAAGTTGGAACTGTGGTGTGCCAACAATTTGATCCGCATCCGGGAGGGGGATGAATGGAAGTGTAACGATCTTCTTCATCTGATGAGGAGTATGGAAGATCGGACCAAAATGCAGCGTGGTAAGTGTCCATTTTTATAAAATATAACTGAACACTGAATACAAAATAACCAAAGTGAAACAATGAAAATCAAAACAGTTCTGTATGGTGAAACACAGACACAGAAAACAACTACCCACAACCCATAGTGGGAAAACAGGCTGCCTAAGTATGGTTCTCAATCAGAGACAACGATTGACAGCTGCCTCTGATTGGGAACCATACCAGGCCAAACACATAGAACTATAACACATAGAGCAAAAACATAGAATGCCCACTCCAACTCACACCCTGACCAAACTAAAATAGAGACATAAAAAAGGAACTAAGGTCAGGACGTGACAGTACCACCCCCAAAGGGGCCGCAAAACCTAAACCCATAGGGGAGGGTCTGGGTGGGGATCTGTTCGCGGTGGCGGGTCCGGTGCGGGACGTGGACCCCACTCCACCATAGTCTTGGCCCACTTAGGTGGTGCCTTTGGAGCGGCGACCCTCGCCGCCGACCCCGGATTGGGGACCCTTACAGCGGGCCCCGGACAGGCGGGAGACTCCGGCAGCTCCTGACTGACGGGCGGCTCCGGCAGCTCCTGACTGACGGCCGGCTCTGGGGGCTCCGGACAGGAGGGAGACTCTGAAAGTGCTGGACAGGCAGGAGAACCTGTAGGGAGGAGGAGACGGAGAGACAGCCTGGTGCGTGGGGCTGCCACAGGACCCACCAGTCTGGGGAGACCTACAGGAGGCCTGGTGCATGGAGGAGGCACTGGATGGACCGGGCTGTGGGGGAGCACTGGAGCTCTGGTGCGCAGCCTTGGCAGCTCCAGGCTGGATGACCACTTTAGCCTGGACCCTCCAGAGTGCAGGCACAGGTTGAACCGGGCTGTGGGGGAGCACTGGAGATCTGGTGCATACCACTCGCACCTCTCCCTTAGGCTCAATGCCCACATTCGCCTGGCACGGGCAGAGCGCAGGCATAGGGTGAACTGCACCCTCCCAGCGCCCCGGAGACACAGCACGCAGCGTCGGCGCAGGATACCCTGGGCCGAAATATTCCCCAGCCTGTGCCCAGGGTCCCTTACAGTCTAGTATCTCCTCACAAGTCCAGGAGTCTAGAACCCTCTGCTCCCTGTTACCACGCTGCTTGGTCCTTTTTTGGTGGGTAGTTCTGTAACAATCTTCTTCATCTGATGAGGAGTATGAAAGATCGGACCAAAACGCAGCGTGGTAAGTGTCCATTTTAATAATATATAACTGAACACTGAATACAGTGAATATGTTCCTACCAGCTTTCTCGGGGTGGAGGGCCCTGAACTGTCAAATGAGGTCAGGGTCCAGTATGTCTTTGGCAGGAACCCAGGAGTGCTCCTCTGTGCCGTAGCCTTCCCAGTCCACCAGATACTGCCAGGACCGCTGCACCGGGCGGGAATCCAGTATCCGATGGACGGTATAAGCCGGCTGGCCTCCGATGACACAGGCCGGAGGGGGAGGTCTGCCTGCCGGGACAAGGGGAGAAAAAAACAACAGGTTTTAATAAGGAAATGTGAAACGTGGGATTAATCTTAAGGGATCTGGGTAAGTGCAGGCGATATGTAACTGTGTTCACTCTCCTGGCAACCTTAAAGGGACCCGCTTGTGTATTTCTGGGGCAGCTTGCGAGACTCCACCCATAGCGGTACGTTTTTTGTGGAGAGCCAGTATTACCATGGGAAGGAGGAAGGCCAGTAATAAAGTCCAACGAGATATGGGACCAGGGTCGGTGGGGAATAGTTAAAGGGTGAAGGAGTCCTTGAGGGCGGAGGAGAGAAGATTTGCCCTGGCAGCACACGGGACAGGCCTTGACGAAAGTGGCAACGTCTTCTTTTATGGTGGGCCACCAGAACTTTCACTGGATTAACTCCCAAGGTGCGGCCTACGCCCGGGTGACAGGTGAGGCGAGAGGAGTGCCCCCACAGAAGGACCTGGATCCTCGCTGCCTTGGGGACAAACAACCGATTGGCAGGACCTCCTTTCGGACCCGGTTCGATAGCTTGAGCTCGTCTCACGGTATCCTCAACTTGCCACGAGATCGGGCCCACGATCTTAGCGGCAGGAAGGACAGGCATGTCAGTATCTTCTCGAATGGCAGGAGCGTAGACTCGGGACAAGGTGTCCGGTTTGAGATTCTTCGACCCGGGCCGATAGGTGAGGATAAACTGGAATCGATTGAAGAAAAGAGGCCATCGAGCTTGTCTGGAGTTCAACCGCTTCGCCTGCTGGATATACTCCAGAGTTTTGTGGTCCGTAAGCACTTGAAACGGTTGAGAAGCCCCCTCGAGCCAGTGTCTCCATTCCTTCAATGCCATCTTAACCGCTAGGAGTTCACGATCCCCCACATCATAGTTCCTCTCGGCCGGGGTAAGCCGGTGTGAGAAGAAGGCGCAATGGTGGAGCTTCTTGTCTTCACCCCTCTGAGACAGGACAGCTCCAACACCAACCTCTGATGCGTCTTCCTCCACCACAAAAGGTTCATCCGCAGTCGGTATTGTCAGGATGGGAGCAAAAAGGATGCACTGCTTGAGTCCTTGGAAGGCCATCTCAGCTTCTTTTCCCCACAGAAACCTTGCGTTGCCACCCTTGGTTAAATGCTGAGAGAGGGGCTGCCACCAAGCTGAAGTTCTTGATGAACTTGCGGCAAAAGTTTGTGAAGCCCAGGAAATGCTGAACTTCCTTAACGGACTTGGGGGTGGGCCAATCCGCTACCGCCCCTACCTTCCTGGAGTCCATTTGTACTCGACCGGGTTCCACTACAAATCCCAAGAATTGTACTCGGGAGGAATGGAATTCACATTTTTCCGTCTTAACGTACAAATGGCTGTCTAGGAGGCATTTGAGTACTTGTCTGACATGCTTTGTGTGTTCTTGAAGGGAGCTCAAAAAGATGAGGATGTCATCCAAGTAAACAAACATGAAGATGTTGAGCATATCCCTAAGCACATCGTTTATGAGCGCTTGGCCGAAGGTGCCCGGAAACAGGTCGATGGGGCAATCGTAAGGTCTATGGGGTGGTAGCATGGTGGCCCTCTGTTTGCTAAATACCAGTTTGAGGTCATGGTAACACTTGGGAACTCGGGACAGGTCGATGGATTCTAGAGACTCGGGAGGAGAACTCAGGGAACTCGGGAAGATACAAGTGGCTTGGCACGTAGGACCCCACTGCTTGACAGTGCCCACAAACCAGTCGATGTGAGGGTTATGGCTGTGAAGCCAGGGGTAGCCAAGGACAGGGGATCAAATGAAAGTTCATCACTTCCTGGTGTTGGGAAACTGAAAGTCGCAAGGGGTCCCTTAGAGGTTCAGAGGGGACGCCATTCTCCTTCGCCCAGATACCATCCATGAAGTTTCCTGCGGCTCCAGAGTCTACCAAGGCTTGAAGGGGAAGCAGCCAGGAGTTGGACGGATGGGAGGAGGTTATGTTTCCCGTTACAGTCCCCCCAGGCCTGCACGGGACAGTGCGTTTCCCTGGAGCCTGGGACACGTGGGGCGGAAATGGCCCGGTTTGCCGCAATATAGACAGCATCGCTCCCTCATCCAGCGGTCTCTCTCAGCCTGGGAGATGCGTCCAATCTGCATGGGTTCCGGTGGAGCCAGCGAGGATAAAGGTGGGGACTCGGAGCTGGGACCGACAGGAGCTAGGGCGAGAGGTCTACGGTTGAGTTCTCTCTTTCTCAGACGCTGGTCAATGCGCGAAGGCCAACTTGATCAGGGACTCAAGGTTGTTTGGTGGTTCCCGAGTGGCCAGTTCATCTTGGATGGTGTCGGAAAGACCCTTCAGAAAGCACACTGTGAGCACCTCGTCGTTCCTGCCACTCGTTGCTGCCACCGTGCGGAACTGGATGGCATAGTCCGTCACGCTGCGCCGACCTTGGCAGAGAGTCAGGAGCTGTTTGGCTGAGTCAGGGCCGCTGGTAGGACCTTGAAACACTCACTTGAATTCCTCAGCAAAGACAGAGTGGCTGGCATAGCATGGACTTTTGGCATCCCACACAGCAGTAGCCCAGGCCAGGGCTTTTTCTGACAGCAGGGTGATGATATATGCAATCTTGGACCGGTCGGTGGGAAACGGCGAGGGTTGCAGCTCGAAGGAGAGAGAACATTGGGTGAAAAACCCCTTACAAGCACTCGGATCACCTGAGAACCGTTGGGGAGGCGGAAGACGAGGTTCAGCCAGGGGGTTAACTGCCACGGGCACTTGAATCTGAGGTACTGGGGTGGGAGCGGTTGCCGGGGGAAGAAGATCAGATATCTGCTTTATGGAAGTAAGGGAACACCCCCCTGAAATGGACAAAAATTAATGGGAAGTCATTGGCACTGGACAAACCATATACACGGTGTCCAATACCACTCATTTTGGCGTCATTTCGTTCAAAGTTGATTGCAAATGCCATATGGCAAATGCCAGTTTTAACACTTTAAAAATCCAACAGGTGGCGAGCGCACTCCACCGTGGTTTTTCATATTGGAAATGCAACACAAGTCAACATCCAAAAGCAACATTTTGAAAAAGTGTTTTTAAACTTGTGCATAAGGCATATGTTTTGTCCATTTGCAATATGATTTCATAGGAAGTCAAAAGTCATAGTCAAAAGTCACTTTTTTTTGCCAAATGCCATAAGAAATTTGAAGTGCTCAAAAATCCTGCAGAAATGCAAAATTGACTGGCCTGATGAACACAGGATGGTCGGGCAGTGATAGTTGTTCCTTTCCATCACTCGTTGTGTTGATTTCATCATGTCCATTTGGTGATGGTACCTCACTGTTTAAATATATTGCAAATGGACAAGCGTCACCAGCAAGTCACCGTCCATCAGTCAATTAGATATCATTCTGACACCAAACTGATACAAACTGACGCCAAACCCACTTTTTCCAACTCATTTAGTAGCCAACTATCACATACTTCAGAGCTGGCCCAAAATTTACGACGCCTTCTGTTCAAACCATAATAAAAATGTAAAACACATAGTTACAGTCTAGCTGCGGGTCCAGTTCTGGTGTTATGTGTAGGCCTAGCTGAGGCGACCCCGAACCCGAAGTTTCGGCCATTTGGTGCCCCTAGACCCTAATTGGTACTGAAAATCTATTTTTTTCCATGACTTGCTACGGGGTCCTTGAATGAGCTATCGGACAGAAACGTTGGGTTCCGTCTATATGGGCCGAGGCGGTCGCAATGCACCTAGTCTTGCGACTCTGGAACATTTCTAAATGCCGTCATTTTCGTGATGCAAAAATGAATTCAAGTCATTGCAAATGTACGAGGCTGTTTCTCGGTCCGAGAACCTTCTAGAGCCACATAACTGACCACGCACTATCGACCTGAGGTCTAGAACAGGTTTCTAAAGTTTTGGAACTCTAGGTCTGACAGTTCTTTAAAAGTTCCAACAAGGTTAACTAATGCAGGCAGTGTATGTCTCTACACACCCCAATGTGTCCCTCCTTCCAAGCTGTGTGTGTGATTTCGTTTTTCTTTGAAATTTTATGGGAGAAATGACTGATTTACAGTTCAGAGGGGTTGCCTAATCACACACATGAAGTTTTGGAAAGATATGACTTTTTTAATCCTTCGAAACAACCCCTGAGACACTAATTATGGCACTTCCGGTTGGCACAGGAAGCTAAAGTAAGCTAAGTAAACACATATCCTCAATGGGGTATGCTTTTACAGAATCCTGAGTTTTAAGTCTTTACGTTAAGAACTGACTGATTTACGGTTGGTCCAGGAAGCTTAGAATCAACACAGGTAGACCTCATAGTGGCCTGATGGACTGTCATCGAAGACAGGTTCATACGGCATTCATAACCCACATAGGCTTCAGGTTGAATTTAGGGGTGCAGGCAATGTATTCCTATGGGGAGAGAAGTCAATGCAAACTGTTTGATGTAAACACCTTCTTCTGTTAAGGGTTAATGCCACACGGTCATGGTTAGGCTTGCACGGATCGGGAGGACCTTGGGAACATACCTGAGGTCGAATTGTGCTTCCCACCCTAACGGTTCTCTCACTTTCACCCAAAAGCAAATGACGTTGAGGGGCAGGCTTAATTTTGGGCCTACTTTTCTCATGGTCGCTGCGCTCAGACCGAGCGAGCTATGGTCAAGTGGGATATCTCGTTGAACTCGGCATGGCCTAGATATTATGGTAATGCCATTGCCTGCTTTCTGTGTCTTTAAGCACCGCACTTTGTCACTCCATCCTTGCTGTGTGTGTGTGTGTGTGTGTGAGAGTTTTTCTTTGACATCTGTTGGGAGAAATGACTGATTTACAGTTCAGGAGGGTTACCTAGTCACACATATGAAGTTTTGGAGAGATGTGACTTTTTTAACCCTTCAAAACAGACAGTGTGACCCAATTAAAGGCACTTTCGGTTGGCACAGGAAGCTATAAGTAAACACATGTCTTGATTGAGGTAGCCTCTTACAGAATCCTGAGTTTTAAGTCTTTAAGTTAAGAATTGACTGATCAACACAGGTTTGAATGCAGTGATTTTCATAATGACAGGTTATGTGTTTCAAAACACTTTTAGGGTGAATTTAACCACTTCCGGTTGCTCCAGGAAGCTTAGAATCAACACAGGTAGACTTCATAGTGGCTTGATGGACTGTCATCGAAGACAGGTTCATACGGCATTCATAACCCACATAGGCTTCAGGTTGAATTTAGGGGTGCAGGCAATGTATTCCTATGGGGAGAGAAGTCAATGCAAACTGTTTGATTTAAACACCTTCTTTTAACTGTTAAGAGTTAATGCCACATGGTCGAGGTTAGGCTTGCACGGATCAGGAGGACCTCAGGAACGTACCTGAGGTCGAATTGTGCTTCTCACCTTAACGGTTCTCTCACTGTCACCCAAAAGCAAATTACATTTAGGGCCATGCTTCATTTTGGGCCTTCTGTTTTTCAAGGTCGCTGCACTCAGAGCGAGCTACGGTCAAGCGGGGCGTCTCGTTGAACTCGGCACAGTCTGGAGACTATGGTGATACCATTTTTTGTGTTGATTTCAGAATGCTATTTTGGTGATGGTCCCTCTCAGTTTGAACATATTGCAAATGTACAAAAGTCAACTAGCAAGTCAGTGTCCACTCAGAGCGAGCTACGGTCAAGCGGGGCATCTCGTTGAACTCGGCACGGCCTAGAGAATATGGAAATGCCATTGCAGGCTCTGTGTGTCTTTAAGCACCGCACTTTGTCACTCCATCCTTGCTGTGTGTGTGTGTGTGTGTGTGTGTGTGTGTGAGAGAGAGAGAGAGAGCTTTTCTTTGACATCTGTTGGGAGAAATGACTGACTTACAGTTCATGGGGGTTGCCTAATCACACATATAAAGTTTTGAAAAGATCTGACCTTTTTAACCCTCCGAAACAGCACTTATGACACCATTTTAAGGCACTTCCGGTTTACACAGGAAGCTGAAAGTGAACACATATCCTCCTTGGGGTAGGCAATTATAGAATTTTGAGTTTTAAGTCCTTATGTTAAGAACTGACTTATTTACGGAGTGTTTAGTGAGTGTGTGTTATTTCAGAAAATCACAGAAATCTTGCAGAGCTCCGAAGCATACTTTAAAAAGATTTGTATGAACACGCTGCAACTGGATCTGTAACTGTTTTTTTTTTTAAAAACACCTATTTTTGAACATCACCAATTTGACATTGTACGATTTCTCTTAAATGACGATAGATAAATGGCTGGTTCTTTTTTTATTGACACCGGAGGCTCCTTGACTTTGACGTGAAGCGGAAAAATTATTGCTCTATTTTCATTTTGGACCTTTAATCCCCGAAAAATGGCCATAACTCAAAAACCGTTGAGGCCTAGACGCCATCTTGTTCGGGGCCAACTGGCCATTATGCCAAACCTACGGTCACCAAGTTTCGGCTTCAAAATATTTTCCATTTAGGAGATAAGGCCACGTCGTGATTCGTGATGTTTTGTACATTTGCAATATGATTGCTTATGCCCTCTTGTGGGATTTACCGGGACAGCGGAAAAATGACCAAAATGTGATTATTTTATAAAACGGAAACTGAATGTCTGAGAGAGTTCGTTTGATGACTTCCCGGTAGATCCGGCCCTGCCGCACGGCCCGACGCCGTCCGCAAATTTTACAAACGTTTTCGGACGTCTGGTAAGGTACCGTACATTTGCAATATGAACTTTCTCACTAACCATATGGCGAATGTCAAAATGTTCCCTTAAGGTATGTCAGCATCTCTGACAGAAGTTGAGAATGTCTAGCCATTAAGGCCTCTTGCTGAACCAGAGCGACTTCGTGGCATTGGACAGTCCCCTCGTGGTGGGACAGCATGGCAAAAAGGTCCTGGGAACTGGTTGCCTCTGGGTTCATTTTGGCTCTGTGTTTCTGTCAGGACCCGGTTACAAACAGCCACTTAGCAAACTGAGCCACTAATAGTCGGCAGAACCCAGAAGATGAGGAAGACACAGCAGTTCTTGAGACTGTGTTTTAATAAAGTAAAAAGGAAGGTTCTTCAGGCAAAAATATAAATCCACAATGTCAAAAGAAATTCCAAGAGAAAAAGTTAATCCTCTAAGTCAAAAGGTACATCCACAAGGTGGTAGGTACAGCAGGAAAAAGGCTCTAAAGATAATCAAAAATAAATAAACGAGAACAAACACAGAGTACCACAAGAGAGTCCAACTGGAGTAACAAATGTTCACAGCATCGCTAGGGCTGGGTGCTAACATTCAAACACAGAGCAAAGAACTGAGGAAAACTAAGGGTTTAAATACGTTCAAGGGAAACGAGGCACAGGTGCAAATAATAACTGGAAACAAGGGAAAACAAAAGTGTCAAAAAAGCACAATGGGGGCATCTAGTGGACAAAACCGGAACAATCCTGGCCAAATCCTGACAGATCGCCTGTCCTCTCACTTCTCTCCTCAAGGGTGGTCCTCGGGAAGTTGGGGTGGAATCCTGCAGCTAATAAAGCCTTCTTCCTACTGAAGGGACATTTCACCTCCGTCCCGTTGCTCAAACATCCAGATCCTACGCTGCCCTTTATGATGGAGGTGGATGCTTCAGAAGTAGGTGTGGGGGCTGTCCTGTCCCAACATCAAGGTAATCCAAGGAAATGGTATCCATGTGCATATTACTTCAAAAAGTTGTCTCCTGCAGAGAGGACTACGATGTTGGCTATCGGGAGTTCCTGTCAGCGAAGTTGACATTAGAAGTGTGGAGACACTAGCTGGAGGGTGCCCAGGACCCATTTATCATCCTCACCTACCATTGGAACCTGGAGTACATACGGACAGTGAGGCGACTGAACCCGCACAAAGGCCAGGTGGGTCATTTTCTTCACCACATTCGATTTCCCGCTGACATATTGCCCAGGGTCAAAAAAACATTAAAGCTGATGACCTGTCCCATCTCTATGATTCAGGAGAGGTACCTATCTTGAGTGCACCCATAATTTCACCCTCTCGAGTCTTAGCCCTTGTACTCTGAGATGCTGATGTGGACATTTGCCAGTCCCTGGAGAGGGAACCCGCACCTGCTAGCCTGTCCTCCTGAATGCACCTACATTCCCACGGGGATAAGGGATCGGTTGTTGACCTGTGTGCACACAGTTTTACCACAATTTTTGTGATAGTGGACAGATTCTCAAAATCATGCTGTTTCATCCCTCTCTCTGGTCTCCCTACTGCTATTCAGGTTGCTGAGGCACTGTTCCAGCAGGTCTTCCAGCACTATGGCCTTCCGGAGAATATCATCTCCGATCGTGGCCCCCAATTCACATCACGTGTATGGAAGGCCATGGAAAAGCTGGGGGTCAAGGTCAGCCTCACTTCCAGGACCCGGCCTCAGTCTAGTGGACAGGTGGAGAGGATGACCCAGGAGCTGGGAAGTTTTCTAAGAAGCCACTGCAAGGACCAACAGGGGATGAATACGCCCAGAATTCATTGCGACACTCCTCCACCGGGCTGACTCCCTTCCAGTGTGTTCTGGGTTATCATCCAGCCCCTGGCTGTGTGAACTTCGAGCCAGACCGAAGCTCCTGGGGTAGACAAGTGGTTCAGGCATGCAGAAGAGGTATGGAACGATGCCCACGTGAGACTCCAGCACGTCGTCCAGTGTCAGAAAGAGCAGGCAGATTGCCACCGCAGTGAGGCTCCCGTGTTCCATCCTGGTGATCGTGTCTGGCTCTCCACTAGGAACCTTCTGTTCCGCCTGCCCTGTAAGAAGCTGAATCCCTCGTTTGTGGGGCCATTCAAGTTCCGGAGGGTCAATGAGGTAACTTACTGATTACAACTCCATACTAACTACCAGATCTCACCATCTTTTCATGTTTCCCTTCTCAGGACCGTGGTTCATGGTTCCCTTGCTGATGCTGTCCCACACAACACCCCTCCACCTCCCTTGGACATCGAGGGGTGCACGTCCTGTGCCATCAGCAGATCCCTCCTAGACCCCCGACATCTTGGGGGTTGGCTCCAGTACCTGGTGGACTGGGAGAGGTATGGTCTAGAGCAGGGGTGTCAAACTCAAATACCCAGTGGGCCAAAATGTAAAACCTGAACAAAGTCACGGGCCAACATTGAACAAATTAACCTTTTAATATGGACCCAAACAAGTTTTGCTTTAACATTGAATATGGAACAAGCATCGCTTATTACCATACAATATATAATTTAATAGTGGAGACATGCAAAATCGAATTTCAAATGAAAAAACACATCAATGGCATTCATTTATTAAATAAATACAATTTAAATAAAAATTGTATGCCTCTTTTCTATTTGCAGCCTTCTGATTTAAATACCAAAATCAACTTTTTCCACTGGCTAATAATTTTACAAATAAAATGATAATAAATCAATCAACCATTCAAGCCCATGCCTTGTAGCAAGAAAAAGTGCATAAAGAAAACGTTAATTATTGCACACTGGTCTAATCTGATGTGCCCAAGCCAGATACCTGGCATCTCTTCTTGGATGCTAGTTCATCAATGTCTGGGCTCAAGCTCTAAGCTGAAGAAATCCTCAGTATCGAGCGAAGATGTTCATCAGTCAGACGTCTCCTCTGAGTTGTTTTGGTCATCTTCATCGAGGAGAAAAGTTGCTCGCATAGATAAGTGCTGCCGAACATGGAGAGCATCTGAGCAGCTTGGGTGCGGAGCTGAGGCATTGTGTCAGGGATGAACCGTGGAAACTGTGCGGCGCCCACAGCATCATACTTTGACTTCAGCGTGTCGTTGCACTGGAGTTCAATCAGCTCCATTTGGATGTTGGTTGGTGCATTTTCCACATCAACTGCGAAGGGATTACTAAGCAGTTCAAACTTGCATTTCTGGGCATCGAAGTCGGCAAATCGCCGGCTAAACTCAGCGGCGAGAACACTGAGTTTTTCAGCAAACTGTGCGCATGGGAACACGGCGGTAGAGATCTGCGCTTTTATGGATTGGCAGCAGGGAAAATGGCAAGGGTTTCCTTGCAGCATCTGATTCTCCCACAGGCACAGTTTAGTTTTGAAGGCCCTCACTGCAGCGTACATGTCTGTGATGATGTGCCCCCGCCCCTGAAGCTGCAGGTTCAGCGCATCGAGATGGCTCGAGATGTCACAGAGAAAGGCCAGCTCACACAGGAACTTTTGCTCCCGGAGCTCTGCTGTATCCTTCCCTTTGGTTTCCAGGAATTTACATATTTCCTCACGCAGCTCGAAACATCTGTTCAGTACTTTTCCTCTGCTTAGCCATCTCACCTCTGTGTGATACGGCACGTCTGCGTATTCCGAACCACACTCCTCCAGAAAAGATTTAAACTGGCGGTGATTTAGACCTTTGGCTCTTATAAAGTTAACTACCTGTGTTACTGTGGTCATAACATGTTCCATCTTTAGGGCTTTGGCACACAGTGCTTCCTGATGTATGATGCAGTGGTAAACAGTTAGCTCACCTGCACAGTTCTCTTCCCGCATCTTCTCCTGAACCATGCCCACCAGTCCACTCTTTTTACCGCACATCGCTGGCGCACCATCTGTCGTTAATCCAACGAGTTTATCCCACGGCAGCTTTATTTCAGTTACACATTTGGAAACCTCCTCAAAGATTTCCTTTCCTGTGGTTGTGCCATGCATTGATTTGAATCCTAATAGCTCCTCCGTAACACACAGATTTGAGTCCACTCCACGGATGAAGACTGACAGCTGAGCAGTATCAGATGCGTCGCAGCTCTCATCCACAGCGAGGGAGAACGCAACAAAATCTTTTCCCTTTTCCATCAGCTGGTCATACAGATTGGTGGCAAGATCACATGTGCGATCAGCTACTGTGTTCCTGCTCAGGCTCACGTTTGAAAATGCTTGTTTTTTCTCTGGGCATACGATGTCACAAACCTTCATCATGCACTTTTTCATGAACTCTCCCTCATTAAAGGGCCTGATTTTGCGATCTCTGCTGCCACTATGCCACTAGCCTTTACAGCAGCCTCGCTTTGTGATGTGGCTTTTTTAAACATATTCTGTTGTGAAACCAAACTTATTTTCATCTCCTCTACTTTCTGGCTCCTTTGAGTCATGTCCAGGTCCTTGTATTTGTCATGGTGTTTCGTTTCATAGTGTCATCTAATGTTGAACTCCTTACTTACAGCCACGTTGACTCCACAAACAAGACAAACAGGTTTGTCTTTTACATATGTAAACAGATATTCTGCCTCCAGAAAGCTCCTGTTTTCTGCCTTTCTTTTCGCCATTTTTGGGAAGGGTTAGCTCGCTGACAGTTGTAGCGTCTATGTTGCTATGACTACTGTCACAGAGGAGAGAGCGTTTCTGGGTCCTGTCCTGATTGGCGCGCGAAAACAGCAGAGCATTATGGGATTCGTAGTATTAGTGGTGAATGCGCTGTATAATACCGGCGGGCCAGCTCTAGTATTAATTTGGTATTGTCTCGCGGGCCAAATATAATTACCCCGCGGGCCAAATTTGGCCCACGGGCCAGAGTTTGACCCCCATGGTCTAGAGGATCTGTGTTGTGTTCCGGTAGCAAAACGCTAGATCCCAACATCATCTGAGATTTCCACCTTTGTTGTCTGGACCAGCCCGCTACTCGCCCTTGGGTCCGTTCCCCTGGCCGGTGTAGTCTGTCGGGAGTGGGGGGGGGGGGGGCCGGTGGGGTACTGTTACATCTGCTCCGGCGCTCGAAGTCTCAGGTCTACTAACCACCGAACCTGGCAACCTGCGCCCCATCATCAGTCACACCTGAACTTCATAACTACCTTCATTACTTACTAAACCCAGCAACAACAACAAAAAATCCCTTTTTCAGGACCCTGTTTTTCAAAGATAATTCGTAAAAATCCGAGCACAGATCTTCATTGTAAAGGGTTTAAACACTTTTTCCCATGCTTGTTCAATGAACCATAAACAATTAATGAACATGCACCCGTGGAACGGTTGTTAAGACACTAACAGCTTACAGACGGTAAGCAATTAAGGTCACAGTTATGAAAACTTAGGACACTAAAGAGGCCTTTCTACTGACTCTGAAAAACACCAAAAGAAAGATAAGTCTGCTCATCTGCTTGAACATGCCTTAGGCATGCTGCAAGGAGACATGAGGACTGCAGATATGGCCAGGGCAATAAATTGCAATGTCCGTACTGTGAGACGCCTAAGACAGCGCTACAGGGAGACAGGATGGACAGCTGATTGTCATCGCAGTGGCAGACCACGTGTAACAACACCAGCACAGGATCGGTACATCCGAACATCACAACTGCGGGACAGGTACAGGATGGCAACAACAACTACCAGAGTTACACCAGGAACACACAATCCCTCCATCAGTTCTCAGACTGTCCGCAATAGGCTGAGAGAGGCTGGGCTGAAGGCTTGTAGGCCTGTTGTAGTAAGGCAGGTCCTCACCAGACATCACCGGCAACAACATCACCTATGGGCACAAACTCACCGTTGCTGGACCAGACAGGACTGGCAAAAAGTGCTCTTCACTGACGAGTCGCAGTTTTGTCTCACCAGTGGTGATGGTCAGATCCGTGTTTATCATCGAAGGAATGAGCGTTACACTGAGGCCTGTACTCTGGAGCGGGATCATTTTGGAGGTGGAGGGTCCGTCATGGTCTGGGGCGGTGTGTCACAGCATCATCAGACTGAGCTTGTTGTCATTGCAGGCAATATCAACACTGTGCGTTGCAGGGAAGACATCCTCCTCCCTCATGTGGTACCCTTCCCCCAAGGTCATCCTGACATGACCCTCCAGCATGACAATGCCACCAGTCATACTGCTAGTTTTGTGCGTGATTTCCTGCAAGACAGGAATTTTAGAGTTCTGCCATGGCCAGCGAAGAACCCGGATCTCAATCCCATTGAGCACGTCTGGGACCTGTTGGATCGGAGGGTGAGGGCTAGGGCTAGGACCATTCCCCCCAGAAATGTCCGGGAACTTGCAGGTAACTTGGTGGAAGAGTAGGGTAACATCTCACAGCAAGAACTGGCAAATCTGGTGCAGTCCATGAGGAGGAGATGCACTGCAGTACTTAATGCAGCTGGTGGCCACACCAGATACTGACTGTTACTTTTGATTTTGTCCCTCCCTTTGTTCAGGGACACGTTATTCAATTTCTATGAGTCACATGCCTGTGAGTCACATGCCTGTGAGTCACATGCCTGTGAGTCACATGCCTGCTCCCGCAGCGCGCCGACCCCGGCCTCGAGGGCGACCCAGAGGGCGAGGCACAGGGCGATCCGGGTGGAGGCGGTGGAAGTCCTTCAAGAGGGAAGGATTCAAAATGTCCCCCACCGGTGCCCAGCACCTCTCCTCCGCACCGTACCCCTCCCAGTCCATGAGGTACTGCAGGCCCCTCACCCGGCGTCTCGAGTCCAGAATAGCTCGTACCGTGTATGCCGGGGACCCCTCGATGTCCAGAGGGGGCGGAGGGACCTCCGGCACCTCACCATCTTGTAGGGGATCAGCTACCACCGGCCTGAGGAGAGACACATGAAACAAGGGGTTAATGCAATAGTAATAGGGAAGTTGTAATCTATAACACACCTCGTTTATCCTCCTCAGGACTTTAAATGGCCCCACACACTGCGGCCCCAGCTTCCGGCAGGGCAGGCGGAGGGGCAGGTTTCGGGTCGAGAGCCAGACCTTGTCCCCTGTCCCACCGGCCTGCTTGAGAGCGTCCTGGACTGCCCGCCAGGTCTCCCTAGAGCGCTGTACCCACTCCTCCACCGCAGGAGCTTCGGTCTGACTCTGATGCCACGGAGCCAGGACCGGCTGGTAGCCGAGCACGCATTGGAATGGCAACATGTTCGTGGAGGAGTGGCAGAATGAGTTCTGGGCCAACTCCTCCCATGGGACGTACCTCGCCCATTCTCTTGGCCGGTCCTGGCAATATAACTGCAGAAACCTACCCACCTTCTGGTTCACTCTCTCTACCTGCCCATTACTCTCGGGGTGATAACCAGAGGTCAGGCTGACCGAGACCCCCAGACGTTCCATAAACGCCCTCCAAACACGGGACGTGAACTGGGGACGTCGATCAGATACGATGTCCTCCGGCACCCCGTAGTGTCGGAAGACGTGGGTAAATAGAGCCTCCGCAGTCTGTAGGGCCGTAGGGAGACCAGGCAATGGGAGGAGACGGCAGGACTTAGAGAACCGATCCACAACGACCAGAATGGTAGTGTTCCCCTGAGACGGGGGAAGATCAGTAAGAAAGTCCACCGACAGATGAGACCAGGGCCGTTGTGGAACCGGGAGGGGCAGTAACTTCCCTCTAGGCAGGTGCCTAGGAGCCTTACTCTGGGCGCACACCGAACAGGAGGAGACATAGAGCTTCACGTCCTTGGCTAAGGTAGGCCACCAGTATTTCCCCCTAAGACCCCGCACTGTCCTCGCAATCCCCGGATGACCTGAAGAAGGTAGTGTGTGAGCCCACCGAATCAATTGATCACAGACACCAAGAAGTACCTGAGACCGGTAGGACACTGTGAAGGCACAGGTTCCAACCGCAACGCCCGCTCGATGTCCGCGTCCACCTCCCATACCACCGGAGCCACCAGCCTAGAAGCTGGAAGGATGAGAGTAGGATCGATGGACCGGTCCTCAGTGTCATAGAGACGGGACAGCGCGTCGGCGTTAGTGTTGAGGGAACCTTGTCTATTAGAGATCGTAAATCTAAATCGGGTAAAGAACATGGCCCACCTAGCCTGACGAGGATTCAGTCTCCTTGCCGCCCAGATATACTCCAGATTGCGGTGGTCAGTCCAGATGAGGAAAGGGTGCTTAGCCCCCCTTAAGCCAGTGTCTCCACACCTTCAGGGCTTTTACCATAGCTAACAACTCCCGGTCCCCCACATCATAGTTCCGCTCCGCCGGATCCAGCTTCTTAGAAAGGAAAGCACAGGGGCGGAGCTTCGGTGGCGTGCCCGAGCGCTGTTACAGCATGGCTCCTACCCCAGCCTCGGACGCATCCATCTCCACTATGAACGCTAACGAAGGGTCCGGATGCGCCAACACGGGCGCGTCAGTAAACAGCGCCTTCAACTGGTTGAAAGCTCCATCTGCCTCGGCCGACCACCGTAAACGCACCGGCCCCCCCTTCAGCAGTGAGGTAATAGGCGCCGCCACTTGGCCAAAACCCCGGATAAACCTCCGGTAGTAATTGGCAAACCCTAAAAACCGCTGCACCTCCTTTACCGTGGTCGGAGTCGGCCAATTACACACGGCGTTAACACGGTCACACTCCATCACCACTCCCGAGGTGGAAATGCGTTAACCCAGGATGGAAACAGCTCGTTTGGAGAACACACATTTCTCAGCCTTGACATATAGGTCATGCTCCGGCAGTCGCCCAAGTACCTTGCGTAGCAGGGAGACATGTGCGGCGCGTGTGGCAGAATAGCGATGAGAGGTAGCGGATAACTAAATCCCACTGTGATCGAATTTAGACCTTGTTCATCAATGCACGGACGCAGTCCTCCCTCCCTTTTTTTTCACAAAAAAAGAAACTCGAGGAGACGGGTGACATGGAGCGCCGAATGTACCCCTGTCTCAGAGATTTCGTGACATGTGTCTCCATAGCCAACGTCTCCTCCTGTGACAATGGGTACACGTGACTCCTGGGAAGTGCAGAGTTCTCCTGGAGGTTTATCACGCAATCCCCCCGTCGATGGGGAGGTAATTTGGTCGCTTTTTTTTTACAAAAAGCGATAGCCAAATTGGCATATTCTGGGGGAATGCTCACAGTGGAAACCTGGTCTGGACTCTCCACCGACGTGGCACAGATGGAAGCTCCTATACACCTACCTGAACACTCCTCTGACCACCATTGAAGAACCCCCTGTCTCCAGGAAATTAGGGGATTGTGAATAGCCAGCCAGGGAATCCCCAACACCACTGGAAACGCAGGTGAATTGATAAGGTAGAAACTGATCCGCTCCCTATGATCTCCCTGCGTTACCAAGTCCAGCGGAACCGTGGCCTCCCTGACCAGCCCTGACCCTAACGCTCAGCTATCTAAGGAGTGCACGGGGAAGGGTGGGTCTATCTGCACCAATGGAATCACCAACTTACGGGCGAGTCCACGATCCATAAAACTCCCAGCTGCGCCTGAATCGACTAGCGCCTTATGCTGGAGAGAGGGAAAAAACCTAGGGAAAAAATCTAATAAAAACATGTGACCAACAGGAAGCTCTGGGTGAGTTTGGTGCCTACTCACCTGGGGTGGCCGAGAAGTGTCCCCCTGCCATCTTGACTCCCAGACGGACTCCTCCTGCACCGGTCCGAAGTGTGTCCTCTCCGGCCGCAGTAGGTGCAGGAGGAGCCTCCTCCACCGGTCCCCCTAGATGCAACTTCTCCCAACTCCATCAGAGATGGAGCGGGACGGCTGGGAGGTGGAACTGACAGGACCCCCTCTGAACGCCCGTGGGCAGCTAGCAGGTTGCCCAGTCGGATCGACATGTCTATAAGCTCGTCGAGGGAGAATGGGGTGTCCCGACAAGCTAGCTCCCCATGGTGGTGGCAGCATGCTGTGGGGATGTTTTTCATCGGCAGGGACTGGGAAACTGGTCAGAATTGAAGGAATGATGGATGACACTAAATACAGGGAAATTCTTGAGGGAAACCTGTTTCAGTCGTCTAGAGATGTGAGACTGGGATGGAGGTTCACCTTCCAGCAGGACCATGAACCTAAGCATACTGCTAATGCAACACCCGAGTGGTTTAAGGGGAAACATTTAAATGTCTTGGAATGGCCCAGTAAAAGCCCAGACCTCAATCCAATTGAGAATCTGTGGTATGAAGTAAAGATTGCTGTACACCAGCAGAACCCATCCAACTTGAAGGAGCTGGAGCGGTTTTGCCTTGAAGAATGAGCAAAAAGCTCAGTGGCTAGATGTGCAAGCTTATAGAGACTTAATCCAAGAGAATTGCAGCTGTAATTGCTGCAAAAGGTGACTCTTCAAAGTATTGCAATTGGAGGGTGAATAGCTCTCAATTGTTCTGTTTTTTTTATTTTTATTATTCTTGTTTGTTTCGCGATAAAAAAATATTTTGCGTAAAATTTTGTGTAAATCAAATGTGTAAAAAAATTAATTGGAATTCCAGGTTGTAAGGCAACAAAATAGGAAAAATGCCAAGGGGGGTGAATACTTTCGCAAGCCACTGTATGTTTATTTTCTGGGTGATTTAACTATTGAATGGCTTTCATTCAGGCTGCCCACTCAAGAGAAAGTTTCAAACTAATTAGTGCCTGCAACCTGGTTCAGGTTATCAGTCAACCTACGCAGGAATTAAATCATCAACATGTATTGATCACATCTTTCCTAATGCTGCAGAAATTTGCTTTAAAGCAGCATCCAGAGGAAAATCTAGGAAAACCAGAGTTCAAAAGGCTGGGCCTAATATAGTATATAAAAGGTCATACAAGTCTTGTAGTGATTCCATGTTGTTGATGTAAATAAGATGTGTTGGTCCATGGTGTGTATAATGAGGAGTAACCAGACGCTGTACTTGACACATTTATGAAATGGTTTATCCCAGTTACTAGTAAACATGCACCCATTAAGAAAATTACTATAAAAACTGTTAAATCCCTGTGGACTGATGAGGAATCAAAAAATTGTATGGTTGAGAGGGATGACGCAAATGGAAAGGCAAATAAGTCTGGCTGCACAACCAATTGGTAAACATTCTACAAATTGAGAAATCATGTGACTAAACTGAAGAAAAATAAACTACATGATGAAACAAAGATAAATTAATGACATTTTGGGCAAAAGGGCAAACTCAGATCCATAATTGATTGAATCAGATGGCTCATTCATCACAAAACCCACTGATATTGCCAACTACTGGTCTTTTACCAAATAAGGCTATCTTCTGTATATCACCCCTACCTTGTCACAACACAACTGATTGGCTTAAATGCATTAAGAAGGAAAGAAATTCCACAAATGTACTTTTAACAAGGCACACCTGTTAATTGAAATGCATTCCAGGTGACTTCCTCATGAAGCTGATTGATTGAATCTTAAGAGTGTGCAAAGCTATCATAAAGGCAAAGGGTGGCTATTTTGAAAAATCTCAAATCTATTTAGATTTGTTTAACAATTGTTTGGTTACTACATGATTCCATATGTGTTATTTCATAGTGTTGATGTCTTCACTATTATTATACAATGTAGAAAATATTTTACAAAATAAAGAAAACCCCTTGAATGAGTAGGTGTGTCCAAACTTTTGACTGGTACTGTATATCTGACCAAATTATGAAAGACAAGAATTGTAATTTTGAATCCCGTAAAATTAGTGTGGAAGTGGTGAAAAAATTGTTGTCTGTCAACAATGACAAGCCACGGTGGTCTGACAACTTGGAAAATTACTGAGGATAATACCAGATGATATTGCCTCTCCTTTTGCCATATCTTCAATTTAAGCCTACTAGAAAGTGTGTGCCCTCAGGCCTGGAGGGAAGCAAAAGTCATTCCGTTACTTAAGAATAGTAAAGCCCCCTTTACGGGCTCAAATAGTTGACCAATCAGCCTGTTACCAAAACAAATGGTGTTTGACCAGATACAATGTTATTTTACAGTAAACAAATTGACAACAGACTTTCATCACGCTTATACGGAAGAACGTTCAACAAGCACAGCACTTGATTGGCTGAGCGAAATTGATGATAAACAGATTGTGGGGGCTGTTTTGTTAGACTTCAGTGCGGCTTTTGACATTATAGATCATAGTCTGCTGCTGGAAAAACATATGTGTTATGGCTTTACACCCCCTGCTATATTGTGGAGAAAGAGTTACCTGTCTAACAGAGCCTGTTAATGGAAGCCTCCTCAACATAATCCAGGTAGAATCAGGAATTCCCCAGGGCAGCTGTCTAGGCCCCTTTACTTTTTCAATCTTTACTAATGGCGTGCCACTGGCTTTGAGTAAAGTCAATGTGTCTATGTATACTGATAATTCAACACTATACACTTCAACTACTACAGCGACTGAATTTACTGCAACACTTAACAAAGGGGTGCAGTTAGTTTCAGAATGGGTGGCAATGAATAGGTTAGTCCTAAATATTTCAAAAACTAAAAGCATTATATTTGGGACAAATCATTCACTAAACTCTAAACCTCAACTAAATCTTGTATTGAATAATGTGGAAATTGAGCGAGTTGAGCAAGTTGGGGTGACTAAACTGCTTGGAGTAACCCTGGATTGTAAACTTTGGATTGTAAAACATATTGATACCACAGTAGCTAAGATGGGGAGAAGTCTGTCCATAATAAAGCGCAGCTATGCCTTCTTAACAGCACTATCAACAAGGCAGGTCCTACAGAAACTAGTTTTGTCGCACCTGGACTACTGTTCAGTCGTGTGTTCAGTCGTAAGGCTGTTACGTTACAGCCTTATTCTAAAATGTTTTTTTTTAAATCCTCATCAATCTAGGTATATGCAATACCCCATAATGACAATGTGAAAACAGGTTTTACGAAATGTTTGCAAATGTATTAAAAATAAGAAACAGAAATTTCTTATTTACATGTATTCAGACCCTTTGCTATGAGACTCGAAATTGAGCTCAGGTGCATCCTGTTTCCATTTAGATTTTTCTTCAACTTGATTGGAGTCCACCTGTGGTACATTTGGAAAGGCACACACCTGTCCATATGTGATCCCACAGTTGACAGTGCATGTCAGAGCAAATACCAAGCCATGAGGTCAAAGGAAAACGAGACAGGATTGTGTCGAGGCACAGAGCTGGGGAAGGGTACCAAAATACTTCTGAAGCATTGAAGGTCGCCAAGAACACAGTGACCTACATAATTCTTAAATGGAAGAAGTTTGAAACCACCAAGGCTCTTTCTAGAGCTGGCTGCCTGGCCAAACTGAGCAAATCGGGGGAGAAGGGCCTTGGTCAGGGAGGTGACCAAGAACCTAATGGTCACTCTGACAGAGCTCCAGAGTTCCGAAGTGGAGATGGAAGAGCCTGCTAGAAGGACAACCATCTCTGCAGCACTCCACCAATCAGGCCTTATGGTAGCGTGGCCAGATAGAAACCACTCCTCAGTAAAAGGCATATGACAGCTCACTTGGAGTTTGCCAAAAGACACCTAAAGGACTCTCAGACAATGAGAAGCAAGATTCTCTGGTCTGATGAAACCAAGATTGAAATCTTTGGCCTGAATACCAAGCGTTACATCTGGAGGAAACCTGGCACCATCCCTACAGTGAAGCATGGTGGTGGCAGCATCATGCTGTGGGGATGTTTTTCAGCGGCAGAGACTGGGAGTCAGGATTGAGGGAAAGATAAACGTAGCAAAGTACAGAGATCCTCGATGAAAACCTGCTCCAGAGCGCTCAGAACCTCAGACTGGGCCGAAGGTTTAAACTTTCAACAGGACAACGACCCCAAGCACACAGACAAGACTATGCAGCGGTAGCTTCTGGACAAGTCTTGAGTAGCCCATCCAGAGCCCGGACTTGAACCCGATCTAACATCTCTGGAGAGACCTGAAAATAGCTGTGCAGCAACGCTCCCAGTCCAACCTGACAAAGCTTGAGAAGATCTGCAGAGAAAGGGAGAAACGCACCAAATACAGGTGTGCCAAACTTGTAGTGTGCTACCCAAGACTAAAGGCTGTGATCACTGCCAAAGGTGCTCAACAAAGTACTGAGTATTGGGTCTGAATACTTATGTAAATGTAATATTTCAGTTTTGTATTTTTAATAGGTTAGAAAAAAATCTGAAAACCTGTTTTTCCTTTGTTATTATGGGCTATTGTGTGTACCCCCAAATATTATACGTTTTAGAATAAGGCTATAAAGTAACAAAATGTGAAAAAAGTAAAGGGGTCTGAATACTTTCCGAATGCACTGAATGGAGTAAAAGGTACATTATTTTCTTTAGGAATGTAGTAGAGTAAAAGGAAAAGTTGTAAAAAAATATAAATAGTAAAGTACAGATACCCCCCAAAAATACTTAAGAAGTACTTTAAAGTAGTTTTACTTCAGTACTCTACACCACTGATTAATTTACAAGCATAATTGTCTCCATAGTTCCTGGGAGGGGGAAATGTACCCATTTGTGATTCATACATTGAAATTGTATTGAAACAGGAGGACCAGTAGGGAGCACCCTTCCCTCTCTGTATGTAAATACAAAATGTACGGTATTTCCAAATGTGAACTATTGTCAAGTCGAGATAATAAAGAATGAATTAAGATAAGAAAATGAGTCAATACACTACTCAAGAGATGGCAAAAGTATTTTTTATTAAATAAACAATAAATTACTATAAATAATACATGAATATATAAATAATGAATGCAATACTGAAATGACATCTCAGCATATCAGAACAACTTTGAAGAAAAATGGCTTTTAAATGAAACGATAACAGGAAATTCACAGCCAAAGGTTTCACTGCTGTTTTTAAGAGATGTGGAATGATTTGAGTTACTGGAGTTTTAGTGATGCATTGTTATTCGCGGTTGGTTGATGTACACACCACGTTCAAAAATGGTTAATGTATTGAAATGACTGTGCATTGATATGCGAGCTGGGGATATCCTTAAATGAAAATGACAGAAGGACTAGGAGAGACGTTTCCTGACATGCACACATAAAAACATTGTATGGAAACAAGAGTGAGAATAGTTTTTTTGTATTATTTAAATTGTTCCTTGAAAAAAGGTCTTCACTAATACCACACTAATGATATACAACTACACATTTCCAGACGTTAGACACCAAATTGAGTCACTTCTCACTCACACACACATACAAACACACACACGCTGTATGATTGTATAAAAATTTAGCAGGGAAACCCCTTTCAGGATACAGTTTAGGTCAAAAGTGAATTGTTTGATAAATATAGTGAAACTTAATTGCTTGTAGGCTACTTCTGGAATACCTGTGCTCTATCGAAGGGCGATTTCCATAAGAAACCTTGGTAAACATTACCATGTCATAACTGATCGATTTGGAATGATTACTCTGGTAATGGAGGATTTGTTGTAAACATGTACTAGGCATGGGTCACCAGATGAAGTGGAGGGAGTGAATAGGAGGGAGGGAAGTAAACTATAGAGATAGATACAGGACTAAAAAGAGACATCTATCTAAGTCTATGAGTAAACCATTTCCGGTCACAGGGTGAGTATGCGCAGGGAAGCGCTGCCCTCGTGTGGCAGAGAGAAGGAAAGCCGGCATTAAAGCATTAAAGGGAATTGGCACGTCACTTTGACATCAGAGCATTCAAAAAAGCCCACAAAAGTTGTGAATGGCAAATACTGTGAATTTCAGACTGTGATTTCTATATTTTGTACAAAAGTGACAAAATAGCTATATTGTAAATAAATAAAGCCCTTTGTCAATTTAAATATACGTTACATTGCTTTCGTGGAAGTTGAGGTGCTCATTTACCAGCCCCATCATAAAGTATTTCAGCTCAAAATCTATTTTTATGGTGGCAGCTACATAACATACTGTATACTTACAGGGCAAGGATGAGTAGAGCACAAGGTGAGCGGAAAAAGGAAATAATTTTTTTATGAATAAAGGGAATTCCATCGAATTTGAAGTACTTCATTTGATTCATTCCCTTCAATCCCAAAATGCATTGGGTTGCAGATGTAGCTGGGGGTGGCAGATGGGGTCTTCCTGCGGGGGGCGGCGGATGGGTTCTTCCTGGGGCATACATCTACAAATCTACATTATAACAAAAATAACTAAATACATTTGCAGTGGCGGTCACTATTTATTGCGCCGTTGCAAAATGCATTCGGGGGAAACACTGGGGTTGGCCTTGTTTTGGATTGCAGGATCAAAGGTTAACCCCAGGTGTAACTGGGATGTGAGTGTGGGTGGTTTAGGACGATGGGCGGAGGAAAGGGAGACGTAGGACGTGTTTTGGAATGAAAGCTCTCCTAACATGATATTTTGACAATGAATTCCACATCTATAATGTTCTCCAAAGCATGCAGTGATGCTCATATCACAACATAGAATTGTCTATCAATATCTTTTGATCTCTCTGTTTATCTCTCTCTTTCCTTAATCCCTAGTCCTAAATTTAAAGGTTGCTCTCTTGAGTGTTGTTGGCCGAGATGGGGTGCAGACCTCCGTTGTCGTTGAGTCTCCTGGCACGGTAGGTTTCATAGTGGATGTTGTGGGTGACTTCCTTCAGGTCCTGGAGGTGAGACCTGGGAGGGAGAGTGGAGAGAGGGCGGGCATTAGCTGATAGCTACATACAGTTGGATTTGGTCACTAAAGTCAACTTCAAAGCCGTAAGAGACTCATCTGTAATTGTATTGTAAGAATAGGAAAGCTATAAAGCATTAGTAAAAGATAGATCAATGTACGATTGATTGCTTTACCTGATGAGGAAATCTCGTAGCAGAGCAAATTCGCAGTGATTGGGATTTTCAACTGCAACAAAATACAAGAAAGAACCCATTTGGCATAAAAAAAAATCTGAATCACATTTGCTTCACATGTCTAAGCCTGGGCCCAACTACAGTATAACAACCTCCATAAATCCATTCCCTCTGCCTCTCTGAGGAAAAAGGTCAACATAATACGCTTGGCATTAATATAGGACCTAATTAATTATATTGAGGTTATAAATAAACCTACCTTCTACCACACCCCAGGCTGTCTTCCTCCCCAGAACCCGTTTGCCGTTCACTTGGAACTCCTTGTCGCTGCCCACCACTGCAAAGGGCATGGCCTCCTGTGAACAGATTTGTTTAAACAGGGTTCAATTGGACGAGGAAAACATAAGAAATGTACGAATCCCGTGCAATAGACAGAGTCAGCAGTTATTCTTCTTCTGAGGAGGGGTGTCAAAAAGAGAGCTAAAATGACAAAGAACCAGAAAGGTAGAATAAGAGAAATAGTCTGATATTCATATGAAATGAATTTCAATATTTGAATTGCCTAACCATTTTGGCAATCGCTATTTTGCATGCTCATACCATTGAGGCATGGGAGAAAAAGAGGGAGAGGTACAGATTTATCTCGTGTTCACATTATTCCAATTGAGAGGAAAAGTATTAGAGAGACATAATCAATTGAAGTGATTGAGTCCTTTACAGTAGGATGTAAGGTCGTGGATTTCAAAAATTGGAACAGAGGCCCTTACCCTAATCTTGTCATTTTCATTCTTATCCTCCATATCATCATCAAACTCATTCTGCGGGTAGTACTCAATCCCATGCGTCTCCAGCTCCTTCCTCACCTAAGAGATGAAGAGGAGGCAGAGGTTACATATCCTAATGTGCACTAGAATAATGTGTTCCCTCATGACTTGGTTATCCATAACAAGTTCTACCATGACTTCAATCTAGACCAGGGATATTCAACCTGGGGTCCGCGGCCCCTAGTCCAGCTGGGGTTCCGCGAAAATATAGATACCAAAGAGCTCCAAAGAGCTCTATTTTCATGTCACCCAACAAATCTAAACACCTAGAGTTTACTCACTAGCATTGGTACTTGGATTGGAACTGGTGCTTAAGACAGATGACATGTGCTGGATTTGGTGTCTAAAAAATAATGCATAAGCAGAAAAGAACCCCATACCCACTGTAAAATATGGTGGAAGATCTTTAATGTTATGGGGCTATTTTGCTTCCACTGGTCCTGGGGCCCTTGTTAAGGTCAACAGCATCATTAACTTTACCCAGTTCCGGGATATTTTTGCCAAAAACATCAAAATCCACAAAGAAATGGTTAATTGGCCACAAAATCATAATTTTGCAATGGCAACCTCAGTCTCCGGACTTGAAACCCATTCAAAACCTGTGGTTTGAATTGAAGAGGGCAGTCCATAAGCGCAGACAAAGGAAATCAAGGATTCGGGAGTATTCTATATAGAGGAATGGTCTAAGATCCCTTCCAATGTATAAAACATTTTAGAAAAAGGTTCAGTGCCATTACCCTCACAAGGTGAGGAATTAAAAAGTACTGAAAACAGGGGAGTCAATCATTTTGACATTTTGAGAAAAAAAGTATTACTTTCAAATTTTTGCTAATCTTTAACAAGGGTATAAATAATTTCAGACCCCACTGTATGTATATATATATATATATATATATATATATATATATATATATATATATATATATAGATAGATAGATAGATTGATATATAGATATAGATAGATAGATAGATAGATAGATAGATAGATAGATAGATAGATAATATATATATATATATATTGTACTTTCAGAATTGTTTGGCGAGCTACTCATTGGTGGGCTGTGAGCTACTGGTAGCTCACGATTGGAGACCCCTGTTTTACACTCTTCCAATTATAATGTGGGGATGTCAAAATAATGAAAAACTATCAACCAAATCTATTCATTTTAAAATGTTGATTACTTCTTGCCATTATCATTCACCTGATGATACACATTGTTTTGCTATGATGGAGGTCCCTGGGTTGCTGGTTTGCCTTGGCTGGGGTCCCTGGTTGAAGACCCCTGATCTAGACTGTAGTTACACATAAACAGTATCATCCATAAAGGTCTCTCTGATACATGGCTGTTGTCTCCTTTGATGCCATAGAAGTCAACAGCCATGTACAGTATTAGGGTTCATCGAGGTCAAGGGTCAAGGTCTCTCATCCCTCACCCTGTGTTTGAACTCATTCTTCTCGTCAGGGGTCATGGTGTCAGACTTGGCAATGACGGGGATGATGTTCACCACACGACTTAGGTGCTTCATAAACTCAATGTCTAGCTGTCGAAGACTGAGAGAGAGAAAGAGACAAAGAGAGACATTACCTTGTCAGCTGGGATAGAAACAATTAGCAATCTTTACAGCAGGGCTGGCAAAACCCCGTCTTTTCAGAACAGTTCTATGTCTGTCTCCTGACTTTAGGACAGATTCAGGCTCATTGAACAACAGTTCTGTCCCTGATCGAGGTCCTTGGGTGTAGGTGACAGCACAGAAAACATTCCGTTAACAGAAAACATCCCGTTAACAGAAAACATCCCGTTAACAGAAAACATCCCGTTAACAGAAAACATCCCGTTCACAGAAAACATCCCGTTAACAGAAAACATCCCGTTAACAGAAAACATCCCGTTCACAGAAAACATCCCGTTCACAGAAAACATCCCGTTAACAGAAAACATCCCGTTCACAGAAAACATCCCGTTCACAGAAAACATCCCGTTAACAGAAAACATCCCGTTAGTCGCAATGATCAACGCAAGAAAAAGACCATGGCACACAGAAGACTAACTGTTTATGTAAAGAGCAATTTCACAGTTCAGATGAGTTGGCTTCATCTGTTGGAGCGAACCATGTTGCCTGGTTGTGTTGTGATGGAGCTCAAGAATGTGTTTAGATCTCAAATGAAATGTCAGTACAGCTGGAAGTAAACTCATTAGAAATGAGAGAGAGAACTGAGAGAGAGTCTGCGTGTGTGCGTGAGCTTCCACGCATGAGTGCACGCGTAAACGCCAATCAGATGTCAATGAGAGATACCAGGAAGTGGCTGTAACTCGTGCATACATTTGAGTATGTTTTAAATTAGGACATTTCTATTTCTGAATCACATGATTTATTTTTAACTCACGAGTGTCCAGTTGGGGAGATAAAGTAGAGGCAGCAGTGAACTCTGGTGTCAGGGATTCGCTTCTTTCGGGCAATATTGACCTCTTCCTTCAGGAACTTCTCATATTGCTCGTTGATGTACTTGGAGATGGGATCCCAGCTGCAGATGGATGGAACATGGTGGGTGTTAGGAATATACAGTATAAATACACACAAAACCGTTATAGCCGTGGTGGGTAGTTGGGTACGGTCAGGATAAGGAGAATGTACAGTATGTAAAAAATATTTTATAGTTTGGCAGTTCTATTCCTATCTGAATCATATGCACGGTTGAATCTAAATCCTACGCATGCCATTGTGCTTAACTAATTGAAAAATGTAGTGACCCCAAACAAAACATAGACTGTGTGTAAGCGCACAATAATGAACATTCTTCCCACATGCTCACCAGTTTTCATTGTTGATCTGATCACCAAAACCCGGTGTGTCGATTACTGTCAACTTCATCTTCACTCCGCCCTCCTCGATCACTGCAACATTCAATTACCACATTCAATACAACATTCACACATGAAGTACTTTTGCCAAAATCAGGTGACAAAAAGTTAAACACGCAACCAGTCAATAAATGATATGTACGTTTTTTCCTTGTCTCGTAGATGGGGATTTCTCTTTGATGTCAGTGAGGATGACAAATGTGCAACGATGCAGAAATAAAGCTAGCAGTACAGTGTTTTTGGCCAGACAGTCTGCCTCTGTGTCTGTCTGGAATGCCATGTGGGCTGCACGTGCCAGCTGTGCCAGTCTAAGACAAATATCAATAGTAGAAGATACATACATACTCACACACAAACACGCACGCACGCACACACTCTATCCCTCTCTCTTGCTTACACACACACTCTATCCCCCTCTCTCTTGCTCACACACACACACACTCTATCCCTCTCTCTCTTGCTCACACACACACACACACATAGAGCTTAGAGGAAATGTCTCTCACCGTGGGACACAGCCTTGATCTCCACTGTCTTGGGGATCTTATGCTCGCCGCCCCATCCTGAGCTCCACCTGCTGACCTGGGACTTGAACAGCGTGTTCACCAGCGTTGACTTCCCCAGCCCGCTGTGACCTGAGAGAGAGAGAGAGAGAGAGAGAGAGTTAGTGGAGGGAGAGCATGGTGTGAGGCATGATGTTGTTGAGGAAGAGAGACAGAACAAGGGAGAGGCATGACTTAATTTCATGTTTCATGTCTCTGTGTTTGCTAGCACACCATGGGTTCACGTACTCTTCTGAAAGACACTAAATTTATCAATCATACCAGACACAAACAGAAGAGGCTGTCCTTCCTTACTTACCCACTATCATAATATTGAAGTCGAAACCAGCCTTCATGGTCTTCTTCCTCATCTGCTCGATGATGGTGTCAATCCCAATGTATCCCAGCAACGTGGATCCACTGCCAGAGTGTCCCAACCCTGGAACTCGATCAACCCCGACCCCGCCACCTAGCCCTGATGGTCCATGGGGTGCTGTGGGGGATGGTGCTGCCACATGAGGGGGCTTGGCAGGGACAGCAGGTTTGGGTCTCACTTCAGGGGGAACAATGGACTCTGACATGTCTGGAGGGTAAAATATGCTTTTATTAGGCCTATTTCATTGGGCTATATACTGTACAGTACCTTCAGAAATTATTCATACCCCTTGACTTTTTCCACATATCGTTGTGTTACAGCCTGAATTTAAAGGGATTCAATTGAGATGTTGTGTCACTGGCCTACACCTAATATCCCATTATATCAAAGTGGAATTATGTTTTTAGACATGCTTATACATTTATTAAAAATGAAAAGCTGAAATGTCTTGAGTCAATAAGTAATCAACCCCTTTGTTGCGGCATGCTTAAATAAGTTCTGTAGTAAAAATATACTTAACTAGTCATATAATAAGTTGCATGGACTCACTCTGTCTGCAATAATAGTGTTTAACATTAATTTTGAATGACTACCTCATCTCTGTACTCTACACATTCAATTATCTGTAAGGTGCCTCAGTCAGGCAGTGATGGTGAATTAATACACCCAGGCACAGCAAAGACACAGGCATTCTTTCTAACTCAGTTGCCGGAAAGGAAGGAAACCTCTCAGGAATATCACCATGAGGCCAATGGTGACTTTAAAACAGTTACAGAGTTTAATCGCTGTGATTAGAGGTCGACCAATTAATCGGAATGGCCAATTAATTAGGGCCGATTTCAAGTTTTCATAATAATCAGATATCGGTATTTTTGGGCGTCGATTTTGCAGATTATTTTTTTTATACCTTTATTTAACTAGGCAAGTCAGTTAAGAACACATTCTTATTTTCAATGACGCCCTAGGAACGGTGGGTTAACTGCCTTGTTCAGGGGCAGAACGACAGATTTTCACCTTGTCAGCTCGTGGGAACCAATCTTGCAACCTTACGGTTACTAGTCCAACGCTATAACCACCTGCCTCTTGTTGCACTCCACAAGGAGACTGCCTGTTACGCGAATGCAGTAGAAGCCAAGGTAAGTTGCTAGCTAGCATTAAACTTATCTTATAAAAAACAATCAATCAATCATAATCACTAGTTAACTACACATGGTTGATGATATTACTAGTTTATCTAGCCTGTCCTGCATTGCATATAATCGATGCAACGCTCGGGGATGATTTAACAAAAGCACATTTGCGAAAAAAGCACTGTGGTTGGACGACTGTACCTAACCATAAACACCAATGCCTTTCTTAAAATCAATACACAGAAGTATATATTTTTAAACCTGCATATTTAGCTAAAAGAAATCCAGGTTAGCAGGCAATATTAACCAGGTGAAATTGTGTCATTTCTCTGGTGTTCATTGCATGCAGAGTAAGGGTATATGCAACAGTTTGGGCAGCCTGGCTCATTGCGAACTAATTTGCCAGAATATTACGTAATTATGACATAACATTGAAGGTTGTGCAATGTAACAAGAATATTTAGACTTAGGGATGCCACCCGTTAGATAAAATACCAAACGGTTCCGTATTTCACTAAAATAATAAACGTTTTGTTTTCGAAATGATAGTTTCCGGATTCGACCATATTAATGACCAAAGGCTCGTATTTCTGTGTGTTATAACTAAGTCTATGATTTGATAGAACAGTCTGACTGAGCAGCAGCAGGCTCGTAAGCATTCATTCAAACAGCACTTTTGTGCGTTTTGCCAGCAGCTCTTTGCAAGCACAGCGCTGTTTATGACTTCAAGCCTATCAGCCTAATGGCTGGTGTAACTGATGTGAAATGGCTAGCTAGTTAGCGGGCTGAGCGCTAATACCATTTCAAAAGTCACTCGCTCTGAGACTTGGAGTAGTTATTCCCCTTGCTCTGCAAGGACCGACTTTTGTGGAGCGATGGGTAACGCTGCTTCGAGTGTGGCTGTTGTCGATGTGTTCCTGGTTCGAGCCCAAGGAGGGGCGAGGAGACGAACGGAAGCTATACTGTTACACTGGCAATACTATAGTGCCTATAAGAACATCCAATAGTCAAATGTATATGAAATACAAATGGTATAGAGAAATAGTCCTATAATTCCTACAATAACTACAACCTAAAACCTCTTACCTTGGAATATTGAAGTCTCATGTTAAAAGGAACTACCAACTTTCATATGTTCTCATGTTCTGAGCAAGGAACTCAAACGTTAGCTTTTTCACATGGCACATATTGCACTTTTACTTCTCCAACACTTTGTTTTTGCATTTTTTAAACCAAATTGAACATGTTTCATTATTTATTTGAGGCTAAATTGACTTTTATTGATGTATTATATTAAGTTAAAATAAGTGTACATTCAGTATTGTTGTAATTGTCATTATTACAAATAAATATTTTTTTGTCATCCAATAATCAGTATCGGCGTTGAAAAATCATAATCGGTCGACCTCTAGCTGTGATATGAGAAAACTGAGGATGGATCAACAACATTGTAGTCACTCCACAATACTAACCTAAATGATAGTGAAAAGAAATTCACTTTATTTCCTGAATACAAAGCATTATGTTTGGGGCAAATCCAACACAACACATCACTGAGTTCCACTCTATATTTTTAAGCTGTCACGCCCTGACCTTAGAGATCCTTTTTGTGTCTCTATTTTGGTGAGTTGGGGTGGGCATTCTATGTTTTGTGTTTCTATGATTTTTTATTTCAATGTTTTGGTCGGTTATGGTTCTCAATCAGGCACAGCTGTCTATCGTTGTCTCTGATTGGGAACCATACTTAGGTACCCTTTTTCCCACCTGTGTTTGTGGGAAGTTGACTTTGTTTGATGGCACATAGCCTTAAGCTTCACGGTTGTTTTGTATTGTTTATTGTTTTGTCGGCATCATTTCTTAAATAAAGTAAGATGTAAGCTCACCGCGCTGCACCTTGGTCCTCATCCTTCAACAGCCGTGACAGAAATTCCCACCTCCAAAGGACCAAGCAGCGTTGTAAAGAGGACTCCTGGACATGGGAGGAGATCCTGAATGGTAAGGGACCCTGGAGGCAGGCTGGGGAGTATCGCTGTCCACGGGAGGAACTGGAGGCAGCTAAGGCGGAGAGGCAACATTATGAGGGAGCACGGCTGGCATGGAAGCCCGAGAAGGCATCCCCCCCCAAAAAATGTTTGGGGGGCACACAGGGAGTGTGGCTGAGTCAGGTTGGAGACCTGAGCCAACTCCCCGTGCTCACTGTGGCGAGCATGTGACTGGGCAGGCCCCGTGCTATGGGGTGATGCGCACTGTGTCGAGGCTGAGCATTCACAGGCCGGTGTGCTCGGAGCCAGCATCCCGCATGTGCCAGGTGGAAGCAGGCATCCAGCCAGAACGGGTGGAGCCAGGTCTGCGCTCGAGCCCGCCAGTGCGCCTCCACGGCCCAGTGTATCCGGTGCCTCGGCCAAGGAAGAGGCCTCCTGTATGTTTCCCCAGCCTGGTGAGTCCTGTGTCTGCTCCCAGAACCAGGTCTCCTGTATGTCTCCCCAGCCTGGTGAGTCCTGTGCCTGCGCCCAGCATGGAGCCTCCAGAGACGGCCTCCAGCCCGGTCCCTCCAGGGTCGCCCTCTAGTCCGGAGCCCCCAGCGACGACGGTCGCCAGTCCGGAGCCTCCAGCGACGACGGTCACCAGTCCGGAGCCTCCAACGACGACGGTCGCCAGTCTCTATTTTGGTTTGGTCAGGGCGTGAGTTGGGGTGGGCATTTTATGTTTTGTGTTTCTATGATTTTCTATTTCTATGTTTTGGCCGGGTATGGTTCTCAGGGACAGCTGATTGGGAACCATACTTAGGTACCCTTTTTCCCACCTGTGTTTGTGGGAAGTTGACTTTGTTTGATGGCACATAGCCTTAAGCTTCACGTGTTGTTTTGTATTGTTTATTGTTTTGTCGGCGTCATTTCTTAAATTAAGTAAGATGTACTTGTGCTCACCACGAGGCACCTTGGTCCTCATCCTTCAATAAGCAAGATGGTGGCTGCATCATGTTATCGGTATGCTTGTCATCTGTCACACCCTGATCTGTTTCACCTGTCTTTATGATTGTCTCCAACCCCCTCCAGGTGTCGCCCATCTTCCCCATTATTGTTGTTGCCAGTTCGTTTTGTTCATTCAGACCTACCAGCATTTTTACCCTTGCTCTTGTCCTGTCTATAGTGCATGTTTCCTAGCTTTTTGCTTGCGACACCATGTCCTCCCAATGGGCCACCATTGGGAGGCATGAGGAACTGCTTCATGGCTGAACGAAGCAGTTCCTCAAACTGCTGGCTGAATGCCATGACTGGGCATCAGACATTTTGCTGGAGCAATTCCGCAGGTTGTCTGGGAGGCAGCCTACCATGGTGGTAACCCCACAGCCCCTTAGTAACCCAGCTGCTAGCAGCGCCGTCTCATCGGTCACTCCACCTTCTCGGGAGCCCCGGAATGCTTCAATGGAGAGCCGAGCACCTGTTGGGCATTTCTAGCTCAGTGTGCCCTCGCTTTCGAGCTTCAGCCCTCCTCCTTCCCCTTGGATCTCATCACGCTGATGTCCGGGAGGGCTCTCATCTGGGTTACTGCTGTATGGGAACAGCAGCCGGCCCTATGCGTTAGTCTAGAGGGGTTTGTGGAAGGATATGAAGAAGGTTTTTTACGCCCCGTTCTCTGGGAGAGAAGCTGCCCAGAAGCTGATTCAGCTTCGGCAGGACTCCCGCAGTGTGGCAGATTATGCGGGGGATTTCCGCACGTTGGCAGCGGAGAGTGCTTGAAATCAGGAAGCACTGTTCGATATGTTCCTGCATGGTGTCTCTGAGGAGGTCAAGGACGAGATTGCAGCTCGGGAGTTACCTACAGATCTCGATTCCCTCAATGCTTTGACCATCCGAATCAATGGACGACTACTGGAACGACAGAGGCAGAGGAAATTCAACTTTGCTCACACGTCCAGGGATTCCACCTTGCCTCCGAGTCACCCGCAGAGTGAACCCAAGGATTAGGTAGAGCTGGGCTATCGCCAGCTTGTCTGTATTGCGGGACTCTTGGTCATTTTGTGTCCTCTTGTCCTTTAAAAAAGAACAGGCTCACTGGTAGGAGTGAGTAGTCTGGTGGGATATATGGAGAACTTTCCTGCCTCCCTTGCTCACACCCTTTTTCATGTCATTCTGCTGTGGGGAAACCAGTCTAAATCTCTATGGGTCCTCATTAACTCTTTTTGGACGCTACCCTGGCTTCCGAGCTGAACATCCACTCCCATGGACGTTAGAGCGCTAGACGGGCGCTTTATAGGCCAGGTCACTCATATTACCACTCCCATCAACCTACAGGTGTCAGGGAATCACAGCAAGACTATTCAAATCCTGCTCATCAAGTCCCCTCAGATTTCCATGGTTTTGGGATTCTCCTGGTTTCAGCGACACAATCCCCTGATCAACTGGTCTACTGGTGCCATCATGGGCTGGAGTCTGTTCTGGTCATTTATGAACATTTGAACATCTTGGCCATGTTCTGTTATAATCTCCACCCGGCACAGCCAGAAGAGGACTGGCCATCCCACATATGCTCTCTCTAATTCTCTCTTTCTTTCTCTCTCTCGGAGGACCTGAGCCCTAGGACCATGCCCCAGGAATACCTGACATGATGACTCCTTGCTGTCCCCAGTCCACCTGACTGTGCTGCTGCTCCAGTTTCAACTGTTCTGCCTTATTATTATTCGACCATGCTGGTCACTTATGAACATTTGAACATCTCCACCCGGCACAGCCAGAAGATGACTGGCCACCCCACATAGCCTGGTTCCTCTCTAGGTTTCTTCCTAGGTTTTGGCCTTTCTAGGGAGTTTTTCCTAGCCACCGTGCTTCTACACCTGCATTGCTTGCTGTTTGGGGTTTTAGGCTGGGTTTCTGTACAGCACTTTGAGATATCAGCTGATGTACGAAGGGCTATATAAATAAATGTGATTTGATTTGATTTGAAGTCAGCGCAACATGCCCCGGGATGTCTTCCTGGGAGCTTGAAAGGTACCCCAGACATCTCCACCATTCCCGCGGAGTACAAGGACCTTCGGGAGGTGTTCAACAAGGCTCGGGACACTTCGCTTCCACCGCACCGACCATATGACTGCGGGATTGACCTTCTCACTAACACCACTGCTCCCCGGGGACGACTGTACTCGCTGTCGGGCCCAGAGACCAAGCCTATGGACACCTACATTGGAGACTCCCTAACTGCATGATTTATATGTCCTTCGTGCTCTCCCGCCGGCACAGGGTTCTTCTTTGTCGAGAAGAGGGACAATAGCCTGCGCCTGTGCATCGACTATCGGGGACTCAATGACATAACGGTGAAGAACCGCTACCCGCTACCACTCATCTCTTCGGCCTTCGAGCCGCTCCAGGGACCCACCGTGTTTTCTAAACTGGATCTACAGAACGCCTACCACCTGGTGCTGATACGGAAGGGGGATGAGTGGAAGACTGCCTTCAACACGGCCAGCGGCCCTTACGAGTATTTGTTCATGCCATTTGGCCTCACCAACGACCCTGCTGTGTTCCAGACTCTGGTAAATGATGTTCTCCGCGACATGTTGAACCAGTTCATCTTTGTCTACATTGATGACATCCTCATCTTCTCCCGCTCCCCCCAAGAACATGTGCTCCACGTCCGATAGGTTCTTCAATACCTCCTGGAAAACCAGTTGTTTGTTAAGGCAGAGAAATGCGAGATCCATCACTCCACCATCCCCTTTCTGGGGTACATCATCTCTGCTGGGAGTGTTCAGATGGATCCCAGGAAGGTGAGGGAGGTGGTGGATTGGCCCCACCCTTAGTCCAGGGTGCAGCTACCACATTTCCTGGGGTTCGCCAACGTCTATCACCAGGGTTACAGCACCCTGGTTTCCCCCCTGTCAGCACTCACCTCTCCCAAGGTTCTGTTCACATGGTCCCCTGCTGCTGACCGGGCGTTCCGGGACTTCAAATACCGCTTCACCACTGCTCCCATCCTGGATCATCCTGACCCTTCCCGTCAGTTTGTGGTGGAGGCCGATGTGTCTGATGTAGGAGTGGGGGTGGTCCTGTCCCAGCGTTCTGCCCTGGACCTGAAGCTACATCCCTGTGCCTTATTCTCCCATCACTTCAACACACGGAGAAAAACTACGATGTGGGAAATAGTGAGCTTCTCGCAGTGAAGATAGCGTTGGAGGAATGGAAGCACTGGCTGGAAGGAGCGGAACACCCGTTCATCGTATGGACCGACCACAAAAATCTGGAGTATCTCCCCGCACCGCCAAATGCCTCAACTCCAGGCAAGCTATAAAGGGGCCCTGCTGTTCACACGGTTCAACTTCTCCCTTTCATATCGGCCAGGATCCAAGAATGTCAAGCCAGATGCACTGTCTCGCCGTTATAGCCCCACGGCTATTACCCCGGAGCCTGAGACTATCCTTCCCACCTCGTGCCTGGCAACGGCTCACAGCTGGAGAATAGGGAAACAGGTCCGGGAGGTGCATCGTTCCCAGCCGAAGGAGGTCGGCATACCTTCTGCCCAGAAGTTTGGAGAGGCCGGTCGGCCATCCTCAAGACCACCTCCAGGTATCGACGACAAGCGGATCGCCACCGGACCCTGGCTCCCCGGTATCATCTCGGGCAGAAAGTATGGCTGTCCACCTGGGATCTGCCCCTCCGGGTGGAATCCTGCAATCTCTTCCCCCGGTTTATCGGCCCATTTCCTATCTCCAAAATCATTAGCCTCTCTGCTGTTCATCTTCTGTTGCCCCGGACCCTTCGTATACATCCTACCTTTCATGTGTCCAGAATTAAACAGCCCTTTGTCTCCTGTTTTTCCCCTTACTACTGTCTTGTCCATAGTGCCTATTTCCTAGTTTTCCCAGTTTTGACCTTTCTGCCTGCCTGACTGACTCTAAGCCTACCGTCCCGTACCTTTGTCCCACTACTCTGGTTTACGACATGAAATGTTCCTGAGTGGCAGTTTTGACTTAAAGCGGCTTGAAAATCTATGGCAAGACTTGAAAATGGCTTGAAGATTTAAAAAAAAGTATAATGTGCAATTAGAGGTCGACCGATTATGATTTTTCAAAGCCGATACCGATACTGATTGGAGAACCAAAAAAAGCTGATACTGATAGATATATATATATATTTGTAATAATGACAATTACAACAATACTGAATGAACAATTAACACTTTTATTTTAACTTAAAATACATAAATAAAATCTATTTAGTTTCAAATCAATAATGCAAAAAGTGTTGGAGAAGAAAGTAAAAGTGCAATATGTGCCATGTAAAAAGCTAACGTCTAAATTCCTTGCTCAGAACCTATGAAAGCTGGTGGTTCAATATTCCCAGTTCTTCAATATTCCCAGTTAAGAAGTTTTAGGTTGTAATTATAGGAATTATGACGTGTCGACTATTTCTCTTTATACCATATGTATTTCATATACCTTTAACTATTGGATGTTCTTATAGGCACTGCCAGCCTAATCTCAGGAGTTGATAGGCTTGAAGTCATAAACAGCGCTGTGCTTCAAGCATTGTGAAGAGCTGCTGGCAAACGCAGTAAAGTTTGAATGAATGCTTACAAGCCTGCTGCTGCCTACCACCGCATATCAAATTTTAGACTTAATTATAATATAATAAACACAGAAATGTGGGCCTTTGGTCATAATTTGGTCAAATCCGGAAACTATCTGTCACGTTCTGACCTTTTGTTATGTTTTTGTTTTAGTACGGTCAGGGCGTGAGTTGGGTGGGTTGTCTATGTTAGTTGTTCTATGATTTGCTATTTCTGTGTTTGGCCTGGTATGGTTCTCAATCAGAGGCAGCTGTCAATCGTTGTCCCTGATTGAGAACCATATTTAGGGAGCCTGTTTTCTGTTAGTGTTTCGTGGGTGATTATTTTCTGTTTTCCGTTGTGTGTCTGCACCAGCCAGAACTGTTTTCGGTCGTTTCTCTTTGTTATCTTGTTATTTCTGTGTTCATTATAATAAATATGGACACATACCACGCTGCACCTTGGTCCTCACCTTCTTCCACCATCGACGACTGTTACAGAATCACCCACCACCAAAGGACCAAGCAGCGTGGTAACGGGCAGCGGCCGAAAGCGCAAGACTCCTGGACATGGGAGGAAATTTTGGACGGCAAGGGACCCTGGGCACAGGCTGGAGAATATCGCCGCCCCAAGGCAGAGCTGGAGGCAGGGAAAGCCGAGAGGCGGTGGTGTGAGGAGGCAGCACAGCAGCGCGGTTGGAAGCCCGAGAGGCAGCCCCAAAAATGTATTGGGGGAGGCACACGGGGAGTGTGGCAAAGTCAGGTAGGAGACCTGCGCCAACTCCCCGTGCTTACCGTGGAGGGAGAGGGACCGGGCAGGCACCGTGTTATGCCGTGAGGCGCACGGTGTCCCCGGTGCACAGGCATAGCCCGGTGCGATACATAGCAGCGCCTCGTATCGGCCGGGCTAGAGTGGGCATCAAGCCAGGTGCCATGAAGCAGGCTCAGCGCATCTGGTCTCCAGTGCGTCTCCTCGGGCCGGGGTACATGGCACCAGCCTTATGCATGGTGTCCCCGGTTCGCCAGCACAGCCCAGTGCGGGCTATTTCACCTTGCCGCACTGGCCTGGCTACGGGGAGCATTCAACCAGGTAAGGTTGGGCAGGCTCGGTGCTCGAGAGCTCCAGTGCGCCTTCACGGTCCGGTCTATCCGGTGCCACCTCCACGCACCAGCCCTCCGGTGGCAGCCCACCGCACCAGGCTGTCTCTCCGTCTCCTTCCTACAGGTGCTCCCACCTGCTCAGCGCTGTCAGTCTTCCTCCTGCTCAGCGCTGCCAGAGTCGTCCGTCTGTCCTGAGCTGCCAGAGTCGCCCGTCTGTCCTGAGCTGCCAGAGTCGCCCGTCTGTCTTGAGCTGCCAGAGTCGCCCGTCTGTCCTGAGCTGCCAGAGTCGCCCGTCTGTCATGAGCTGCCAGAGTCGCCTGTCTGTCCTGAGCTGCCAGAGTCACCCGTCTGTCCTGAGCTGCCAGAGTCGCCCGTCTGTCCTGAGCTGCCAGAGCCGTCAGTCAGCCAGGAGCTGCCAGAATCGCCCTTCACTCCGGAGCTGCCGTAATCTCCCGCCTGTCCGCTGCTGCCGGAATCTCCCGTCCATTTGGGACCCTTAGCTTGGGTCCCCAGTCCGAGGTCGGCGGCGAGGGTCGCCGCTCTTAAGAGGCCACGGAGGCGGGCTAAGAGACGGACAAGTACTATGGTGGAGTGGGGTCCACGTCCCGCGCCAGAGCCGACACCGTGGACAGACACCCACCCAGACCCCCCCCTATAGGTTCAGGTTTTGCGGCCGGAGTCCGCATCTTTTTTGGGGGTTACACTATCATCTTCGAAAACAAAATGTTTATTATTTCAGTGAAATACGGAACCGTTCCGTATATTATCAAACGGGTGACAACCCTAAGTCTAAATATTGCTGTTACATTGCACAACCTTCAATATTATGTCATAATTATGTACAATTCTGGCAAATTAGTTCGCAACGAGCCAGGCAGCCCAAACTGTTGCATTTACCCTGACTTTGCTTGCATTGAACGCAAGAGAAGTGACACAATTTCCCTAGTTAATATTGCCTGCTAACATGAATTTCTTTGAACTAAATATGCAGGTTTAAAAAATATATACTTCTGTGTATTGATTTTAAGAAAGGCATTGGTGTTTATGGTTAGGTACATTGGTGCAATGACAGTGCTTTATTTGCGAATGCGTTTGTTAAATCATCACCCATTTGGCGAAGTAGGCTTTGATTCGATGATAAATTAAAAGCCACCGCATTGATTATATGCAACGCAGGACTAGCTAGTTAGTCTAGTAATATCATCAACCCTGTGTAGTTAACTAGTGATTATGTCAAGATTGATTGTTTTTTATAAGATAAGTTTAATGCTAGCTAGCAACTTACCTTGGCTCCTTGCTTCACTCGCGTAACAGTTTCCTCGTGAATTGCAATGTAATCGGCCATAATCGGCATACCGATTGTTATGTAAGCATGAGATCGGCCCTAATTAATTGGCCATGCCGATTAATCGGTCAGCCTCTAGTGCAAATATTGTGAAATCCAGGAGTGCAAAGCTCTTAGGGACTTACCCAGAAAGACTCACAGCTATAATCGCTCCCAAAGGTGATTCTAACACTCAGGGGTGTGAATAATTACATAAATTAGATATTTATTTAATTTTCAATACATTTGCAAACATTTTGAAAGACATATTTTTACTTTGTCAATATGGGGTGTTGTGTGTAGATGAGTGAGATTTAAAAAATATTTAATCAATTTTGAATTTAGACTGTAACACAATAGAATGTGGAATAAATAAACAGGTATGGCAAATTTCTGAAGGCACTGTAAAGAGAATGATACCTGTAGTAGACTGGTTTACCACAGTAAATAGTGCACTACTGTACAACAGATGGCGATGAAAACAGACATATGGCTATGCATGCGCAATTTGAGCCTAGGACACTACAGGGCATACAAATTTAGCTGCTTCTGTGTATGAGTATGAGATCATCCATAAGCCTTGACATACAATACCAGTCAAAAGCTTGGACACACCTACTCATTCAAGGGTTTTTCTTTATTTTTTACTATTTTCTACATTGTAGAAAAATTGTGAAGACATCAAAACTATGAAATAACACATATGGAATCATGTAGTAACCAAAAAAGTGTTCAACAAATTAAAATATAATTTAGATGTTTATTCTTCAAAGTAACCACCCTTTTCCTTGATGACAGCTTTGCACACTTAGCATTCTCTCAACCAGATTCACCTGGAATGCTTTTCCAACAGTCTTGATGGAGTTCCCACATATGCTGAGCACTTGTTGGCTGCTTTTCCTTCACTCTGCGGTCCAACTCATCCCAAGCCATCTCAATTGGGTTGAGGTCGATGATTGTGGAGGCCAGGTCCTCTGATGCAACACTCCATCCCTCTCCTTCTTGGTCAAAGAGCACTTAAACAGCCTGGAGTTGTATTGGTCCATTGTCCTTTAAAAAAAACAATGATAGTCCCACTAAGTGCAAACCACACATGCAGAGATCATCCGTTCACCTACTCTGCATCTCACAAAGACACAGCAGATGGAACAAAAAGTCTCAAATTTGGACTCATCAGACTAAAGGACAGATTTCCACCGGTCTAATGTCCATTGCTCTTGTTTCTTGGCCCAAACAAGTCTCTTCTTATTATTGGTGTCTTTAGTAGTTGTTTCTTTGCAGCAATTCAACCATGAAGGTCCTCATGAGAGCCCGTTTAATCATAGCGCTTGATGGTTTTTGCGACTGCACTTGAAGAAACTTTAAAAGTTTTTGAGATTTTTCGGATTGACTGACCTTCATGTTTTAAAGTAATGATAAACTGTAATTTCTCTTTGCTGTTATTGCCATGACATGGACTTGGTCTTCTACCAAATAGGGCTATCTTCTAGAGGTCGACCAATTATGATTTTTCAACGCCGATACCGATTATTGGAGGACCAAAAAAAGCTGATACCGATTAATCGGCCAATTTTTTTAAATCTATATATTTGTAATAATGACAATTACAACAATACTGAACGAAAACTTTTATTTTAACTTAATACATAAATAAAAATACATTTAGTCTCCAATAAATAATGAAACAAAATAATGCAAAAACAGAGTGTTGGAGAAGAAAGTAAAAATGCAATATGTGCCATGTAAAAAAGATAACGTTTAAGTTCCTTGCTCAGAACATGAGAACATATGAAAGCTGGTGGTTCCTTTTAACATGATTCTTCAATATTCCCAGTTAAGAAGATTTAGGTTGTAGTTATTTTAGGAATTATAGGACGATTTCTCTCTATATCATTTGTATTTCATATACCTTTGACTATTGGATGTTCTTATAGGCACTATAGTATTGCCAGCCTAATCTTGGGAGGTGATAGGCTTGAAGTCATAAACAGTGCTGTGCTTCAAGCATTGCGAAGAGCTGCTGGCAAATACAGGAAAGTGCTGTTTGAATGAATGCTTACGAGCCTGCTGCTGCGTACCACCGCTCAGTCAGACTGCTCTATCAAATATCAAATCATAGACTTAACTATAATAAACACGCAGAAATACAAGCCTAAGGTCATTAATATGGTCAACTCCGGAAACTATCATTTTGAATACAAAACGTTTATTCTTTCAGTGAAATACGGAACCTTTCCGTATTTTATCAAACGAGTGGCGGCATCCATAAGTCTAAATATTGCTGTTACATTGCACAACCTTTATTGTTATGTCATATTTATGTTAAAATTCTGGCAAATTAATTACAGTTAATATTGCCTGCTAACATGAATTTCTTTTAACTAAATATGCAGGTTTAAAAAATATACTTGTGTATTGACTTTAAGAAAGGCATTGATGTTTATGGTTGGGTACAATGGTGCAACAACAGTGATATTTTTGCAAATGCGCTTGTTAAATCATCACACGTTTGGCGAAGTAGGCTGTGATTTGATGATAAATTAACAGGCACCGCAGGACAAGCTAGTTAAACTAGCAATATCATCAACCATGTGTAGTTAACTAGTGATTATGTTAAGATTGATTGTTTTTTATAAGATAAGTTTAATGCTAGCTAGCAACTTACCTTGGCTCCTTGCTGCACTCGCGTAACAGGTGTTCAGCCTGCCACGCAGTCTCCTCCTGGAGTGCAATGTAATCGGCCATAATCAGCATCCAAAAATGCAGATTACCCATTTTTATGAAAACTTGAAATCGGCCCTAATTAATCGGCCATGCTGATTAATCGGTCGACCTCTACCATCTTCTGTATACTACCCTACCTTGTCACAACACAACTGATTGGCTCAAACGCATTAAGGAAAGAAATTCCACAAATTAACTTTTAACAAGGCACACCTGTTAATTATCTGCTAAATTGTAATTATTCGCCTACCTCCTCATGCCTTTTGCACACAAGGTATACAGACTCTTTCTTTTTTTCTACTGTGTTATTGACTTGTTTATTGTTTACTCTATGTGCAACTCTGTGTTGTTGTCTGTTCACACTGCTATGCTTTATCTTGGCAAAGTCGCAGTTGTAAACTAGCCTACCTGGTTAAATGAAGGTGAAATAAAAAAAATACAAATAAAAATTGAAATGTATTCCAGGTGACTACCTCATGAAGCTGGTTGAGAGAATGCCAAGAGTGTGCAAAGCTTTCATCAAGTCAAAGGGTGGTTACTTTGAAGAATCTCAAATATATAATCTATTGTTTAACACTTTTTTTGTTACTACATGATTACATATGTGTTATTTCATGGTTTTGATGTCTTCATTATTATTCTACAGTGTAGAAAATAGTAAAAATAAAGAAAAACCCTGGAATGAGTAGGTGTGTTCAAACTTTTGACTGGTACTGTAGATCACAGGTCAGAAAAGCCGAGTCTGTCAGTTGAATTTAGAGCATCAATGAATAACCATATTCTGTCGCTTGCTGTCTCTCTTGCTCACACACACACACACACACACACACACACACACACACACACACACAAACATAGTCTGCACATCAAACAGGCATACACAACATCAAATAGGCTTCTGACAGATTATGCAAAGCCTGCTCAAAATTTGGAGTTGTATCACAAATGATAGCTAGATCTACACAAAATAATACACAAATACATATTTGGCCTCTCTACTAAGCTCCCCCTATGTCATTTCACCTGGTATAACCTCTCTTTTTTGTCATAAATCATATCTCAAATTTAAATCTAAATTCCCTGGCTGAATGTGTGGTCTGTCATCCCATCAAAGAGACTACAATGATGATGTTAGAGCGTCCACGTTGTATCTTTGTGTGATTTCTGATGGCGACAATTAGGGCCATATTTCCCACTGTACTCCGCAAACTGAGGAGGGTTCATTTACGTTTTAACGTCGTTTCTACGGTCTGATTGAAGCCTAGCCAGATCAATCCACATTTCGCTAGCTTGATCATAAATATCCTGAACAATAACCCCGATCATGTTTAACCTCACAAGCTACACGATAACAGCTGATTACCTACATCCCAAAACATGTTTAACCAACCCATTGTCCCGGCTCCATCCATGCTGGATAAATGATGCTAAGTTAGCTAGCTAACGTTAGGTATGCTAGCTGTCCGCATTCGTCTGCTGTGATGTTGAATGTTGCGCGACTTACCGATTCCTGTTAATAGATTCAATTTCCAAAATAGTTTTGTTCCGCGCTAGTGAAAATTTCGACTAGTCTTTCAACCCAATGCTCAAGAATAAACGATGGATGTCCAACATAGAAAGGCAAAGATGTAGGAAACGGGTCGTGTGATTTGTCTGAGTACCTCTTTCCCTCCGTCCCTCTCTGGCCCTCTCTCTCTAGTCGAGAGCCCCCCCTTTTGTTACCAAGGCGACAAGATGAGAGAGAGGTGATGCAGAACGCATGCTCAAACAGAACCTTGCCCCTAGGCAACCTTTTTGGCATCACCTGAGTATTTTTTGTCATTTTTGCACAACCAATCAGTATTTGATTAGACCAAATTGTAATTGACAAAAATCTATAAAAAATCTGCATGAAAAATATATTGATCCATGTAGCCTATTTATCGAGATTAGTCATGTCTCATGTTTCATCATTTCTTTAATTTGCATTTTGGTAACTTCAATTCATGACTGACAATTCTCATGAAATGCTTAGTAGCAAGTCTGTATACATGAATGATAAAAAAATATATAATTGTTGTGTGCAAACTAAAAAGCAACAACCAAACAACATTTAATTGGTATTGTATAATTCACTGTAGGCCTAACCAGGGTTGGTTACTTTCTAAATGTAAACCGTTACTAGTTATTTGTCCAAAATTGTAATCCGTAAAGTAACTGTTTGATTACCCAAAGTGTAGTCTGATTACTTTTGGATTAGCCTACTTACCCATTAAGAGGCATTAGAAGAAGAGAAAAGGATCCTGTGTCATCTTAGTGGTCTCTGACTTGTGGTCAGACTCTCTCAGGTGGAACAAACCTAAACTTTCGCCTTTTTTAAATGCTGAAAGGTATTATAATGTATTTCTTCTGCTAACATCCTTTCTGAATTTAAAAGTAATCCAAGAAGTAATTATGTTTTTTTCAAAAGTATCTGTAATTTGATTACAATATTTTTGCTGGTAACGTAACTGATTACAGTTACAGTTTTTCCCTTCAGATTACATGTAATCAGTTACTCCCCAGCCCTGGGCCTAACTACAACATTCCATATTTCAAAATGCATTGAATCAGTCACAGCACACCACAAAATTGAAAGGAGAAGCATTTGCATCCAATGATCAAATAGTACCATACTCACATATATGGCGTTTTGTTGTTAGCTCTTAGGTTCTCGCACTGCTGTCTTTTGTGTTCATGTTGTCTAAGTTTGTTTGTTCTCTCTAGTCTACATGTTGTGCAGACTTTTTGCGTTGTGTCATGTGTCACTCACTTTACCCCACTGTTCCCCCAAACTTGGTTTTATCACACAGTTTTTGCATGTCTGTTACTCTTCTGATAAGGAGCCATGTCTCAAATTCCCTCCAGTGCCTTCTCTGACCCCCCTCCTCTCTCTCTCTCTCTCTCTTTCTCTCTCTCGTCCTGACTTTCAGAGTAATATGTTAAGTCTGAATAAAGAGAAATTATAACCAACAAATCCGATTTTGTTTACACTACCATGTGCATGGCCTTCATTGAAACTTTTTCCTCATTACTCACCCATTGACAAATACACTCGAGGAGGTGTGGTGATGTCATCATGTAATTGCTCTGCCTCTTCATCAACAAACGTCATGCTTGAAAGAGGGTGATCCAATTCATGTGATGGTGAGATACCCATCTCTCCTGGTATGTAGCAGTCTATACCCTGGCTCTGGGGTTGGGATGGTTGCTCAGCGACCTCTGTTGAATCTGGGCCAACCTGTGGTGTTTTGTGCTGCTCGTTGCGCTCCATGGACAGGGGCCAGTGCACAGTCCATTCTTCGGAGGAATATTCTGGTGGGTTTATATTGGGCCTCTCATGGTCAGGTGGTGGAGGTGGGCCTGTTTGGGTGGGTTCTAGATGAACTGGCCTTAGTTCTTTGACTCCTTTGTGATTTCCGTCGTTGTTCTTCACCATTCGTAAAGCCGATTGGACAGGATGTAAAATAGGTTTCTGTGATTGGCTGAACATTTTGGGAACGCTTCCACTGTGCAGCACACATTCATCTAGATTGAGTTTGGTGGATTCTGTAACTTGACCACTATTGATATTTTGGCAATGGTCCAAATCCAAGCCCTGTCCATGTTTAATAGTTGATCTCTCAGGGGCCTCTGACAGGGTAGAGGGTGTGAGGGAGGCCCCCTGTGTCAGAGGTACCACCAGACATGTCTGGGAGTTGTCGCTGTTTGACCTTTTAACCCCAGACTGAAGGGCTTCCTGTTTCTGACTGACTTCTAAAAGACACCTACCTATCAAAATGCTGCTATTTGACTGGTTAGATTGATTCCGTTTCCTCTCAACGGTTTGTGTATCGGTCGGTAGACTTTGACACTGAGGTCTAGTCCAGAATTTGGGTCTTTGGAGGTTCTTGTATTTTCTACTAGGGCTGGCTTTTGCTAAAGGTTGAAATGCAGCATCTAAGATTGTCTTTGTAGACTCTTCCAGATGAGACTCTTTGGTGGTAAAGTCCTTTATGAATGTTGCTCCCTTCTTTGCCCAAGGGTTGAGGTCATAGCTGCTTCTTTTGACTTCTGTAACTGCTGCAGATGTTGATCGACTTAGGTGTTCTTTCCAAGATGGTGTCTTGGGAGGCATAGGAGGAGAAGCACTTTTACAGCATTCCTTTTGACTGAAAGGTAGTCGACCAGCATATACGCTGGCAGCCTGAGACTGAAGTCCCTTCTGAAGATGTCCAATGTGTTTTAGTGTTTTTGGTGAAGCAAGGCCACATTGGGACCCCTGTCCACCCCTCTTTGACTTAAACTGAAAATGAATTGATTGAGAATCCTTCTCAACAATAATTGGAACTTTCCTCCTTGAGACAACATTTTGTCTGGCTGCCACACCTCCTGACAGAGCAGTACCTGATGGGGTTACCAGGTCATTTGGTCTTGGTTCAGATATTGTGTCAGTAACTTTTTGCTTGGAAATGCCATCCTTACCCAGAAGAAACCCAGGACTGGATTTTGTTATCCTTCCTGTTTTCCTTAGTCCGAGCCTGGCCTGCAACAAGTTCGGGTCCTGAGACTTCATGCCTCTTGTCCTGTAGGCCCCTGGCTGTTGAGATTGTGGAGAGGAATGGGTGTACGTATCAGGCGGTGTGCCTACACCTCTAGAATAAGATGTTGCTACAGGTTTCATCAACCCAGAACGTGTTACAAAGTCCATCAGAACCTCTTGGTCAAGTATGTCATGGGTTGCTGGTTTAGGGGAACACTGGTTACGATGCTCAGCCTGACCTTTAGTACTAGAGATAGGGATTGAACGGGCCCATCTTTCTTTGGCCACCAGGGAGGTCTGTTTTGTGCCTTGGCTCTCCAATGGCATTGTTTGACAGTACAGTTTTGGAGATGGGCCAAGCCGGATCTTTGGGATGGAAAGGCTTGGAGAGAGGTCTGGGTTTGTAATGATAAGTGGTGGCGAAACACTATGATTTGGAATAGGAACTTTTGGAGAGATGCTAGGATTTGGAATAGGAACTTTCCAAAAAGGCTTTGGAGTAAGAAGTGTTGGGGATGGGCCTAGCCTGACCTTAGGAGTAGGAAGTGTTGGGGATGGGCCTAGCCTGACCTTAGGAGTAAGAAGTGTTGGGGATGGGCCTAGCCTGACCTTAGGAGTAGGAAGTGTTGGGGATGGGCCTAGCCTGACCTTAGGAGTAAGAAGTGTTGGGGATGGGCCTAGCCTGACCTTAGGAGTAGGAAGTGTTGGGGATGGGCCTAGCCTGACCTTAGGAGTAGGAAGTGTCGGAGAGACACCAGGTTTGAGCTTTAGAATAGGATGTGCTGTCCTGTTGCCAAGAGTCCTCTCTGTATGAAGATGGAGTCCCTGGCTGTCAAAGGAGGAGATCTGGATGGGTTTCTTTGTGACAATAGGTGAGAGCTGGAGAGGAGGGGGCGATGGGACTTGTAGGTGTCTCTGGGGTTGTTTGGAGGTGAAAGTTGCAAGGTGGTTATCAAAACTCATTGCAAAGAGAAATTATGAGTATCTGCAAAGCCTGACAGTTTTGATGAGTAGGGAGTGAGAGAAGGTTAATGGGAGAGAAATACATTTTATGTTAAAACATTTTTTTTTATGCTAACCCTAACCCCTAACCCCTAACCCTAACCCTAACCCCTAACCCTAACCCTAACCCTAACCCTAACCCCTAACCCCTAACCCCTAACCCTAACCCTAACCCTAACCCTAACCCTAACCCCTAACCCCTAACCCTAACCCTAACCCTAACCCTAACCCTAACCCCTAACCCTAACCCTAACCCTAACCCCTAACCCCTAACCCTAACCCTAACCCTAACCCTATCCCTAACCCCTAACCCCTAACCCCTAACCCTAACCCTAACCCCTAACCCCTAACCCTAACCCTAACCCCTAACCCTAACCCTAACCCTAACCCCTAACCCCTAACCCCTAACCCTAACCCTAACCCTAACCCTAACCCTAACCCCTAACCCTAACCCTAACCCTAACCCTAACCCTATCCCTAACCCCTAACCCCTAACCCTAACCCTAACCCTAACCCCTAACCCTAACCCCTAACCCTAACCCTAACCCCTAACCCTAACCCTAACCCTAACCCTAACCCTAACCCTAACCCCTAACCCTAACCCTAACCTCTAACCCTAACCCTAACCCTATCTTATTGTACGTTTGGCAGTAGGTCTGTAAGAAACATAACTTTAATGTAAAAAGCATTGCAGAAAACTTGCATTCTCAAATAGTCATCTGCATTACATTGCAATACAGAAGACTGCAAGCCTGATCAACTAAAAATAAACAGAAAGATGAGTATACAGTTAAACAAGCACTGACCTGAGTGTATGCGATAGGCTCTATCTGGGTCGTTGACATGGAGTGAGAGAGAAAACGAGTGAGAGACAGTGAGAGACAGAGAGAGCGAGAGAGAGAGAGAGAGAGAGACAGGGAGAACAGCTGGAAGTTGTGTGTACCAAAGTTACATTCTCCCCATTCCTCTCATCTAAAGCTGCACTGTTTCACTCACCCACTCCCACCCTCCTCATTTTGTTTGTCTATGGGAAACATAAATGTGTCTGTGGATAAATGACTACAATGCTTCCCAGTGGAGAATCTTGAAACAAATCTTTGAAAAGTTTTCCTCTTTTTGTGTTTGACTTTTTCCAGGGCTGAGAATTAGTGCATAACACGGGGGTATTCAAGTGGTGATAAATCCATTTATTTTGTTATTTCTTATGAATATATAATTATGGTAACATGGTCAAAAGTGCAAAATGATACATACATACTTTTTTCCCACCACCCTTCAGTAAAAAAGGACAGTGCGATGAGAGTAAAATACAAACGTTTTCTTAGGATCGACCTCTGAATGGATTCTTTTGGCATCTTGAACAATTTAATCATCAATCTATTTGGCACATAACTGATATCATTACTGAAAGCAATTTACAGTTTCATTCAAACACCTTTACAAATACTTCCAAACGAGAGACATCTTGATAGCAGCTGCCATATTGACATTTTCAGAAAACTGATTTTGTGGTTTCAACATTTAGAAATGTATTGCACTTTATTAGTCAGCTTCAAATGCACTAAGATACATAAACATCATGAGAAATGCAGTGAATGTCTGGTTACAAAATATATGTAAAAATTGGCACAATCATGAAATGGCACAAATATGAACATGAAAACAGGAACTATCCCTTTGTTCAAATGACCTCATTTTTTGTTTCCCCTCTCTATGAAAACGTTATTTCACGTTTCAAAGGGTGACACCACCTGACCACAGTGCCTTCCTCTCAATGCTGTTTCTTCCCAGTCAGGCCTCTCACGTCCCAAACCTCTCAGGGGGTGTCTGTCTCTATCTACCATCCTGCGGTCCTCCAGTCCCAGCCCCACTCCATATGGTCAGCTTCTGTCCTTCCTGTAGTGTGCGTGGTCATATCATATGAGGGCATTGCCATCTTCGTCTTTGCTGTTCAAGCTCACCACCAGCGGACGGTGCTTCACAGTCTTGTTGCTCCACTTGTGTGCGTCCTGAAGCCCTGGCTCCAGGAAGTAGAGACAGGCGCCGAAGCCGGCCAGCACCAGGACCGACACCAGCAGGTAGACGGGGACGAACCAGTCCAGGAACATCCAGGACATGGTACTGTTACGGAGCGGTACAGGAGGACGACGGGGGACATTAGATTGTGAGCTGATGATCAAATACCAAACACTATCTACCTATTGTAAACATGGTGCAGCTTAACCTGGAAGCGTACTCCTTATTCACAATCTCAAGTCAACTATTATGTGCAAGCAACTGCCCTGTCAAAATTGACTATAAAATGGTCCTCTGTGTTAAGGTATATTAGTTGTGGCAGGCTATTGCCATTCAAATACTCTAACATGCTTCGCCATCCTTGTACTGTGTCAGTAGATTATGTCCACTGTAACTGATTGCACACATTAGCTGCTAGAGTAACTGCACATGATCATGACAAAAAATATCACCCCACGGTAGCTAGCAGGTTTCGGCACATACCTGTGGTCTCTTCTGTGCCCGCCTTCCTCTGAATATGATGTTTGTGTAAAATGGAGGAGCAATGGAGTCACTGATCAGATGATGTATTGGTCTAATGCAGCACAACCGTCAACTGGATGGTATAATATAATCCAAGGTGATCTCTCTGTACAGATGACAGAGAGGTTCATCATACTGCTCTGGTTTCTGACGTCACATTCAAAGGGAGGGGAGGAGGGGGGCATTGCTATGACAACAGCCCTAGTGATGGGTGGAGGCGGATGTTATGCAACGGTTATTGTGGTGTTTCTTTGGGCCAGGACCCTTCAGATGTCTCCGGTCGCCTCCTCCAGCCTCTGCATGAAATCGATTCCAGTTCATTTAAACGCACAAACCATCACAGAGTAAGAGGGTAATGTTCTCCTTCATATCCGTCACTCAGGAAGAAGCAATATGATTCTCATCTACAAAGCACAACCTGTCATGTTTTTTTTCTCTCTTGACGTCCGAGACAATTACTTTTATGAGACAATGACTAAAACAAGACTGCAGAGCAGGAAGGATGACCTATTTATTGTCAAACTGTACCAGGAAGAAGCCTTTGTCCAATTAGTTGAATGATTGTTACTCAGCTCTAGGTCCATATGAAGGAAAGATAAGCTTAATAGATCAACCTCTAATCCACTTCTCATTGGGCCACATCCAGGAAGTGGACATGTAGGTCTGCATCTGATTGGTGTGAAGCCGAACCCTATACAATTATTTTTTTAAATAAAAATGTGTGATTTATTAAAATATGAATGCATTTCAATAGGTTCTGACCAGTAGCAAGGCATCACCGGGTCATCCGTTGGGAGAAAACAGCCCAGTTCTAAAAAGACATGACATACAGCAACTGGTAAACATCAAGTATTCTAGCTTGACAGACTGCCGTTAAAAAAGTATTGGTGTGTTTTAGATACAGCACAATATAATAAATATTAGGGTTTCAAAGTCTTTAAAGTCTGTTTAGTAGTAGCAATTTATTCTGTGTCTACAGGTTTGTAAACTGATCCAGTCTCATATTATGCGTAGATTCAGCAGAATGACGTTGACACGGGCAGCACCGCAGATATTGAGATGAGTGAGATACAAGACTTCGCTCTCACACAGTCCAGTTCACAGGTTCACCAGGAATTGTTGCGGAAATGTACCCACTATGCTATTTACTTTCTGCATCTACGCCATGTCGCTGAGTCTACCTTCAATACTGCTCATGTTATGAATGGATGGATGGCACCAGGAAGGCTACAGGCACACTGCATGTATCTGAGAGTAAACACTAACTAACATAGTGGGGGAGGGGCGGGGGATTATAACTTGGCTGCCTGTGTATCCTCTGCAGTGCTGTGTGAAGGAGCTTCTTTCTGGAGGAAGTCAGTGATGAGTTGGGCCACAGTCTCAGGGGTGTTCAGGTGGACATGATGATCACCAGGTACGTTAACCACCATGCCCTGAGAGAGAGAGGGGGGGGGGGGGGGAGATTGAAAACAAATACATATAAACTATTCTTTCCCAAAAACCCTGCATTTGACCAATCTGAGTGCCAGTATGTAGGTCAGTGTTTGCAGCGAAAACTTTTCTTACTGCCTCTCTGTGATGTTGAGCTTTTACCACTGTTATCTATACAGTACTGTAGCTGCAAGGAGCATCGCACAATATGACTGAAGTAACAGCATACAAATATTACGCTAAAATGTTTCAGTCGCAACCATAAAAGTGACATTAGAATGTGAGTAGGACATTGTTTCTTTGTAAATAGGTGTATACATAAGTATACTCACTCTTTGGTCTTTATACCCTTGAAGTAGTGTTGAGGTAAAGGTCTTCTGTTGTGGTTCAGAAAACATCTTCTCAAACCCCTCCTCCGCCCTATCAGGAGAATTAGAGAGATCAAGTAAAAAATATTAGCAGTAAAAATAAAAAAATGGTGCTTGACGGTGTGGTAAAGTGTAGTTTACAATAGAAACGGTGTAATAATCCTGTAATAATTGTGAAATAGTGTAATGATGGGAGAGTGTCCTACAGCACTACTAGAACTCTGGCCTGTATCCTGGACTGCAACTCCAGACTCTGCTCCAGACTGACACGCACAACGTTTTTCTGAAACAGAACACATTAGCATTCCTAGAAACAGATCAAATATACAAATCAACTTAAGTAAATAGTTTTTATGAGGACTATTAAACACAAAAAGATTAGTCTTACCAGGTTGATTCTAAAGTCTCGGGTGAACACCACCCCTATGAAAGAAAAATAGAAAGTGTTAGGATTACTATTATATTACAATGATATGAGTACGACAGATGACAAGAAGGAGAAACAAAGTGAAAAGAGAAAAAAGACCATGTGAGATAGGGAGAGGGAGAGAGGGGGAGAGAATGATCATTTTACCTCCTCCAACCTGAGCGAGTCCTCGTTCTAGAAGAATGTGGGCTGACTGCTCCGAGAGAGAGGGGTTTGCTGCCAAAAGCCTGGAAGTGATTAACACATCATAGGAGTGACGCAATGACTATGATTATCAGAGCAGAGAGATTATGGCCAGACAGCCCAACATAACAGAAGTGTCATTGTAAAACAAGGAAGTGTGGTCTTACCTCATCAATGCGTTCTCATAGGTGTAAACCTTCTCTTTCTTCTCATCTTTCTTCTTCTCAAACTCAAGCATTCCTTCAAATCCCTGTCTTATCACCGTATGCAATTCCTTCTAGGGTAAGAGACACAATGGTAGAGAGACATTATAAAATGTGGATGTCCTGAACAGTTCCAAGGAGCAAATGATAAAAGAGTTGAGTATTTCAGTACTGCGTCTGTGGGTAAGAATCCATAGGAGTCCAGGAGAACCACTGAATCCACCATCTCTGGATACAATGCACTGAACTGGACAAAGACAACAGGACATGGTTACATACACACCATACACAGGTACTGTCTCTGGATATTGTTAATTGCGAAGAGGCACACAGATATGAAACAGCATTAACATGCTTATTTTTTTAAGATGCTTACCATTCCAGCTACATTGCCACCTGTACAATGGAGAGCACATGATCAGATGTCTGTACAGACAGGAAAACAACCATGTCTGATCAGAACACAATGAGTGGAAGAGAGATTAACATGAAGATGAACAGTCACTCACCCATACTGTGTCCGATAATAGAGAATCTCTTCCATTGGAGAGCTGCAGACCATTTCAATGGATTAGAAAGATAGATAGATAATCTGCTAAATGTAGCTTCATACTTTAAAATTACACCTACCTAGGAGAGAAAGAATGAGGAAACCTCATATAGCTGTGTCTAACTTCACTTTACTTTCAATCATTGCTTTTCAGTTCTTACTGGAGCAAAGGTCACATTGATCTGAATAAGCTCAAACCAGCAGGTAGCTTAGCGGCTTGAGCAGTGGGCCAGTAACCGAAAGGTCGGCACTTAACCCTAATTGCTCCAGGGTCGCCTCCAGGCAGCCGTGACCCCATTCTCAGAGGGTGTCTCAGAGAGAGTGGGATATGCAAAAAACACATTTTCAATTCACACATTTGTATTAAAACACACTTGTGCCTGTGTGAAATAGGTCAAATATATGCATCTACTAAATTAATTTCAATAATTATTAATACCTCCAATGACCCGCCGTATGTCAGCCACATAAGCAGGAAAGCTGTAGAAGACTCCAGGAGGTCGATGAGAGGAGAGACCATGGCCAGCCATATCCACAGCTACATACTTCCACTCTGTATGTATATATGAATATGAGAGAGAGAGAGAGAGAGAGAGAGAGAGAGAGAGAGAGAGACAGACTGTCAGAGCCTGACTCCCTCTGTACTGAACAACTATGCAACTGAATGTCCTTCCAATTCCAATGACAAGTTCTCATGAATCTACTGTACAATTCTCTGTGCTGATCTAGCGGGCAGACAGCCTACACACCTTTTGGCAGCAGTGGAATGAGAGTGTTGAAAGTGCCACAGTTGTCTGCCCAGCCGTGCAGGCAGAGTATTGGTCGACCATGGTCAGGACCCCAGACCTTGCCCCTTATCTCTCCCCACGGCACTGGCATATTGAACTCTGACACTGAAGGGCAATTACTGTTAAGACGCATTACTAAGCATTTAACATGCCACAACAATCAGTAATAGTGCACGAGGAAGTGTTATAAGAAGCTCAACAAACAAACAACACACTAATGACGTTCATGTCAAGACAGCTCCCATAAGTTCTGACAATCAAGAAAGGAGTAATTCTTGCCTGCTTGTTTCATGGTAGCTGATGTCATCAAGTGTCTGACTCCTTTCAAAGTTTGCATTATTCTGAAAGACCAACTTCAACGTCGGGTTGTTAACTAAACATAAGCACTATACGTCCACAGCATGGATATATTAAATATATATATATAATAAAACGTTAGCTATGAAATAACAACAACTATTCACGTTTATGTAACCTACGAAACTCTTCTCCATTACTTCCGGGTGAAGTGATACGTGTTATTTTGCCCAATGAAACGTGAATGCGTCTCCCCCTTAGCGAATAACATTGGACAGCTAGCGGCCGGTTAAATGATTGACAAGTGCATGCGCCAATTCTATGTCAGACATTGTCCAATCACATTCTTTGTCAGGAGAACAGGGCGGGTTAACACAAGGCGTTACAATACAACGTGCGGTCACAAAGTATCCAGAATTATATCGTTCTAGCAATAAAGACTACGAACTACGAACAACGTGTCTTTGTCCCCAATATATATTTTTTCCATCTGAGTATAGCTCAATGCATTGGCCTAGAGTTTGTTGCAGAATTTGTCTGTTCCAACCATTTCGTGACATTTAGCCTTATTGGCATGAAAAACAAAAATAATTTTGAAATATTTCCTGACATTTAGCCTATCAGCATGAAAAACTAAAATAAATGTAAAAACTAGTGAGGAAATTCCAGCCTTGGAAACATTCTAGAGGTGGACTACAAGGACTTTTAAACAAACAAAGTGGATGCTGTTGTATCTGCAAAAGGTCACCAGGTGGCAGAAATGGTAAAACCCTAAGCCTACAATAGTTTGAGAATAGATATAGGAGAGACACTTCAGAACAAACCTCCTTTTTTTATATTTTTTAGGGACCATCTGTTGTTCCATGTAGTGGATCTGTTATTCAATGCGCTTGTATAGGCTAATAGCAGTAAGGCTCAAAATATTTTTTTATTAAATTATTTAGAAATATATTTTGGGGATAATTCAAGGGGTCTTAAAATTCAAAATCAAATAGCTTCTTAATACCTTCTTAAAACAAGTCCATATAGCTCAGTAGAACAAAATAGAGAATACCATTAGTTGGTTATATCCCAACCCGGCAGGGTTTAAACTTGACCTGAACTTGAACCCCAGTAAAGGAGGGAAAAGGGCTAGGGACTAAACATATCCATACTTACATGCTCTGGCAAAACTGTCTAGTGGTCCTGGCTGCTGCCAGCAGTTATTTATAAAGCTACATGGTGACTGAAGAGAGAGAAAGATAGGAGAGGAGAATGCTACATGGTGATTGAAGAGAGAGAAAGATAGGAGAGGAGAATGCTACATGGTGACTGAAGAGAGAGAAAGATAGGAGAGGAGAACGAGATGGGGATAATGGCAAAAAGAGACAGAGAGATGTGAGATAAAGAAGAGAGAGAGAGGAAGGAAGGAAGATAGATTGTGAAATATTGTGACAATGTATAGCCTATTCATGGACATATAGGAGAGTCACAGTCCTGTTTGGCCTTAGGTTCAAAAGTTTCTGTCATTGCAGTGTAACAACTGCTTTTCTCATTTGCTGACTTTTGGCAGCATTTGTCTTTGACCATGCCAATAATGTATTTGTAAAGGACAGATGCTCTTTCGCCCTGTTCAAAACAATGAGTGTGTCATAAAGAAAGCAATGCTGTCGGCATCACACCACTGCTATTGTCGTATACTAAGGGTCATAGGATTGAGTCAAATGGCATTTCTTACACATTATGAACAATTGAGATATTTATGTATGTTAGTTCATAAGAAAATAAGGTTCCAAAATCAAAATTTCCAAGTCAATCAAATCTGAAAATCTGAATAGAAATGATTTCCAAAGTTGGTATAGTAATGCTCTATTGCTACAGTTCTTCAGAACTCTAAACCGTTTACAGGCTCAGCTTAGTATGACCATTTAATATGAGACAATAGAATTCACAATGCAGTGAGGGACAGAAAGGAATCTAACTGGTATGGTATCATAATTTGGTAACCTAACGGGAGGGCGGGCTAGAAGGTTTAGAGGTGGAGTTAACTTGGAGAGAGAGATTGATGGTTGGTCTGGGATGAGTGCGTGAGAGGGAGGAGGAGGTATAAAAGGTATGGTTTGGGGATGGGTTTGACTATAAAGTATTTTGGAGTTTGAAATATTGACACGGGACATTTACCTGCTTTACTGGTACAGTATCAATGCTTCTATGTCACGCTTTAAAACAGGGCTGCCCAACCCTCTTCCTGTAGGTTTTCAGTCCTACCCTAATTTAGCATTTCTGATTCAGCTAGTTAAGGTCTTGTTGAGCAGCTAATTAGTATAATTAGGTGTGTTAAATTCAGGTTGGACTGAAAACCCACAGGATGGTAGATCTCCAGGAAGAGGGTTGGGTTGCTCTGCTTTAGAAATACATTTTTGGATCAAATGTTTATTCACTTTAAAAAACAATGTTTATCATGTTTACCTAGCATTAGTGGCTGCAAAAGCACATCACATTAGTAATCATGAGTGAGAGTTTGGGTGAGCTAATATTGTAACCCAAAATGTATTAACTACTTGAACTGTATGACATCTAATCCTGTCATCAGCTTGACTGTCAGTGTTCTTCGATGAGAAACCAAGACATACATGTACACAACAGAAGGCCCAGAGTCCAGAGCTTTCAACCTACACTCTGGACCTCGAAGCCAGTTCCACTGTGTTTGTTCATTGTTCCCCTCTAATCAGGGACTGATTTAGACCTGGAACACCAGGTTCGTGCAATTAATTATATGGTAGAACAGAACCAGCAGGCTCCGGACCTTGTAGGTTAAGCGTTGAATACCCCTGGTCTAGAGGCTATGCAAAGCCAACGCAACAGGTGGACTTCTGGTGCACTGATGCTGGAACATATGTCCTGACAGAACAAGTCTGCTGCCTCCATCATGCTGCCTCTACATCATGCTATCTTGTTCAGAGTAGAAAATCAAATTTTGTTGGTCGGCTACACATATTTAGCAGATGTTATTGCGGGTGTAGCGAAATGCTTGTGTTCCTAGCTCCAACAGCGCATTAATATTTAACAATTGGCTAGTAAAGACCATGTGGGGGAGCAGATGGGGCTGTATTTTATGGCTGATGTCTGTGTGGACTGACCATTTTTGACCTATGGGTATAGAATCATATGAGGACATGGTCAATTAAAAGCTATTGGGAAATGACCATTGGCTTAATTACTACATAGTTACTACTCTGTTGCCTTTGAAAAGATAACATTTAATAGACTAACATCTGGATTTAATTAGTAGTGGCAAGTTCAACTATCAATGTTGCATGCCATGTGTAATCTAACGCAGTAACCAAACTAATGTAAAATCCACGTTTAGAGTGCTTTGGTTTCACTGAGGTGGTGCTGCTGACTCACTGACTAAATGTCTTCAGTTACTTCAACTCTCCCTTACTAATTAGCCACGTAACACTTACCACCTCTAACAATGCATGCAATCCGTAGCTACCCTCTCCCCTCCACTAGGATTTATGGCTGACCGTTTCTATAGCGTTTTGCTGAGTAGACTTGCCATATGTTAGATTAGATAAATGCATTACTGAATTAGTGTTAATGTAAATTAAAACCATAATTCTGTCTTTTTGGCTGCTTCATTGGTCCTGTTCAATCATATTAATTTGTTCCTCTACTAGACCAGCTTCAGTCTGTCTATTACTAACCCACTGACTGCTTGGCACAGAAAATATTAGCTTTCCTATTGTACGCGTTTGTAACAGGGCTGGAGGTAAATTCAAATTGACCTTCAATTTTAATTTCAAAAAAAGAAACACGTTGGGAATAAATAGCTCTTGTAACGTGTACGTTAATAATCGGGAAGCAAGTACAGGCAGCGAATTGTAAAAAAATAAACGAAAATGGAACAAAAACATGAGTAGCGTACAGACATGAAACAGAAACAACGCCCGGGGAAAGAACCGACGGGAGTGACAGATATAGGGGAGGTAATCAGGAAGGCGATGGAGTCCAGGTGAGTCACGAGGCGCAGGTGAACGTAACGATGGTAGCAACAGGTGTGCGTAATAATGAATAAACTGGCGACAACGAACGGGAGTAAACCTGAGTGACACGTCTGAAAATGGATGCCGTTTTATTAGTTAAGACCCAAGCCCTGATTTCTACTGTATGTCATGTCACTGAGTCTCCCTGTCTGTCTTCCTCAGATCATGGCTGACTTTGACATGGTTCTGAAGTGCTGGGGGCCAGTGGAGGCTGACTACAACAAACACGGAGGACTGGTTCTGAGCCGGTCAGTGGACAATATTGGTCTGTAGTTTGCTTTGGCCCAGGTTGTTACGTTTTTCTTACTGATGCGCAGACACATCAGCAAGATGCACGAAATGCCATGGACCAGAGCCAGACTTTACTGAGTTGGCTAAGCGATTGACTGGAGAATGGTTCTGGCCATCAACTACTAGACTGTGTTGAATGTAATACTAAGAAATGGGTTGATGCCAATGTGTAGATATAGCAATCAGGAATGAGTTATTTAATGCTGTCTGTGTACTGTAGAGGCTCACAGAACTCTCCTTACAAATCTCTCTTCCTCTCTCTCGCCTTACCTCTAGTCTGTTTGCAGAGCACCCAGACACCCTGAAGTTGTTCCCTAAGTTCGCAGGCATCGCCGCGGGCGACCTGTCAGGGAACGCAGCAGTAGCTGCCCACGGGGCCACTGTGCTTAAGAAGCTGGGTGAGCTGCTGAAAGCTAAAGGTGACCACGCTGCCATCAAGCTCCTGGCAACCACCCACGCCACCAAGCACAAGATTGCCCTCAACAACTTCATGGTGAGGATGAATGATTCCAGTCTCCCTCCCTCCATCTGAAACTGTGCTTTCCCCTTATTCATACATTTGTTGCATTCACTCCAGTTTTACCATGACACTGTCATGCTTAGTTTACTAAAATGCTGAGTGAGAAATTTCAGAGTGAGAAGTTAAACATCAACATCTCTTGCTGCTCCCCAGCTCATCACTGAGATCATCTGCAACGTGATGGGTGAGGAGGCAGGGCTGGACGGGGCAGGACAGGAAGCTCTGAGGCAGGTGATGGGTGTGATCATAGCTGAAATCGATGTCACCTACAAGGAGCTGGGCTTTACTGGCTAAAGGGTTTACCTCAACGACGCTGGTTTGCTTGTGACTTCCAGAAAAACTTACTGGAAAAGTGTATGAGGCAAAGCATTTGTGCAAATTCTACATTTCTCTATACAGTATATTGCCTTAATCTGCCCTTTCAATGTAGTTTGCTTACTGAATGTGCGTTGTTCCTCTTTGCACTAAACCAATAAACGTTCCGTTAGCTGCAAATGAGTGTTTAAAGTGTCTATTCTGCCTTTCTATCTCTTTGCCTAATTTCAAACCTTCACCCAGTGACATGGACAGATGTATTTTCTGAGGTGGAGGAAACAAGTTCTTTTTTCTCATACCTGTCCTATATAGTAAGGTTGATTTGCTATTGTACACATTAACAGTTAAAAGCTGAATTGTGGTTTAAGGACAAAATATAAAATGTGGATAGGTCTGATTTAGGACAGAAGGAAGGGTTGAAGTTAACAATCTGCTCTGTGACAAACCAGTTTTGCCTCTAGACTGGCTCAATTCTCTTGCACATTTGGTGGGGGGGAAATCTATTCTGGTAGTCACCTCTACTGCCCTCTATCTTGGATGACTGTCCGGTTTCTGTTCCAGTGCAGGTCAGTAAGCGATCCATCCCCTCCCTCCTTGACAAACACGTGCATGATCTCTCTTGCACTCAACACACCTAAGTGCTACATACACACACCAGCAGGCACACACACACTCAATCCCCACCACCCTGTTTCTTTGGACATTTCCCTGGCTCAGTCCTTTGCCATTCCTGCAGTCTTATCGGTCAGTGTGGACGTGACTCGCTCCACAGAGCAGCATCTCAGGCGGGGCTCTGAGTTCAGATCGCCCCCTCAGACCAGGCTGTGCCCGTTACCTTGGGCACTGGAGATTGCCCAGTGCATTCCTCTCAGGAAGTGCATGTCTAGAATGCCCCTGGTTGGTTAAGCCGCACTAGTGAATGAAATAATTGCTTCCATAAGCTCAAAGCGAACATCTTGAATGACTACAATACACGTACGTACTGGTGCAAGAAATCAGGTGTCTTCAAACACTACGCTTAATTCTGGATTCAGCTATTTCTCTGTGGTGATTCTTGAATCTAAAGTATAAGTCCACATCTGTAATACAATTTTGCCCCTAGGTGCAAATGTAATGGTCAAAGTTTTTAACTTTTCCATTGTCTCCAGTCATAAGTGTTTTGGCATTAGCCTGGCTGGCATTGAGCTGATGGCCAAAGCTGTGGTTAATTGCCCTGCTGAAGGAACGACTATTAATAGGCTGGCTGTGTCACTCGCTGCACTGCAGACGTGACACTGACACCCTCATCTCGTGTGACCCGCCTGCCTTTATCTCTCTTTATCTGTCTCTTTCTTTCTGCTGACCCGTCGCCAAGGACAGCCGGTCTCCACCGACCAGACGGGCTGACCCCAGGTCAGGGGCTTTAGTCCAGAGTCAGCCATGAAAAAAAAACCCACAGGAGACGTGTGAAAGTCATTTTATAGGTTACTCATTCTGTAACTATTACGAAGTAAAGCAGCCATTGGGCTCAGGTGTTTCCCCCATCTTAGCCACTTCACGTTTATAGTGAATTCAATATGCACCTGCAAACTGATGTGCCCTAAGAGGTTTCTGTTGTGCAGGTCAGCAAGTGATCTATCCCCTCCTTGACTGAAACACGTGCATGATCTCTCTTGCACTCAACACACCTAAGTGCTACATTCACACTCACTAGCTGGCACGCACACACAATCCCCACCACCTTGTTTCTTTAGGACATTTCCCTGAATTCAAAATGCACCTGCAAACTGCTTGAGGTAGCCTAGTGTTTAGAGCGTTGGGCCAGTGACAAAGGTTGGTGGATCGAATCCCAGAGCTGACAAGGTAAAAATCTGTCATTCTGAACAAGGCAGTTAATCCACTGTTCATAGGCTGTCATTGTGAATAAGAATTTGTTCTTAACTGACTTGCCTAGTTAAAATAGAATTGTATTTTTCAAACAGTGCACATGACTGACCACCAGCATAGGTGTCCAGGCTCCCTTGTCCTTCCAATATTGTATTCCCCCCCCCCCCTCCCCATGGTGTCCAATGGCATTATCAGTGAGGAAACACGATACCTTAGACTTCTTTCTTCAGCATTAACACAGTGGATCCCAAACCTGTGTCCCCAATATTTTCTAACCAGGACTAGGTCTCAAGCAGCTTCCCAACCTATAATTTTTCTTAACACTCCACAAAATGTTACCATTGACACTTATGGATAACAGATTATGGTTCACATGACAACAGCCAGAAACGCCATTCAACTTCTCTACCTAGCTGCTGGTTATTTTTGCTCAGCCCTGATCAGCAAGAGGAAGACACGTGTGCATCCTAGTGTCTCCACCTGAGCCTGTCTGTCAGTGGTCACCCCCTGCATACTTACTACATACTGAATGATTTAGCACAGTGGGACAGTGTGTGTGTCAACATGTAGCAGATTGTGTGTGTTACACTGTGCAAACATCTCCATTTCAGATAGCATAATGCAAAACCCTTCTGAAATGCAGTATTCATTTTGTCATGTCCTACAGTGCAGAAAGGATTTGGGCAACAGGTCCCTCAGACTCCAAAGCCAACAATGGCCGACACAGACGTCAACAAGATGTTTAAATCAGTTGCGATACAACATACACACTGAATCACCCTGAGGAGCAGTAGAGAATTGGGGTAAAGAGCAAGAGGAAGACACCCATGAGATGGACAGACACCTTAAGAGCTGAAAGGGAGAGAAAGATGGGGAGGAGGAGAGGATGTAAATCCCACTAGGCACCAACTGGTTGAATCTAGAGTTGAAGTCAGAAGTTTACATACACTTAGGTTGGAGTCATTAAAAATCGTTTTTCAACCACTCCACAAATTTCTTAACAAACTGCAGTTTGGCAAGTCGGTTAAGACATCTAATTTGTGCATGACACAAGTCATTTTTCCAACAATTGTTTACAGATTATTTCACTATATCACAATTCCAGTGGGTCAGAAGTTTACATACACTAAATTGACTGGGCCTTTAAACAGCTTGGAAAATTCCAGAAAATTATGTCATGGCTCTAGAAGCTTCTGATAGGCTAATTGACATAATTTGAATCAATTGGAGGTGTACCTGTGGATGTATTTCAAGGCCTACCTTCAAACTCAGTGCTTCTTTGCTTGACATGGGAAAATCAAAAGAAGTCAGCCAAGAAATCAGAAAAAAAATTGTAGACCTCCACAAGTCTGGATCATCCTTTGGAGCAATTTCCAAACTCCTGAAGGTACCACGTTCATCTGTACAAACAATAGTACGCAAGTATAAACACCATGGCACTACGTAGCCGTCATACCACTCAGGAAGGAGACGTGTTCTGTCTCCTAGAGATGAATGTACTTTGGGATTGATTTGCACTTTTCGCAAACAGCAAAAGACCTTGATGCTGGAGGAAACAGATACAAAAGTATCTATATCCACAGTAAATACGAGTCCTATAATCAACATAATCTGAAAGGTCGCTCAGCAAGGAAGAAGCCACTGCTCCAAAACCGCCATTAAAAAGCCAGACTACGGTTTACAACTGCACATGGGGATAAATATCGTACTTTTTAGAGAAATGACCTCTGGACTGATGAAACAAAATATAACTGGTTTGGCCATAAAGACCATCGTTATGTTTGGAGGAAAAAGGGGGAGGCTTGCAAGCCGAAGAACACCATCCCAACCGTGAATCACAGGGGTGGCAGCATCATGTTGTGGGGGTGCTTTGCTGCAGGAGGGACTGGTGCACTTCACAAAATAGATGGCATCATGAGGTAGAAAATTATGTGGCTATATTGAAGGAACATCTAAAGACATCAGTCAGGAAGTCTTGATACTACCCATCCCGGGTCCGGGAGCGTAATCATCAACTGACACTAATTAACGCAACAGACAGAAATATTACTAGAAAATATTCCTATTCATGAAATCACAAGTGAAATATATTGAAACACAGCTTAGCCTTTTGTTAATCACCCTGTCATCTCAGATTTTGAAAATATGCTTTACAGCCAAAGCAAGACAAGCATTTTTGTAAGTTTATCGATAGCCTAGCATAGCATTATGACTAGCTAGCAGCAGGCAACCTGGTCACGAAAATCAGAAAAGCAATCAAATTAAATTGTTTACCTTTGAGCTTCGGATGTTTTCACTCACGAGACTCCCAGTTAGATAGCAAATGTTCCTTTTTTCCCAAAATATTATTTTTGTAGGCGAAATAGCTCCGTTTGTTCTTCACGTTTGGCTGAGAAATCGACCGGAAATTGCGGTCACTACAACCCCGAAAAATATTCCAAATTAGCTCCATAATAATCGACAGAAACATGGCAAATGTTGCTTATAATCAATCCTCAAGTTGTTTTTCAAATATCTATTCGATAATATATCAACCGGGACTGGTGGCTTCTTAGTAGGATAGAGAGAAACAATGGCCGCATGTCTTTCACGCACAAAAGTCTGAGAGACTTCAGCTGACCACTGACGCAATGTTGACATTCAGGCTAATTTTTTAAAATAAAAGCCTGAAACTATGTATTGTGACACTATTAGGGAAGCCATAGAAAAAGGAATCTGGTTGATATCTCATACACTGCTCAATAAGAACGCAGAGCTTTCTAAATAAGAGTCCCTTCCTGATTGGATTTTTCTCAGGCTTTCGCCTGCAATATCAGTTCTGTTATACTCACAGACAATATTTTTACAGTTTTGGAAACTTTAGAGTGTTTTCTATCCTAAGCTATCAATTATATGCACATTCTACCATCTTGTCCTGACAAAATAGCAGTTTACTTTGGGGACGTTATTTTTCCAAAAATGAGAATAGTGCCCCCTAGATTCAAGAGGTTTTAAAGCTTGGTCGGAAATGGGTCTTCCAAATGAACAATGACCCCAAGCATACTTCCAAAGTTGTGGCAAAATGGCTTAAGGCCAACAAAGTCAAGGTATTGGAGTGGCCATCACAAAGCCCTGACCTCAATCCTATAGAGAATTTGTGGGCAGAACTGGAAAAGCGTGTGCGAGCAAGGAGGCATACAAACCTGACTCAGTTACACCAGCTCTGTCAGGAGGAATGGGCCACAATTCACCCAACTTATTGTGGGAAGCTTGTGGAAGGCTACCCAAAATGTTTGACCCAAGTTAAACAATTTAAAAGCAATTCTACCAAATACACTCAATTAGTATGTAAACTTCTGGCCCACTGGGAATGTGATGAAATAAATAAAAGCTTAAATAAATCACTACTATTATTCTGACATTTCACATTCTTAAAATAAAGCAGTGAGCCTAACTGACCAAAGACAGGGAATTTTTACTAGGATTAAATGTCAGGAATTGTGAAAAACCGAGTTTAAATGTATTTGGCTAAGGTGTATGTAAACATCCGACTTCAACTGTATGTTGTTTCCACGCCATTTCAAATACAACAAAATACATTTGATGATGTTGAATCAATGTGGAAAACTTACTGCATATGCAAAAAAAGTATTCACTGTAAAGGGATTTCGGGGATGTTTCTTTTATTCACCCAACTTTAAACCTAAATCCAATTACATGGTTCAAATATGTTTATTTCACGTTGAATTTATGTTAGTTAAACTCAATCAAATTACGTTGAACTGATATCTTTGTCCAGTGGGATAGCACACTGGAGATCTTCAACCAAGGGTTATCAAAATACCTGATCTGAACAGGAAGGGGATGTGAACTTAAGAGTTTAGGGATTGAGGAAATAGGAGGGAGACGGGTAGGAGTGAGGAGGTCAGGAGTCTTCAAATAGCTGGCTCGCAATTAAAGAGGTTTAACAGGATCTTAAGCACATACACATTTGTAACATATTGTACGAATTGTATTATTAAAAATAAAAATTGCATACAAAATGGTTGGCGTTGTACACATTTGTGCACAATTTTCAGGAACCTATTTTGGCTTGTGAGCACTTTCAAAACTACTGGCTGAAATTTTACAAAACCTTTATAAAAGCATCTTTAAGATTGTATCAACTAGCTACGCCGTTTATTTCTCACATAGGTCAAAGAAACACTACATAATGAAAGATAAGGGGACATCAATTGCATGGTTCAATTTCGTCAATATGTTAGGCGTTTCCCAGAAAACCACATCCTTTCCATCATCCTGTTTCTATAGCAACCAGAAAGCAATTTGGAGGCATTGAACATACGGCTTTCGCCAGGCAGCAGGCACTCCACCTAATGTCAGTATATTGACACAGCAACAAGTAACCCCAATTATATTTACAAAGATACCAGACAATCTCTTTACAAATGAGATCAAAGCAACAAAAAAATGTAAATGGTTAAAAGTTTACAATGTGAACAAAACCAAAAACGTATTTAAAAAAAAAGGTACTAAGTGTATGGTAAACATTCTGCATATAAAAAACTACATTTTAACGATATCACATGCAGTCCACTCTATATAAACCTGTTACATGTATCTGTTTTAGAGACCGCAACAGCTATTGAGCACAAGTAACAGTCCATGTAACTACCTGGTCAACCAGACTTGGCTCGTCCAGGTGATGTTCTGGACTGGGTTAAAGGTCAAGATCACTCAAAGTTCTGCTGGTCAATGTCAGAGGGCACAGTGCAGCGGGTCAAGGTGGACAGGTAGAGACCAGTTGCCATAGGGACAAGACCGGCCGCTACCTTGAGAATGGCCAGTAATCGGTGTGCTGCTGTGGTCACCCCCTCTGTTGTCTGAGTGGAGAAAGAAAGGAAGACGGAGGAATAAATAATGGAAAAAACAAAAGTTTCATGAAATAACAGAATGACACACTTATAAACGATAATGAGTTTGTATTACCTGTCAGTCTATTCATAACACAAGCTTCATAAATAAACAAACAATTAACTCACAGCACTATCAACAAGGCAGGTCCAACAGGCTCTAGTTTTGTCACATCTGGACTACTGTTCAGTCATGTGCCACGAAGAAGGACATAGGGAAAATTGCAATTGGCTCAGAACAGGGCAGCACGGCTGGCCCTTGGATGGCTCAAAGTAGAGGAGAGATTGACTTCATCCCTACTTGTATTTGTGAGAGGTATTGACATGTTGAAAGCACCGAGCTGTCTGTTTAAACGATTAGCACACAGCTCAGACAACCATTCATACCCCACAAGACATGGTCTCTTCACAGTCCAAGTCCAGAACAGACTATGGGAGGCGCATAGTACTACATAGCGCCATGACTACATGGAACTCTATTCCACATCAGGTAACTGATAGAAGCAGTATAATCAGATGTATTTATTTTTAAACATAAAAATACACCCTATGGAACAGCGGACGTGATTGGGAGATTCTAACACGGAACCCAAACCGGCTGCGCGTGTGCTCCATCAAGCGCTATCGTGTATAAATTTATTTTGCCCTCCCACACCAAACGCGAACACGACACGCAGGTTAAAATATCAAAACAAACTCTGAACTAATGACATTAATTTGGGGACATGTCGAAAAGCATTAAACATGTATGGCAATTTAGACAGTTAGCTTGCACCTGCTAGCTAACGTTAATTTATCCTATTTAGCTAGCTTGCTGTTGCGAGCTAATTTGTCCTGGGATATAAACATTGAGTTGTTATTTAACCTGAAATGCACAAGGACCTCTACTCCGACAATTAATCCACACATAAAACGGCCAACCGAATCGTTTCTAGTCATCTCTCCTCCTTCCAGGCTTTTTCATCGTTTAACTTATATGGTGATCGCATCTAAACTTTCATTGTATTACCACGACTACAGGCAAAACAGTTCATCTTTCATTCACCCACGTGGGTATAACCAATGAGGAGATGGCACGTGGGTACCTGCTTCTATAAACCAATGAGCGCGAGCAGTGTGGGTGCAATAATTGAATAACAAGGATTTCTACATTTATTTTGCGACGCTCTCGAACGCAGTTGTCCCAGTGTCGTCCGGGTTTGGCCGGGGTAGGCCGTCATTGTAAATAAGAATTTGTTCTTAACGGACTTGCCTAGTTAAAAACAAATAAATCAGCTTTTTAAAATTGTATAACTGCCTTAATTTTGCCAGACCCCAGGAAGAGTAGCTGCTGCCTTGTTAGCATGACGATGCATAATAAATACGAATATAGTGTTTTACCTGTCAATCATGTCTATGCGTTAACTGATACAGTTGACTCATACCTGATCCTCTGCACACAATAAGGGGCAGTGGAGGGATGCAGCCAGCTTCCTCACAGAGACCAGCCGCTCAGGGGGCACTGACACATTACGAGCTGGAGGAGGAGACACAGACACACCACAAACACACAGATTATAGAAATCTTTCAACATAATGATGATAGAATGTGATAAGTGAGGGCCTCCCGAGTGGCGCAGTGGTCTAAGGCACTGCATCGCAGTGCTAGCTGTGCCACTAGAGATCCTGGATCGAGTCCAGGCTCTGTCGCGACTGGGAGACCCATGGAGCAGCAAACAATTGTCCGACTTGCCGACTGGCTTGTTCTGTGTGTGTGTTGTGAATTGCCTTAACATGCTGCTGGTTCTCTGTTAATTATCCGGCATGTTCTTTCCCCTGCAGAGTGTAAGAGTATCGTAGTGGGCTTTCCACTAAGAGACATTGACTTTGGAGTTCCTTAACAGGTGTTACTCCATATGGTTCTGTTTTTACTGCTTGGAAGTGAAACCGATAGGTAATATTGGCGAGAAAAAAAATCCATTACCTGGTTGCTGTTTTTTTGTCTGCCTGTTTTCCCCACAGGAGTCGACTCTGTGTTTGCAGAGGTGCTGGGTAATTTATCCCTCACCAGGTTCCTATTTCTCCAAACGTGTCACGACATAGCTCTCCCAGGGCGCCGAACCCCTGCTCCGTGGCCTTGTTGGCTTGGCTGAGCTTATGGCTTCCCTTTGTACCAGGTGTGATGTTTTGTGTGTTGTTCTCAGAATGCCTGCACCTGGCGCAATTGGAGGCCATGCGTGAGTGTGTCAGCCAAGCTCGGGCTCAGGCTGGGGACGAGCTCCCTCCCGCAGGTGTGGTGCGGCAGCGAGTTGTTAGTCCCGGGCCCAGTACCATTCCCAGGAAGCGAGGCCGGAGCCACCGCAGGCAGAGCCCATCTGCTGCCAGTCCTGGACGGGGGCATGAGGCGACAACAGCTGGGCACATAGGAGCTCCTCCGTGAAGTGATGGAGGTGTCTTGTCTGCTTTCCCTGCTCCAGAGGGTCCCTCTCCTGCCCCATCACCTTGTGCTAAGGGACGACAACGGGAGCAGCACAGCGTGCGGTGAAGCAACAGCCTGTTTTTCCCCACATGGGTCATCCCCAGTTTTTGCAGAGGTGCTGGGTAATTTATCCCTCACCGGGTACTTATTCCTCCAAAGTGGTCACAACATAAGCTCTCCCAGGGCGTCTGACCCCTGCTCCTGTCGTGGAGGATCGTTACAAAATATAACACTTACAAGAACTTGTGAATTCAATATAGGCTTTTAATACAAACATATCAGAAGCCTAGATGGTCCGCGGAACACACACTTTTCCAGAGCACTGGCTCTGATTTATACACATACAACATATGAGTCCATCCCACATGCAAATGAAGTTACTTCCCTCAGTCCATCTGCCACCATTATCTTTCAATCTGTGCTTCCTCCTTGTTCACGCCCAATAACGCCCATATCTGCTTTCAGTCAAGTTTGAATGGTGACAGGACCTCATGTCCCAAAAGTAATACATGCCCATCTTATCCTATGGGCCCCTTATGTTTAGCTTGTCCTTATTAGGACTAGTAGACTATATGTGTCTCTTCTCTTCATGTCCTAAAAATATATGCCCTATGTCTATAGTCCATCAGTTGGTCATTTGGCTGACCCCCTCCTTTGTATGTCCCTCTGACCTTGGTATGTCCAGCTGTCCTATGCTCTCATGGCCTTACTTTGGTTTCCTGTCCTATACAATAGACAATGCATTTTACCAGAATGGCAAATGCACTCTAAGTGTATCTTTCTCTTGTGGTACAGTATTATGTTTCTCCCTATATGTACATCTTGCTCCCACACTCTGTGGCCTTGTTGTCTTGGTTGAGCTTATGGCTTCCCTTTGTTACAGGTGTGATGGTGTCAACTGTCACCGCCATAGGGACGTGCATGGGAGACCCAGGCGCTCGGGGCGCCAGAGGAGAGGCGGGCCCCGGCAGGACCCCCAACACACCCTTCCCGGCCGCTTCTCCCGGTCTCAAAGGGCAAAGTGGGAGGAGGGTGTGGAGTCCCCCTGGGTGTTGTCCACAATGCTCGAGGGGCATCGACTCCAATTCTGGCCCCCGTCCTTCAGGTGCCTTTCGTGTCACCACGGTGGCCAACCCACTGAAGAAAACCCTGCGGCTGATCGAGACATCAGAACAGCTAGGTGGGTTCTACTCCACTTATTTTGTGGTCTCAAAAAGAGAATAAGGGTTTTGACCGATTCTGGACCTCCGCAACCTCAATGGGCACTTAAAGGTACTGAGGTACCACATGCTGTCCCCAGCCGCGTGTTGCAGGCCGTGTCCAGGGACCAGTGGTTTGTGACACTGGACTTTGGGGATGCGTACTTCATGTTCCTGTTCACCCAGCTCATTGGCAGTACCTCCGATTCACTTTCAAAGGGACGGTTTACGAATTCATGGTTCTTCCCTTCGGCCTCTCCTTGGCACCCCGCACTTTCACAAAGTGCATGGACGTTGTCCTGGCACCTCTCACGTCCCGAGGATTGTTGATCCTCAATTACCAGGACGATTGGCTGATTTGTGCCCCAACATACTCCTGACCCACATCGGCGGGCTGGGCATTACAGTAAACGACAAGAAGTGTCATCTGACACCCACCCAAAGGGTGGCCTTCATTGGCATGGAACTGGACTCAGTCCTCATGAGAGCACGCCTGCCCACCAGAAGTGTTCAGGGGATTTTATTGACTACTTTCGGCAGGGGCGGGTGGTATCTGCCCTGACAACGCCTGTTGGGCTTGCTGATGGCGGCCTCGTCGATGATTCCTCCAGCCTCTTCAACGGTGGTTCAACTCCCACCGGCTGCACCCGAAGCGCCACCGTCACCGCCAGCTGCGGGTGACCGCACAGGGCCTCAAGGCATTGTTGAGGTGGTGCTGTTGCTCCTTTCTCTCAGGTGGGATGGAGATGCTGAGGACATACCGCCGGGAGCTGGTCAGCACAGACGCCTCCCAGATCGGCTCGGGGGGGGGGGGGGGGGGTGTTGGCCAGCGGCTGTTGGCTACCCCCTTGGAGCAGCAGGCACATCAATACACTAGAACGCTGAGCTGTACTGCTGGCCCTGCGGTCTTTCCTTACACATCTGAAAGGAAGACATGTCCTGGTGAGAACAGACAACACCACAGCGGTGGCTTACATCAACCATCAGGGTGGACTGAGGTCACACCGCCTCAATCTTATAGCACAGGAGCTCCTCTGGGCTCAGGCCGTCTAGCGTCTACGCGCAGCGCACATATCTGACATCCTGAGTGTGACAGCGGATATGCTCTCGAGGGAGGGCCCGCCACCTTGGGACTGGAGCCTACATCCCCAGGTGGTGCAGCACCTGTGGGACAAGTTCAGGAGGGTGCAGTGGGACCCGTTTGCCTCCCTGGACAATGCACACTGCCCCCTGTGGTACTCCATGTTGGAGCCACCAGGGCCTCTGGGCTTAGATGCTCTGGCTCACGATTGGCCAGGGCTGAAGCTTTACACATTCCGCCCTTTTCCCCTGATCCAGGCTGTGTTGGACAGGACCAGGATGTCAGAGCATTGTCTGCTTCTGGTGGTCCCATACTGGCCCAAACGACCCTGGTTCAGCCTTCTCCTGTCCCTGTTGTCTGGGACAACTTGGCAACTTCCCCTGAGACCAGACCTGCTGTCTCAGGCCGGGGAAGTCTGTGGCATCCGATGCCACACCGCCTCAGTCTGTGGGATTGGCCACTGAACGGTACCAATGGTCCATGTTAGGACTACAGGAGTGTGTAATGAACACCATGCAGAGCACAGGGCGCTGGCTACAACCGTGGCATACCAGTTGTGCCGGCGGTTGTTCTGCTTTTGGTGCACTGGTTTTGAGGTTGTGCCTGAGTCATGTGGGGTGCAGTATGTTCACCAATACCTGCAGTCTCGCTTGGATGAGGGCTTGGCAGCCTCAACACAGAGGGTATTTGGCCGCAATATCTGCCTGCATTGTGGGGTGGATGGACAGGCCAGTGGGACGCCATCCCTTGCCTTGGTTTCCAGGTTTTTGAAGGGGGTTCGTTCGCCTGCGTCCAGTTAGGACCCGCTCAATGGTGAACTGGGATCTCGATGTAGTCTTGGCAGCTTTGGCAAAGCCAACTTTCAAAGGGTGGCTTTCTTGGTAGCAATTACTTCCATGAAGAGGGTGGGTGAGCTCCATGCTCTTTCAGTAAGTTCTGAGTGCTAAAGGATGGACACTGGGGGAAGAGTATATCTCTCCGCCCCTACTCCTCATTCCTCCCGAAGGTTGTGTCAGACAGGCATGTGAATATCCCTTTTATCCTGTCGGCTTATGACCTCCCAGCAGTGGCGGGGGAGTCTGAGCCTCCCTCCGGCATGCTGTGCCCTGTGAGGGCACTGGCTGCCTATGTGGAGCGGACACGGTCAGTGAGAACAACAGACCAGCTCTTTGTCTGTTATGGTGAGAGAGTCCTGGGGGCTGGGCTATCAAAGCAGAGGCTCTCTCACAAGATCGTGGACAAGATTACGACAGCATATCGCCTGGCTGGCATGTCAGTGCTGGGATCTGTGGTGGCACATTCAACACGAGGTGTGGCTGCATCCTGGGCTCTACTGAGTGGAGTGCCCCTCTAGGAGAACTGTGCTGCGGTCAGCTGGGCTTCCTCTTGCACCTTTGCTAGGTACTATCAGGTAAATGTAGCGCCTCCCTCTGCAGTGGATTCAGCGGTCCTGGGCATCGCCTCCACTTCCGGGGACTGTGTCGGGACCCCCCTTCCACATTGACGGTCCCTGCGTCTTGGTTCAGCACTGGGACTAAGCCGCTGGCTGGCCAGGTCCCTCTAGCACCGACTAATCTGGTACGGGTATACCAATATATTGGAGTGATCCAATATAGTGAAACATAAAAGGTTACATATGTAACCACGATTATGTGAGCTATGTGGATCACTCCAATCCTCTAGGGTGCTAGAAACACTGTATAGTCCATATAGAATAAGAGTGCCTCCACTCAGCTGCCCACTGCACTGAAACTAGGAAACACTGTCACCACTGATAAATCCACGATAATCGAGAGTTTCAATAAGCATCTCTCTACGGCTGCCCATGCATTCCACCTGGCTACCCCAACACCAGCCAAAAGCTCTGCACCCCCCGCAGCAATTGGCTCAAGCCACCCCGCTTCTCCTTCACCCAAATGCAGACAGCTGGTGTTCTGAAAGAGCTTCAAAAGCTGGATCCCTACAAATCAGCTTGGCTAAACAATCTGGACCCTCTCTTCCTAAAATGATCTGCCGCAATTGTTGCAACCCCTATTACTAGTCAACCCCTATTACTAGTCTTTCGCATTGCCTGAGATTCCTAAATATTGTAAAAGCTGCCGCAGTCATCCCCCTCTTCAAAAGGAGGAGACACTCTAGACCCAAACTGTTAAAGACCTATATCCATCCTGCCCTGCCTTTCTTAAGTCTTCGAAAGCCAAGTGAACAAACAGATCACCGAACATTTCGAATCCCAGCGTACCCTCTCCGCTATGCAATCTGGTTTCCGAGTTGGTCACAGGTGCACCTCAGCCACGCTCAAGGTCCTAAACGATATCATAACTGCCATCGATAAAAGACAGTACTGTACAACTGTTTTCATCGACCTGGCCAAGGCTTTCGACTCTGTCAATCACCATATTCTTATCGGCAGACTCAACAGCCTTGGTTTCTCTAATGACTGCCTCGTCTGGATCACCAACTACTTCTCAGATAAAGTTCAGTGTGTCAAATCGGAGGACCTGCTGTCCGGCCCTCTGGAAGTCTATGGGGGTGCCACAGGGTTCAATTCTCGGGCCAACTCTTTTCTCTGTATATTTCAATGATGTCGCTCTTGCTGCTGGTGATTCTTTGATCCACCTCCACACAGACGACACCATTCTGTATACATCTGGCCCTTCTTTGGACACTGTGTTAACTTCTTGCGTCGAGCAAACCCGTATCCGGGAGCGTAATCATAGCCTCAAGCTCATTACCATAACGCAACGTTAACTATTCATGAAAATCGCAAATGAAATGAAATAAATATATTCACTCACAAGCTTAGCCTTTTGTTAACAACACTCATCTCAGATTTTCAAAATATGCTTTTCAACCATAGCTACACAAGCATTTGTGTAAGAGTATTGATAGCTAGCATAGCATTAAGCCTAGCATTCAGCAGGCAACATTTTCACAAAAACAAGAAAAGCATTCAAATAAAATAATTTACCTTTGAAGAACTTCGGATGTTTTCAATGAGGAGACTCTCAGTTAGATAGCAAATGTTCATTTTTTCCAAAGAGATTATTTGTGTAGGAGAAATCGCTCCGTTTTGTTCATCACGTTTGGCTAAGAAAAAACCCCGAAAATTCAGTCATTACAACGTCAAACTTTTTTCCAAATTAACTCCATAATATCGACAGAAACATGGCAAACGTTGTTTAGAATCAATCCTCAAGGTGTTTTCACATATCTATTCGATGATAAATCATTTGTGGCAGTTGGGTTTCTCCTCGGAAGCAAACAGAAAAATACATGCAGCTGGAGATTACGCAATAATTGCGACGGAGGACACCAAGCGACCACCTGGTATATGTAGTGAAATGGTCAATCTTCCAATGATATGCCTACAAATACGTCACAATGCTGTCGACACTATAGGGAAACGACAGAAAGTCTAAGCTCATTCGTGACCCATACACAGCCATATAAGGACTCATTGAAACACAGCGCCTTCAAAATCTGGGGGCACTTCCTGTTTGAAATGTCATCTTGGTTTCGCCTGTAGCATCAGTTCTGTGGCACTCACAGACAATATCTTTGCAGATTTGGAAACGTCAGTGTTTTCTTTCCAAGGCTGTCAATTATATGCATAGTCGAGCATCTTTTCGTGACAAAATATCTTGTTTAAAACGGGAACGTTTTTTTATCCAAAAATTAAAAGAGCGCCCCCTATATCAAAGAAGTTAACAAACCTCAAAACGAGCTTCAACACCATACAACACTCCTTCTGTGGCCTCCAACCGCTCTTAAAAGCCAGTAAAACGAAACGCATGCTCTTCAATCGATCGCAGCCCGCACCCGCCCGCCCGACTAACATCACTACTCTGGGCGGCTCTGACTTAGAAAATGTGGACAACTACAAATACCTAGGTGTCTGGTTAGACTGTAAACTCTCCTTCCAGACTCACATTAAGCATCTAGAATCAACTTCCTATTTCGCAACAAAGCATCCTTCACTCATGCTGCCAAACATACCCTCGTAAAACTGACTATCCTACCGATCCTTGACTTCGGCGATGTCATTTACAAAATAGCCCCCAACACTCTACTCAGCAAATTGGATGCAGTCTATCACAGTGCCATCCGTTTTGTCACCAAAGCCCCATAATACTGCTCTCGTTGGCTGGTCCTTGCTACATATTCGTCACCAAACCCACTGACTCCAGGTCATCTATAAGTCTTTGCTAGGTAAAGCTCCGACTTATCTCAGCTCACTGGTCACCATAGCAACATCCACCCTTAGCACGCGCTCCAGCAGGTATTAGAGGTCGACCGATTAATTAGGGCCGATTTCAAGTTTTCATAACAATCGGAAAACGCTATTTTTGGACGGTATTTTTTTTTTTTTTACACCTTTAGTTAACTAGGCAAGTCAGTTAAGAACACATTCTTATTTTCAATGACGGCCTAGGAACACTGGGTTAACTGCCTTGTTCAGGGGCAGAACGACAGATTTTTACCTTGTCAGCTCTGGGATTCAATCTTGCAACCTTACGGATAACTAGTCCAACGCTCTAACCACCTGCCTCTCATTGCACTCCACGAGGAGCCTACCTGTTACGCAAATGCAGTAGAAGCCAAGGTAAGTTGCTAGCTAGCATTAAACTTATCTTATAAAAAAAACTAGAAATCACTATATAATCGATGCAACGCTGGGGATGATTTAACAAAAGCTCATTTGCGAAAAAGCACAATCGTTCCACGACTGTACCTAACCATAAACACCAATGCCTTTCTTAAAATCAATACACAGAAGTATATATTTTTAAACCTGCATATTTAGCTAAAAGAAATCCAGGTTAGCAGGCAATATTAACCAGGTGAAATTGTGTCACTTCTCTTACGTTCATTGCATGCAACAGTTTGGGCAGCCTGGCTCAATGCGAACTAATTTGCCAGACTTTTACGTAATTATGACATAACATTGAAGGTTGTGCAATGTAACAGCAATATTTAGACTTAAGGATGCCATCCGTTAGATAAAATACGGAACGATTCCGTATTTCACTGAAATAATAAACGTTTAGTTTTCGAAATGATAGTTTCCAGATTCGACCATATTAATGACCCGAAGGCTCGTATTTCTGTGTGTTACGTTATAATTAAGTCTATGATTTGATATTTGATAGAGCAGTCTGACTGGGCGATGGTAGGCAGCAGCAGTCTCGTAAGCATTCATTCAAACAGCACTTTCGTGCATTTTGCCAGCAGCTCTTCGCAAGCATGGCGCTGTTTATGACTTCAAGCCTATCAGCCTATAGCTGGTGTAACCGATGTGAAATGGCTAGCTAGTTAGCGGGGTGCGCGCTAATAGCGTTTCAAATGTCACTCGCTCTGAGACTTGGAGTAGTTATTACCCTTGCTCTGCAAGGGCCGTGGCTTTAGTGGAGCGATGGGTAACGCTGCTTCGAGTCTGGCAGTTGACGATGTGTTCCTGGTTCGAGCCCAGGTAGGGGCGAGGAGAGGGACGGAAGCTATACTGTTACACTGGCAATACTAAAGTGCCTATAAGAACATCCAATAGTCAAAGGTATATGAAATACAAATGGTATAGATAAATAGTCCTATAAATACTATGTTAACTACAACCTAAAACTTCTTACCTTGGAATATTGAAGTCTCATGTTAAAAGGAACCACCAACTTTCATATTGTAATGAAACAGCAAGGAGCAAGTCTCGAACCCTCGACCTTCGAGCCCGAGTTCCGGCGAGCTATTGACTGTGACGCAAAAGCATGCTCGTGCGGCAGAGTCGATTTCCGCGCTTATAAACCCAGGGTCGTTACACTACTCCCTCCTTTCAAAGAGTGTGTCCTCGCGCTAGCTTGCGGCTCTACGTCTTACAGGAACACGCTCACCGGCCAAGCACAAGCACTGTCGTGGATGCGAGGTCCGATCACTTCTGACACCAATGTAATGAAACAGCAAGGAGCAAATCTTGAACCTTCGAGCCCGAGGTCTGGCGAGCTATTGACTGTGCTGCAAAAGCATGCTCGTGCGGCAGAGTCGATTTCCGCGCTTATAAACCCAGGGTCGTTACAATATGTTCTCATGTTCTGAGCAAGGAACTCAAACATTAGCTTTTTTACATGGCACATATTGCACTTTTACTTCTCCAAACTTTGTTTTTGCATTATTTAAACAAAATTTAAATTAATTAAACAAAATGTCATTATTTATTTGAGGCTAAATTGATTTTTATTGATGTATTATATTAAGTTAAAAGTGTTAATTCAGTATTGTTGTAATTGTCCTTATTACAAAAAAAAATTAAAAAATAAAATAAAATAAATAAAAAAAAATCGCAGATTAATCGTTATCGGCTTTTTTTGGTCCTCCAATAATCGGTATCGGCGTTGAAAAATCATAATCGGTCGACCTCTACCAGGTATATTTCACTGGTCATCCCCAAAGCCAACACCTCCTTTGGCCGCCTTTCCTTCCAGTTCTCTGCTGCCAATGACTGGAACAAATTGCAACAGTCACTTAAGTTGGAGACTTATATCTCCCTCACTAACTAAGCGCCAGCTGTCAGAGCAGCTTACCGATCGCTGCAGCTGTACACAGCACATGTGTAAATAGCCCATCCAACTACCTACCTCATCCCCATATTTGTTTTTCTGCTCTTTTGCACACCAGTATTTCTCCTTGCACATATCTCACTCCAGTGTAAATTGATAAATTGTAATTACTTCGCCACTATTGGCCTATTTATTGCCTTACCTCCTTCATTTGCACACATTGTATACAGATTTTTCTATTGTGTTATTGACTGTACATTTGTTTATCCCATGTGTAACTCTGTGTTGTTGTTTTTGTCGCACTGCTTTGCTTTATCTTGGCCAGGTCACAGTTGTAAATGAGACTTGACTTGTTCTCAACTGACCTACCTGGTTAAATAAAGGTGAAATAAAAAAAATAAAAAGAATAGAGGCACCTCAAAAATTATGTAGAGAACGTGTGTCGCAGCCATGGGGTTTATACATAGGGGCGGACCCCAGCTGTGACACAGGTGCACACGGGTGTAAATCCTCACCTCGGATGTATCCCTCCGCCGCGGAGTGATACCAATATATTGGAGTGATCCATATTGCTCACATAACCGTGGTTACATATGTAACCTTCGTTTCCTCAGACACATTGGTGCGGCTGGCTTTCGGGTTAAGCGGGCTTTGTGTCAAGAAGCAGTATGGCTTGGCTCGGTTGTGTTTCGGAGTACAGGAGTTGCAGCGATGAGACAAGACTAACTACCAATTGGATACCATGAAATTGGGGAGAAAACGGGGTAAAAGTACAAATAAAAAAACACATAATAATTGTGATAAGTGTTGATGAAAGATGGATAAAGGAGAAGGACAGACAGGCGAGTTCATTTCCTTACCACTGGTAACCAGGAAGCAGACTTTGCCCTGGAAGTAACCTGGGTCTAAATACTTGAGGGAGGTCTCTGCTGACTGGAAGCTGAGGAGAGAGAAAAGCAGTAGCATTACCACTGGAAGAAGAGGCCAGTAAAGCCACACAATAGGTCCATCTCCCTATGGATGGTTCTTATTGTCTGTATGTGAATGTACCTGAGCTCTGAGGTTAGGTGAATGATGAAAACCACCAGATCTATCCGTGGCCGAGACTCCTCGTTTTCCATGGGTAGTGGGAGGCTTCTGGCCAACCTTCTGGTACAGAAAGAAGACAAGACTGTTATAAGGGTTGTGACTAGATGGTATACCGCTACTTTCGTCAAGTGACTTTTCGTAGCAGGTTAGGAGAGCATTTTAGCTAACCCTAATCATTTTTTAAACCTAAATCTCCTGCTACGAAAAGCCTCTTCCGTCCGTAGCTGTATACCATCTAGTCAAAACCCCTACCTGGCTCGATAGTTGAGAACTCAATTCAGTACTTACACATTGACATTGACAGTCTTCTCTTGAAGAACAACAGTGTCAGCTAACTTCTGCTGAAATTGCTCTTCGTTCTCCACCAGCTGAAATAAGAAACACATTCATTGAGTAACAACGGGTGAGTTAGCGGTGTGTCTAAACATAGATACAAATATTGACTGTTTATGTAAATGTATCAATAATCTGGATAGCAGTAATGTCACAATTGGTTTAGTGATAATCTTTGGTAATTAGTTACGTTTACTAGCCAACGTTACTTACAGGACCACTTACCAGTATGTTGGCTGTGTTTAGTCCAGGAAGTTTACTAAATGGTTTGAGTAAAGACATTTTACTTCCAAAAAGTCAAATTGCGTTATAAAGCGTTCAGCAATCCTGTCGCTAAATAACTACAATTCATACACAACTCCAATGTTATGGTGGAATAAAATCATTTAGCCATGACTTTTGTGGCGCGTAATTTCAAACTTCCGTTAAACGTCATGACGTCTTCTTCTGCTGCCATTTTAAGGAGCACGACTGCCATCTACTGTCTAAAAAGTGTAACTACGTAAATGTAATCCTGCTGCTACCTCCTTTACACAAAATTCGGATATTTCTTTGCTAAACAGTAAATTAAAGGTAGAAACCATAGTTGCTACATCCATTTTTTAACTTATGAATGATATATACCCATTAATTATTGAATGTAATGTATAAATGCCTCATGAGCAAGTTTAAGCTTGTTATACTCCAATGTTAATAAACAAAATGTTAACCGTGTTTTGAGGTTATGTATTGTTAACATAATTGTTTATATCATGGATTGGTCAGTCCTGGCATCCATAGCTATGAATTTGAAAGGTTACAGTTCTCCTGGCCCATCCCTCAGCTTTTTACCAAAACCCAGGCGAGGTGTCTGCTTTGTTGTTTCAACTAAGGATTCCAACATTAAGAATGGACAGGAAACATAAGTCACAATGGAAGCAGGACTTTTATTAACTTTGTAGTAGATGGCACAGCAAGGTAGATCCCCCAAACATCCACCTTGACTCACAGCAAAAGGACTGTGTGTGTGTGTGTGTGTCTGTTCATGGGTTTCTTCTGAATACCAATTAAGTAACAGTATGTAAAATTCTTGTGTACGTTGTCAACTATATTGAATTCTACATGTCCATATTAGTGTGAAGAGTTAAGTGGTACTCAAGTATGTTTATCTTTCAAAGGATGTGGTTGTTCATCACTGTTTGTGTATAAATCATAGCTGACACACTATATGCGCTCCCCCATATGAAACCGATCTTTGGATCCATGTTGGAACCCAGAAAATGACAACAGCATCAACATTGTCAATCATAATGATGATAGAAAAAAACAGAACAGCATTTCTAAAATAAAATAATGTTTAAATGGGTAGAACTTCCATCTCCCTCTACTAACCCCGTCCCAATATCCAATTATTACATGAAATAAAGTGTTGCTCCCAGTCCAACCTCCTTCCTTTCGTTCAAAGGTCTTTCCCATTCATCCCAATCGAAAGCTCCACCAACTATCTCTGCATGCTCCCATCCTGATTTCCTTGTCTCAATTTCTCCTCTCCGCCCAATTTATGTCGCACTTCAACATGAATGAACACACATACTCACTCACCACCCTCCTGGACCCTTCCAGCCAGTCCCAATTCACTCCCTCCCACCTGGCCATAAACCTTTGATGATTGCGGATGTGAAAGGTCTGGATAGGTATAAGCAGTGTAGCTTCCACCATATTGCTTCCATCTTATAGATCTGCAAACATCTAAGGGTTATGGCTCAGGTGAAGGGGTAAGGAGCCCATTAGAATGGGCTGTTGCGCCATTTTTCTAAACCCCCCTGCTCTAACATGACCTCGGATGTCCCCCTCTGTATCATATCTCCCCCGACTCCCTCTCCCCATCTGAGCTGGAACGTCTATCCCTCTCTAGTGACAGAGATCTCTCTCTTTCTCTCCCCCTGGCCATCATCTCTGGAGAGGTGGATCTCTCCCGGTCTTCCCTCGTCATGGGCTCAGGCCTGTCGTCTTGCTCCCGGGAGCGGGGTGGTCCCTCTCCTCCACTCTCCCTCCATCTCTCCTGGGAAGGGGAGCGCCCTGAGGGTGAACGCCCAGATGGAGAGCGCTGAGATGGTGAGCGGGGTTCTCTGTCTCGGGTGTGTGAGGATCTGTCCCTGGAAGACCTGGGTAGAAGGAAACAGATCAGGAATTGGTAAAAGATCAAGCACCCGATGATAGAAACACAATTAAACCCAGACAAACTGTTTGGAAAGAGCTGGTTCGTATTCAATAGGGCACACAGTATAGCAAAACATTTTACAATGTAAAATCTGGCAAAACCAGGCAACCTGGTAAAATTAAGGTCAAATAAAAAGGTAGTTGTACCTCCCTGTTTTAATCTAGTTGCTGCCTGATTATTGTGACATAAGGGCTATGTGGGTCGTGTTCATTAGGGCACAAGGTACGTAGAAAAACGGAAAGAAAACATCCAAGTTTTTTGTTGTTCAGGCAACCTGGTAAAATAAAAAAGGTAGTAGTACCTCCTGATTTCATTCAGTTCTAGTTCTAGTTGGTGCTTGATTTTAGTGACATAAGGGCTATCTGCCATTTTCTAAGTATCACATCAAGGTTCCTGTCTGTCTGTCCGGGCCTCACCTCTTCCTCTTGCTCCTGTGAGAGTGTGAGCGCGAGCGATGCCCATCTTTGTGTCTATGCTTACGCTCCCTTTCCCTGTCCCGCTCTCCTCCTCCCTCCTCCCTGGGACGAGAGGAGCGGTGTCGTCTCGAGCGATGGGAGGATGAGCTGCCTCCCTCCCTGTATCGTTCACTGCTTCTTGATCTTGTCCTGTGAAAAAATACATCAAAGTGGATTGTTAAAATACAAGAGAACGAGCATTTGGAAGCATTTGTTTGATGTCTGAACAAGTCAGATTTCGCTCACCTCCGGCGATCTCTCTCCCCCCTCTCTCTTTCTCTCTCCCTCTCCCGTACACGTTCAGTTTCGCGCTCCCTCTCCTTTTCCCTCTCCTTTTCCCTCTCCCGTTCTCGCTCCAGCTCCCACTCCTTTGCTCTCTCTTCCTCCTTTTCACGCTCCTCCCTTCTTCTCAGACGCAATCCTTCTTGCTTATCCATAACGGCTTTCTGTAGCAGAAAAAAAAAACATGTAACTAAGTACACAAATCCATCGCAACAACTGTGCTCAGACAGCTCAGGTTTTACACTTCCTGAAAAGCAAGGTAAACGTCATAACTAGTGATATCCTACTCGGTTCCGACTACTGATATGGTGTGTCTCACCCGTAGCCTGTCCAGCTTCTCCCGGATCTCAATGAATCCCAGATGCAGTTTGCCTCCGAAGTGGTCAGCCAGGCGGCGGTCATTGTCATGGAGACCTAGGTAGGCGGAGCACACCTCGCACACCCGGAGCTTCTGCTGCTGGAAGCTGGACGCCGGCATCGAGTTCCTGTATACGTCCTGGGAGAAAGCAACAGTAAACCAGACTGACGTTAGAACTAGGACACTGCAAAGTTCTTAGTGCGTATGTTGCGGTGTTGAAGACTAACGTTAATTAGGACATAGTACACAAATGCCTGACCCACTTTCAAATGACTGATATTGACTGACTTTTGGGATTATTTTGAGTGCACATGTGAAATTCCTCTTATACCTGGCTGTTAAACATCTAAGAGGCCTTGCTGAAACATGTTTGTATATACATACAAATACACATATATAAAAAGGTTTTAACAAGTTCATCTTTATTTAATCACAGTACAATTCCTAGCTCCTATGATTGGTTGTGACCACAACCATCCTTGACCCCCTGCCAACTGACCTCTGCCTCCTTCTTCATTGCGCGAGTCTTCTCCACCTTCTCCAGGACCTCCTGTGCCTCTTCCACATTGCCCTCGCCCCCCAGCTGCTCTGCCCGAGCCAGCAGCTTACCGATCTCCTCGTTCAGCTCGTGGACCCGCTCAGCCTGTTGATACCAGAGAGAAAGGGTTAGAATTATGACACGGTGACAACCAGAGCAACAAGAATCTCATTTTAATTACAGTTTCTTATACACGGTTGAAATGTTATTTTCTGAAATTCATCAGATACATTCATCTAGAAAAACCAGGAGAACAACACATACCATGGAATTGGATTCCAACTATAGTGTCAATTCACCTAATGAGCATGTGGGAAACTATCTAAGTAAGACAAACAACAAGGGTCGGTCACCTTGGCGGCAACCTCAGCGCTGATCTCATCCTGCGTCTCAGCCAGCCTCGTTTTTGCTAACTCAGTCCTGCGGTCACAGTCAGCGATGAACGACTGAAGGTGCTCAGCAGCCTGCGGTGACAGGGGATGATGAGGAGAGTTTAAAGTCGCCAGATTAGAGAAAAAGCATCAATAGATATTACATGGAGACAAAACAGAAGAAAAGAAAAAGAGGGAGAGAAAGAGACAATCCATTGATCAACAGATCACATGGAGTTTGCATGCAGAGGAAACGTGTGTGTGTGTGTATGTGTGGTAAACATGTATACTAGGTACGTGAAAGTCCAACGTGACTCACGTCAAGCTCAAAGAAGTACTCCTGTTGCTTGGATGCGATCTCGAAGTCAGCCCTGAGGGCCAGGTCGTGGACCTTCACACACTCTCCCAGGTCCATTCTCTATACGACGACAAGAAACATCCTAAATCATTCACTCAAAGCTGTACCCAAGTCCTGTACTCAGGAGTGCAATTGACATTGTGTTCTATAAAACACATGTGGGGTCACGAGAGAACTCCAAAATACAATAAATACATCGTGATTGGTTCATAGAACCGGGGTTACGTCAGTAAACTCCGTAGCCGCTAGATGTGATTGTAATAAACAGCGGTTACTGTTTTCTTCCTACAAAATGTGGATCTATCTTTAGAACCGTTTAAGCTACAAAATATTATGATCCCATCACTGAAAGATAAGACTCCCAGAAACACGTACGCTTCTTCTGTTTCCCTCTACAATGGCAGGACACAATAGAACATAGTGGACCAGACCAGGCACTAAATCAATGAAGATGTTATTTTCTACACAGAAGAGCATCAAATATTATTGCCTGATGATCTTCTGAACGTCCCAAACCTTTCTTCAGATGGAAATACTGATTTGTAATAGACTGTCTAAGCCCCAAAGATTTACAAATGGATATATCCAAATATGGTCACGGGACAAAAAAGTTTGGGATCCCCTGGACTAAGTAAGATGTCATGTACTCACAGTGCCGGAGAGAATGTCGTGAGGACAGGAGTCCAGCAAATGACTCTTGCAGACCCGCTCATCTGTAAATTTGATTCTCTGGCGCATGGTGTCCCCTACACAAAAATAAAACAAACAAGGGGAGAGAGTTAGTGAGCTGAGCAATGTCATGTCAATCGCAAGAAGCAATAGCTGTGTCCATACCAGACACCACCTTCCTATTATCCAAAATTGTGATTACGCTGGGTGCGGATGCCCATGAGGATCATTCATTCCTGAAACCAAAACTAGATTAGCTTGCTAAAGTTAAACTAGCTATCTGTCCAACGTTAGCTGTAGCCAGTCAGTATCATCTCGTGGGCCAACAATATCCCAGCTAGCAAACATCAACAATGTGACAAGGTCTGAAACGGAATGTTCCTTGTGTTTACTTTACTGTGAACACAAGTAGTTAGCCGTCGTTAGCATTCAGCCATTTGTCCCCCAGGCTAAGGTAGCTTAGCTAGCTAACGTCAGATAGCATGATAACAACTAGTTAAAAACATTTCCTCCGAAACATCGAGCGACACTGAAACAATGTAGCTTGTCGTTTACTCACCATCTCTACTTGTGCCCATCAACTGGTCCAACATCGCTCGCATTTGCGCTTGAGCCGACATGTTTCTTGTTTATGTCACTGATACTACACGCCGATGGTGTCTGCTGCATGCAGCCTCGACCACAGGCCTCTGACGGCTCGTGGACGTCGAACAACTTTTCTCAGAGAACCTCAAGTTCTCGTGACGAATAGTTTGAAACAAACTAGCTCGCTAAAACCTTTTCTTGAGACCTTCCACCACCTTAACGTTTATAATTATCAAGTTTGTAATACCAATTTACCATGTAAATATTAGGTAGCTAAGCCTATTCCGAAATGTTTCCCGTCCCCGTTCGTCTCTCAACTCGAAGTATGGCGAGGGGACAGTATGCCGAGTGGCGGGCAGTGTAATTTCAAATTCAGATTATTGAGGTAAACCCGAAGGTTTTTAGGTAGTTGTGAGACCAGCCACAGTCCCTTGTTAGACCGTAAATATCATAGACATATTCTAACGTATTTATTAATTCGGTGTCCTTTATTTTTCTACTTCCTCCTCTTTCCGAGCGCGCTCTGCCTCGAAGGAAATGCTGGTTGGTTGAACGGCACAAAATGCTGTAGTTCTCGCGCGCTGGTTGGCTGAATGGCACATAACGTCATTTTGATCGCTCTGTCGTCAGATATCGTACGCATTTTTATATTTTTTTAAGAAAAAAGCGCCATAATAAATGTTAGTCAATGCTAGCGCAAGTAACGCAAGTATAACTGAGTACAAGTACAAGCCAAATAAAATGTATTTATATAGCCCTTCGTACATCAGCTGATATCTCAAAGTGCTGTACAGAAACCCAGCCTAAAACCCCAAACAGCAAGCAATGCAGGTGTAGAAGCACGGTGGCGTGTGTGCTTGAAATTGTAGCATAGATGGCATATGAATGCACATCGGCCTAAACTGGACAATGTGTGAGAAGCACATAATACAAGTCTGGAATTATCTATTCTATATATGACTGTTCATACATTGTGATGTACATGTATTTATTAATATATTGTTGTTTAATCTTTGCTGTCGTCATAAAATACATTTGGCCAACACCAAGGATAGACATACGCCCTGAACCCACCCATAACATTGCTGTCCCGCCTACCCCAAACTGGAAAAATGGCGACAGCTGTCTTGTGGCTCTCACGGAACCTCGTATCGAGGAATACGGGGGTAGTAAGCCGTAACATCGTCTTGAAACCGTCTAACACAGCGAGACTGAACCAATGTCGAAATGTGGTATCAACAGCAAATGGCGGTGTTCAACCGAAGCCGGATAAAGTGAGTTTCCATGCATGGTCAAGTCGGTTAGTAAGCAGGCTGGGTAACCCTACACATAATGTGGGAGGTTCCTGAATCTTGGAGCAGATTGACAGCAGTCTTTGCCAATCACATTTTAAGGAATTTGGAGAGACAGCTGCGGGAGCCAATGAACTTGTGTATATTTGATACGGAAGTAATTTGTCATTATTTTAGCCACTTTTCGTCTAAAAATTATACTATTAAGCTATATACATGTTTTATGTAATAAAGTATTGGCTTACACAGAATATACCAGTGTAACATTAACACAACTATAAATACCATGGGGTATTGGAGTGTCCATTTTTAGGTCAACGACCATATCAGTTGATTTAGCCTGTTTGTGGGATATAAAACATTTCAGATCCATAATTTATTGTTATATGAGTATGGGGGGGGCTCGACCCCAGGCGAAGGGTCCCCCACAACACCCTAGGTCCCAGCGGCCACGGCCGGACAGCATTGCGGCGCCTAGGGGAGGGATCTCCTCTGGGCCCCGAAGGACGGGACAATGATTGATTCAAGAGAGCAGGAGGAGGCGACTCACCCCGCTCCTGTACAATGGACCGAAGACAGCTTTTTAACAAAGATACTTTTTAACATGTTTCTCATGTCTTAAAAATGTTTTACCTTTGTTAAATCATTTGTACACATCTTAAATGGCTTTACAGATTTTATGTTTTTACAATGAAAAGTACTTTTATTCATGGTTGTTCCTATTGGTTTTAACAACATGTACTTTTTAACTATTTCAAATGTAACATTCAATTGCTGTGTTTCATGCTTTTATGCCATTTTTATGTGTAAAAATGATGTACAAAATATATATGAGCTGTTTTAAAGGAATTGTGATAATAAAACTTTTCTAAAATAAAAAGTATGAGTATGGCACCCTGAGAATCTGCATTTATTATGTGAATCAAGGAAATTGTTGAGGATTTATGCAGTCTGAAAAATCCCATGTTATCTTATCTGAGGCTTTGAACCATACACGGTATTTTGCTTGATGTGGTCATGTTTCTGTTATGATATTAGCGGTTTTAGTTAATGTAACCTTTTCAGATTGTAGATATTCTGAATTTCTTTCTTTCGCCCCTATCACCCAGATATCCTTCGGCCTTATCCGCATGACCGCTGTCGTGATTCCCTTCCTGTACGTGGGAACTCTGATCAGCAAGAACTTTGCGGCTCTACTTGAGGAGCATGACATCTTCGTCCCCGAGGATGATGACGATGACGACTGAACCTAGGTCAGTGATGAGAAGAGAGGTATTGATACAGCTATTGATGTATAAAAGGCTAATAACATTACTAGTCCCAGGGTGACACATAGGCTACCCTAAACTAAAACATCTCTTTAATATACTATTGTCCCTAACAGTAGTTTAGAGTGCATGCGTGCAACATCTTATTTACATAATGGTATGTACCTAATCCAAACAGTCATGTTGGAACATGTTGACATGGTACCAATGATTATCTAAAAGAGAATGAAGAGAAATAATACAACTGTGAGAATTAATGACCATTGACATTGCTTGCATTTTCATTCCTTCCCAGGGTGCTTTGCAATAATGATGGCATGCCACTATGAGGAAGGAGAGAGAGATGCCCCCTACAGGAGAAGATTGCCCTCATCATGATCCACCTCCCCATCGCCTTTTTTCTCTCTCTCCTCCCTTTTAGTCCCACTTTCACCTCCTTGCCACGGATTACTACATATTATTTGATATCATTGTGAGGTCACTGCACAGTCAGACTTCACTTTTGCATGTGTCTTATTATTTACTCAAAGAGTCTACGTGTGTAAAAAATAAAAAATAACAACACATTTGTTGGGGTATGTTCTTTGGTGTTATTTTGTGGTTGTCCCTGTCATTCTATAAAACATGCATTCTTTGGTCTTAACTCCAACCACAGCCTAGCCTGGAATCCCGATTGATGTGCTCTATTTCAGCATGGTTTCACTTTGCTAAATGTTGAAACAGCATATCAGTTTGGAGAATTCCAGGCTAACCACAGCCAGCCATAACGAAAAACAAACTATTGTATGGCTTCTTGGCTCTTCACAGCAGGTATCCAACTATCCATCCACCAACTCTATCTCTTCCTGCAGTGTTGCGTTCGCCAGTCTTGGGTGTCTCTTCCCCCTTCCTGCAGCGCTGCGTTGGCCAGTCTCAGGTATCTCGACTCCCCTCTTGCAGCGCTGCGTTAGCCAGTCTCAGGTGCTCCCTGAGGTCCCTGATCTCCAGCTCACTGCGACCCTTCAGTCCAATCAGCTCTACGTACACCTCCTTGTAGCGGTCACACAAACTCTGCTTCTCCTAGAGGGGGGTCATAGACCAGCACAGAGGAGACCAGTAGTGACATTTCTTATCCACATTGTTTGTGTGTGTGTATGTAAACACGTATGGTGGTTGAATGGTTGGTCTGGAGTGGAACAGTAGAAATGCCATATGCAATTACCTTAGTGTTTGTGTTTATGGTGTGCTATCAGGATTTTGTAAGGGTTGATCATGTGGATACAGAATATACCAGTAGTACCTTAGTTAGAGACTGCACTTCATTCCTTAGACAGCCAATCTCCTTTTGTAGGTACTCGGCCTCAATCTCTTTTGCTCGTAGCAGCATCTGGAGGGCAACACAGATACATCACTTTAGTATTTTTGGTCATTTAGCATTTAGTGATGCAATACTCATCAATATGTCGATTATTCCATATTCTTCACCAGTATTGTGACAATGAATGAATAGTGCACCGATGTCACTGATGACCAGTACTAGTTGTTCTACATGGTTATTTTTAGGACCCCAGCAGCACGTCATTGAGGCAAGTTTTCAGGATTTTGAATGAATCTGGTCCAGCCAATAGATGGCAGCATCTGGAGGACAACATTACAGCATGACCAATCACCAATGGCTGGCACAAATCTACACACCAATCAATAGAGCAACTCCGATGTAAGCCTTGCTTCCAATCCGACCTAGTTTCAAATACTAATTCAGGAATTTCCATTACTTTTCAATACACTTCAAAACAAGTATTCAGATCATCTTTATTTGAAAAAACAAGCAGTTGAATATTGAAATGTGTTTGGAAATACTCAAATACACTCCAATGCATAATGCATTTAACCCAGGTATTTGAAATATGTATTTGAAAATACTTTCAAATACAAATAACCATTCAAATACTCAAAAAGAAGTACCTGTTTTAGGCTGAGAATTTGAAAATAGTCATACACAGAAGAAGGCATTTAAATAACAAATGATCAAATACAGCATGTACTTGAATCCGGTTCTGCTTCCAATACAACTAATCAGAATGTCAAACTTTATTCTTACTTCCAATTCCGAGGGACTGCGCTCACAGTTGCCAGGGGAGGAGTTTCCTGACCTCTGACCTGTGATGAAGTGGCGCATGCGGCTGATCTCCTCAGTCAGACGAGCCTGCAGTTCCTGAGACAAACATGAATAAGAAATAAAAATACTTACTACTATTGCACTGTGACAGTATGGTACATTGCTTAAATTGATAATTAGAACATTCATTAGATAATTCATTTATTGTTAGTTAGTCTCATGACAGACTGCTCGCTCTCACTCTCTCTCTGCTCTCTTTCTTTCTCACTCTGCTCTCTCTCCCCCACTCTCTCCTTCTTCTTTCTCTCTCTGCTCTTTCTTTCTCCCTCTCTCCTCTCTCTCTCTGCTCTCTTTCTCTCTGCTCTCTCTCTCCCTCGCTCTCTCCTTCTGCTCTCTGACCTGGTTCTCTCTGCGGAGCTGTTCCATCTCTCTGTCCTTCCAGCTCAGCTCTGTTTCTCTGTCTCCTCCTCTCTGCTCGGCCCGGTTCAACTCCAGGCACTTCTGGGAATATCTCTCTGACAGAACGTCTAACTCACTGTGGAGGGCATCAGCCTGGGGCCTGTAGAGAACCAAGAACACATGTTTAACACACATGCATGTGGGCATGCCCGCACAGATGCATGAATGCACAACCACACTGAATCACAAGCACAGGGTGGATAGTTATCCCATTAGAGAAAACTTTCTCTTCCACATTCTTTTGGTGCCTTTCACTTTGATGTCTGGCTAAAGAGAATGGGTCTCACGTCTGTGCTCTGTACGTAGTATCCATATGGCCACCCCCTTCAGTCATCCTTCTGGCTTTCTCCACCTCCCTCTCAAGCTCCTCCCTGTGAGCCTCCTTCAGGGCCTCAACTGCTATAGAGCACAGAAGTGGCATAACATGACAAGGAAAAGAGAAAACATTGAAGTGAAGAGGGGAAGGACAGGACACAGGAGGGTAGGAAACCTGTTCCACAACAAAAGGTGCTTTGTGACATCATCCCTATAAAAAAGTGTAATTATTCACATAACACTCTTCATGATATTACACAGTACTCCCAACAGGTCTCTCCTTCCCACCTTGTGCCGTGGCCTGGCTCTCCTCCTGCAGTAGGCTCTCTCTCTGTCTCTGCAGTTCTCGGACCTCCCTGGCGTGGCTTTCCTGGAGCTCCATCAGGTCCCTGCGGTGGGCCGCCTCCATGGCCTCCAAACGCTGGCCGCAGGGGGCCCAGGGGCCACACAGACTGTCCACCTCCATCCCCATCTCCACACGCTCCTTACGCAGACACTCCACCTGCTGCCTGAGTGATAGCGCCTGAGAGAAAAGGAGAGGAGGTGGGTCAAGAGGGGGATAGAGAGGGGAGGAAGATAGGGGAGAGATAGAAAGAGGGAGCGGGAAGAGGGTTGAGAGAGAAAATAGTGGGAAAGAGGGGAGAAGGAAGTGGAAGTGTGAGACAGAGAGAGAGAGACAGAGACAGAGAGAGAGAGAAGGACATGTGAGAAGGGTGAGGAAAGATTCCCTAAATTATTCATTATGTATATTGAAAACATCCTCTCTGTTTCTATAATACCTTTACAAGACAGTTCTAAACCTTATGATTATTAAATGTTAAACACTCAAATGAACAAATAACTGTTTTACATCTACCTCCCTCTGTAGTGCCGTTGCACTGGTCGTCTGAATCGTCTGATTAGGAATTGTCTGATTGGTCTGATTAGTCTGTGCACCAATCAGAGACAGCGCGCTCATCTCCCTGAATGTTAGACTCTCGAACTCCACCCACTTATTGTTGACGTCCACGTCCATGGTGTGAGTGACAGGTACAGGTACGCTGGCTTTCTTCAGATCCAGAGAGTCCCATCTGCTGCCCATCTCTCTGAAGGGGATCCCCCCCTCAAACCATCTGTTCCTCTCCTCCAATCGCTTGGCTTGCTCTCTGTCCCAGCCCTCTCCTGCCTCTCTCTGACTGTCTGATGACATGTTGGGGGAGGTGTCATCTAGATCCGGGGCCAAAGAGTCCATTTGACAAAGGTTGGAGGTGGAGTTAGTGGTTTGAGGGTCGGAGTCTTCACAGGTGAGCACAGAGGGAGGCTGGCGACCGTCTGTGATATCACTGTCTGACCGTCTGTGATATAATAATGGGGACCATAGGAAAAGTGTTTCAGATATAGTTACATGGTCACATTTTTTACTCTTATTATTATTACATTTGTACTGTTAGTATATTATTACATTTGTCTAATTGTCCTCTTTCTGCTTCCAATTCCATTCATTATGTCGTAAAGTAATTATGTGCATTTCTGCTGTGATCTTAGGCCACACCAGTCTAAGTGCAGGACTTTGTCTGCGTCTGAAATGGTACCCTATTCTATTCCCTGTGATGTGCATTAATTTGTTTGGACCAGGACTAATAGGAGCTTTGATCCAAAGTAGTGCAGTAAATAGGAAATAGGGTGCCATTTCAGACACAGTGCCACTTCAGACACACTTCCATTTCAGAAACAATGTCCTGCACTTAGACTGGTGTGGCCTAAGATCATAACAGAAATGCACATAATTACTTTACGACATAATGAATGGAATGCAATTTCAGACACAGCATCATTTCAGACACACTGCCATTTCAGACACACTGCCATTTCAGACACAGTCAATAGAAAGACTCACAGTGTGATGTCTGAAGAGTGTCTGGGTTGGATAGTCCGTCTCAGCACATTAACCCACTTCCTCCTGATCCTGCAGGTCGAGGCTGACAGAGTGAACACTGCCTTCTTTGTCTGGTTGAGATCAAGAGATATATAACAGAGAAAAGCCACGTCTGAGGGGTTACAAACAGGAAGGAACTAAAGCATATTGACACCTAGACTGCATCCGAAATGACACCCTACACGATATATAATGCACTACTATATGGGCCCTGGTCAAAAGTAGTGCATTATTAATGGATGGACTAGAATACCATTTCAGATGCAGCCGAATACTGTAGTAACAGTAGTAGTAGTAGTATCAGTAGTAGTAGTAGTATTAGCAGTAGTAGTAGTAGTAGTAGTATTAGCAGTAGTAGTAGTAGCAGGAGTAGTAGCAGTAGCAGTAGCAGTAGCAGTAGCAGCAGTAGTAGTAGAAGTAGTAGTAGTAGCAGTAGCAATAGTAGTAGTAGTTTTAGCAGTAGTAGTAGTAGTAGTAGTAGTAGTAGTAGTAGCAGTAGAGGCAGTAGTAGTAGTAGTAGTATTAGTGGTAGTAGTAGTAGTAGTATTAGTGGTAGTAGTAGTAGCAGCCAGCAGTAGTAGTAGTAGTAGTAGTAGTTGCTGCAGTAGTAGTAGTAGTAGTATTAGTGGTAGTAGTAGTAGTAGCCAGTAGTAGTAGTGATAGTAGCAGCAGTAGCAGCAGTAGGAGTAGTGCTAGTGGTAGTAGTAGTAGTAGTAGTAGTAGCAGTAGTAGTAGTAGTAGAAGTAGCAGGAGTAGTAGCAGCAGTAGCAGTAGTAGTGGTGGTAGTAGCAGTAGGAGCAGTAGTAGCCAGTAGTAGTAGTAGTAGTAGAAGTAGTAGTAGCAGCAGCAGTAGTAGCCAGTAGTAGTAGTAGTAGTAGTAGCAGTAGCAGCAGTAGTAGTAGTATTAGTAGTAGCAGCAGAAGTAGTAGTAGTAGTAGTTGCTGCAGTAGTAGTAGTAGTAGTATTAGTGGTAGTAGTAGTAGTAGCCAGTAGTAGTAGTGATAGTAGCAGCAGTAGCAGCAGTAGGAGTAGTGCTAGTGGTAGTAGTAGTAGTAGTAGTAGTAGCAGTAGTAGTAGTAGTAGAAGCAGTAGCAGTAGCAGCAGTAATAGTAGTTTCTAGCATAGTAGTATTACATGTAGCAGCAGTAGTAGTTGTAGTAGTATTAGTGATAGTAGTAGTAGTAGTAGTAGTAGTATTACACGTAGCAGTAGCAGCAGTAGTAGTTGTAGTAGTATTAGTGATAGTAGCAGTAGTAGTAGTAGTAGAAGTAGCAGGAGTAGTAGCAGCAGTAGCAGTAGTAGTGGTGGTAGTAGCAGTAGGAGCAGTAGTAGCCAGTAGTAGTAGTAGTAGTAGAAGTAGTAGTAGCAGCAGCAGTAGTAGCCAGTAGTAGTAGTAGTAGTAGTAGCAGTAGCAGCAGTAGTAGTAGTATTAGTAGTAGCAGCAGCAGCAGTAACAGTAGTAGTAGTGGTAGTAGCTAGTAGTAGTAGCAGTAGCATCAGTAGTAGTAGTAGTAGTAGTAGTAGTAGTTAATAGTTGTAGCGGCAGTAGCAGTAGTAGTAGTCGAAGTAGTAGTAGTAGCAGTAGCAGCAGTAGTAGTAGTAGTAGTAGTAGCAGTAGCAGCAGTAGTAGTAGTTTTAGCAGTAGTTGTAGTGGTAGTAGTAGTAGTGGTAGCTAGTAGTAGTAGCAGCAGTAGCAGCAGAGGTAGTACTATTAGTGGTAATAGTAGTAGTAGTAGTGGTAGTAGTAGCCAGGAGTAATAGCAGTAGTAGTAGTAGTAGTAGTAGCAGCAGTAGTAATAGTAGTAGTAGTAGTGATAGTAGTAGTAGTAGCCAGCAGTAGTAGTAGTAGTAGTACTTGTTATGGTAGTAGTAGTAGTAGGAGTAGTATTAGTGGTAGTAGTAGTAGTAGCCAGTAGTAGTAGCCAGTAGTAGTAGTGGTAGTAGTGGTAGTGGTAGTAGTAGCAGTAGCAGCAGTAGGAGTAGTGTTAGTGGTAGTAGTAGTAGTAGTAGTAGTAGCAGTAGTAGTAGCACTAGCAGTAGCAGGAGTAGTAGCAGTAGTAGTAGTAGTAGTAGTGGTGGTAGTAGCAGTTGTAGCCAGTAGTAGTAGTAGTAGCAGCAGTAGTAGTAGTAGTGGTGGTAGTAGCAGCAGCAGCAGCAGTAGTAGCCAGTAGTAGTAGTAGTAGTAGAAGTAGTAGTAGCAGCAGCAATAGTAGCCAGTAGTAGTAGTAGTAGTAGTAGCAGTAGCAGTAGTAGTATTAGTAGTAGTAGCAGAAGTAGTAGTAGTAGTATTAGCAGTAGTGGTAGTAGTAGTAGCAGGAGTAGTAGCAGAAGCAGTAGTAGTAGCAGTAGCAGCAGCAGTAGTAGTAGTAGTAGTAGCAGTAGCAGCCAGTATTAGTAGAAATAGTAGTAGTAGTAGTAGCAGTAGCAGCAGCAGTAGTAGTAGTAGTAGTAGCGTTAGCAGCAGTAGTAGTAGTAGTAGTGGTAGTAGCTAGTAGTAGTAGCAGTAGCAGCAGTTGTAGTAGTATTAGTGGTAATAGTAGTAGTAGTAGTGGTAGTAGTAGCCAGGAGTAGTAGTAGTAGCAGTAGCAGCAGTAGTAGTAGTAGTAGTAGTATTAGTGGTAGTAGTAGTAGTAGCCATAAGTAGTAGTAGTAGCAGTAGTAGTAGTAATAAAAGTATTACATGTAGCAGTAGCAGTAGTAGTTGTAGTAGTAGTAGTAGTAGTAGTAGTAGCCAGTAGTAGTAGTAGTAGTAGCCAGTAGTAGTAGTAGTAGTAGTAGCAACAGTAGTAGTAGTAGTAGTAGTAGTAGTAGCCAGTAGTAGTTGTAGTAGTAGTAGTAGTAGTAGTAGTATTACATGTAGCAGTAGCAGCAATAGTAGTTGTAGTAGTATTAGTGATAGTAGTAGTAGTAGTAGTAGTAGTAGTAGTAGTAGTAGTAGTAGTAGCAGCAGCAGCAGTAGTAGTAGTAGTAGTAGCAGTAGCAGGAGTAGTAGCAGTAGCAGCAGTAGTAGTAGTAGTAGTATTAGTTGTAGCAGTAGCAGCATTAGTAGTAGTAGTAGTAGTAGTAGTAGTAGGAGTAGCAGCAGTAGTAGTTGTAGTAGTATTAGTGATAGTAGTAGTAGTAGTAGTAGTAGTAGTAGCAGCAGCAGCAGTAGTAGTAGTAGTAGTAGCAGTAGCAGGAGTAGTAGCAGCAGCAGTTGAAGTATTATTAGTAGTATTAGTAGGTGTAGTTGTAGTAGTAGTAGTAGTAGTAGTATTAGTGGTAGTAGTAGTAGTAGCCAGTAGTAGTAGTAGAAGTAGTAGCATTAGTAGTAGTAGTAGTAGTAGTGGTAGTAGTAGTAGTAGTAGTAGTAGTGTTAGTGGTAGTAGTAGCCATTAGTAGTAGTAGTAGTAGTAGTAGTAGTAGTAGTAGTAGTAGTAGTTGTAGTAGTAGCAGCAGTAGTGGTAGTAGTAGTCATAGTAGTAGCAGTAGCAGTAGTAGCCAGTAGTAGTAGTAGCCAGTAGTAGTAGTAGTAGTAGTAGTAGTAGTAGTAGTAGTACTAGTAGTGGTATTACATGTGGCAGTAGCAGCATTAGTAGTTGTAGTAGTAGTAGTAGTAGTAGTAGTAGCCAGTAGTAGTAGTAGTAGAAGCAGTAGCAGTAGCAGCAGTAATAGTAGTTTCTAGCATAGTAGTATTACATGTAGCAGCAGTAGTAGTTGTAGTAGTATTAGTGATAGTAGTAGTAGTAGTAGTAGTATTACACGTAGCAGTAGCAGCAGTAGTAGTTGTAGTAGTATTAGTGATAGTAGTAGTAGTAGTAGTAGTAGTAGTAGTAGTAGTAGTAGCAGCAGCAGTAGTAGTAGTAGTAGTAGTAGTAGCAGTAGCAGTAGTAGTTGTAGTAGTAGCAGTGATAGTAGTAGTAGTAGTAGTAGTATTAGTAATAGTAGTAGTAGTAGCAGCAGCCATAGTAGTAGTAGCAGTAGCAGTAGCAGGAGTAGTAGCAGTAGTAGTAGTAGTAGTGCAGATTTAAGATCTTCATTTGATCAACTCTTTTGTTGCTGAGAATTTTCCTGCACAAGAGGAAACGTAAACTTGTAGTCTAGTCAAGGTTTCAAAAGGCTTCTAAAGTTTGTAATATCCACTTTAAAATGCCAGGCTTGTTTCAACCTCTACAATTTTTTTAAAATTAATTATAATCCACACAATAATTCACATTTCCTTTTGCTGCAGGACTATCGTCCTGCTGTAGAAAACTGGCTCAAATTAGGGTACGGCATCTGTAGTAGTAGCAGCAGTAGAAATAGTAGTAGTAGCAGCAGCAGTAGTAGTAGTAGTAGCAGTAGTAGCAGAAATAGTAGTAGTAGTATTAGTAGTATTAGTGTTAGTATTGGTAGTAGATGTTCAATGAGATAAAAACCAGGAAGAACACACATGTATCTGGAATCCATAGTTCTTCTCCACGTCAAAGTCTTGGACGTTCATACAGGTCGTCAGGTCTATCTCTCCATCCAGGTCATCTGACTACAACAGACATGGAGGAACTGGCGTGATACAGACTACAGAAATACTTCTATGGGTATATAATTGGGGAACTGATATTGCAGATATAGGAAATGGCGTCACCTCCTCAGCCTCAGAGTCCATGTAGAAACTCAGTGCAGCGTCCCTCATCACAAACCAGTGTCTCCTCCACTGTTAGAAACAGAAGCCGAACAGACTCAGTCAAACCAGTCACACTTCAAAATATTCAAAACACTGCTATTGTTTTGAATGATGCTTCCCTCTATTTGTTCCAGTTTGTTCTAACACATGGTCACGTGTGTCATTTGCAGTGTTACCTCCCCATATTCATCCAGTTTTGACATCCAGCCCTTTAGGTCAGACTGTGTTTGAGTACTTTCATGTAGAACTCTCTGCCGTGGTTTAGAAGATCTGAGGCCCTTTCTAGTTTGATTGTCTGACCTCTGTAACAAATGGATTATATGAATAATGGTGATAGGATGGTACTTACAGTATGAGTGACTTGATGGCAGACCTGTTTTTAAAGTACTCGAAGGTATCAAGCGTATCACCTGTGGCTGAAGATCAGTTGTGGACTGGGTTCGGGACAGTCGTCCATCCTCTGAGTCGCAATATTTCTCCTTCTCTTTCTCCCTCCTGTCTCTCCCCCTCTCTCTGCCTCTCCCTCTCTCATCAGACTCAACCCTCGTACTGCAGCTATCAGATTCCTCTACATACCTACGATAGAAGAAAAGTTAGAGAAATAGAGACCAAGAGAGAAACAATGAGAGAAAGTCCTGACCCAATAAACTGTACATCCAGTAGGCCCTTACAATACGCTGTACATCCAGTAGGCCCTTACAATACGCTGTACATCCAGTAGGCCCTTACAATACGCTGTACATCCAGTAGGCTCTTACAATACGCTGTACATCCAGTAGGCCCTTACAATACGCTGTACATCCAGTAGGCCTTTACAATACGCTGTACATCCAGTAGGCCCTTACAATATGCTGTACATCCAGTAGGCCCTTACAATATGCTGTACCTGCAGTAGGTCTTTACAATATGCTGTACATGCAGTAGGCCCTTACAATATGCTGTACATGCAGTAGGCCCTTACAATATGCTGTACCTGCAGTAGGTCCTTACAATATGCATAGCAATTTATCATGCTTCCTCTGCCCTCCCTCCTCCCTCTCTCTCTATAATGTCCCTCCTGTCGCCTCTGCAGTCTCCCCACTCACCTGGGTGTCCTGTGCCTCTGGTCTCTACGTGGGCTGGGGCTCTGGGTCCTCCTCCTCGGGCCCAGTAGCACCTCCGCCCCCTCTCCCTCTGACCCCAGGTCCAGTCTGGGGATGTCGGCCAGAATGACGTAGTCCTCTATGGTCATCCCCTGGGAGTCCACTGAGGCGGTTCTCTTGGGCTCCTCTCGGGTTAACAGGTACTCCAGGCCCCGCCTTATATTACTCTTGCTCCTGTCACTGATTGGTCTGTCATTCATTTCCACGGTCGCAGCGTAGGGTTTCAACGAATTGGCAAGCAGCTGGGAGTCGATGCCTAGTCGTGGTGGGGAGGAGCTACAAGAGAGGGCAGGGCTTAGAAGGGAGTGGGAGGAGCCACACCAGGAGCCTGGAGGAAGGCTGGGGTTGGTTTTAGGGGGGTGCATCTCTGTCCGTTCCTCTCTAGCGACCCTCTCTGGTCTCCTTATGTAGCTATGTGCTGTGTCAGGTCTGGTGTCGCTATGCTTGATTTCTGTTTGGGATGAATGGCTGTGTGTACCATAGCCACTTATAGGGGGAGAGCATTCCCAACTATCACGACTGCGAGTGGTTGGAGAAGGGTTTTTATCTGTTCTGGGCCGGGGGCTTCGAGACCCTTCGTATGAGTTTGGCTGCAAGGCTTGAGAGTCACGTCGAGAGATGGAGTCAAGATTTTTGTACAGTTTTTCAGAGTCCAAACTGTGACTGTTTGAGTTGTGGGAGGGACGTCTTGACTCCCTTGACTCTCTTGACTCTCTTGTCTCTCTTGATCCTCTTGACTCTCTTGTCTCTCTTGATCCTCTTGGCTCTCTTGACTCTCTTGACTCTCTTGGCTCTCTTGACTCTCTTGGCTCTCTTGATCCTCTTGACTTTCTTGGCTCTCTTGAGTCTCTTGGCTCTATTGACTCTCTTGACGCTCTTGGCTCTCTTGACTCTCTTGACTCTCTTGACTCTCTTGAATCTTGATCACGCCCATTGGCGTAATGCTCTGTTTTACCATTTCTTACGTGGGAGGAGTCAGTGTGTTTGTAGGAGGCTGTGTTTCGAGACGGGGAGGCGTGGCGAGACACGACAGAACCTCGTCTGTGAGAGGGACTGGACCGTCCTGACGGATGACGAGACAAGGAGCGAGATGAGTTAGATGGAGCGTGAGAAGGAGCGTGACTTTTGGAGTGGGAGCTTCTACGTTGGGAGGATGCAGATCGAGATTCAGCAAGTTTATACCGGTTTGGGCATGGGGAGCGAGGGCTAGGAGACTGATCTTGAGAATCAGTGCCACCACGTCTGAAGTTGGAATGACAGGTGTATCTCTGCGGAGACTCACTCCTCCAGGTCTCCTGCTGGAACGTTTCATCGCTTCTCCTCTGGGAGGGAATTCCGAGATTCACGTTCCGGTAGGGGATGGAGGCTTTGGGTTCTGGGCTGTGGTTGTTGGGGAGCGGATGGCCCCTCTCATAGTGCCGGTAAGGCCGTTTGGATACACCCTCCAACTGAGCCTGGGGACCACCATCAAATAAGGCTTTCCTGTCCGGAGAGAAGTAGCCGTTTTCTCCTCTTGATCCTATAAGTGAGGAGCAGGGACATGGCATGGTAGATCATCCATTTGATTGAGCCCCACTCAAATGGAAAGCAAAGACACACTTAAATGTTTAATTGAAAAATGACAATAACATTTTGAATTAAAATAGAATTGAATTAAAATTGTAGCAGCAGTCCCAGACAAAATGTCTGTCTGTAATACTGTGAGCTGGTCTGACCTGAGGGTCGCCTGAACCTCTCCCGACCTCTCTCCTCCATCAGTGAGCTGCGTGGTGGTCTGTGGGGAGAGGGGTCCACCCGGGTCATCTCTGGCCCCGTCACACAGCACCCTGCTGGGGTACTAGAGCCACTCCTCCCTGGGTCTGGCAGGAAGTCCCACGGGTCCTCCTGACTGCTGGGTGAAGATATAGAGGGAGGGCATGAGGGACATTGGTAGTGGTACACACTCTATGAGTTTGGCACAATGTACTGTAGAACTAGTTGAAGAGAAATCACTACCTGATTGTAGAATTTCATTCAAATATAATGTTATCTAACTGTTCATTACATTTTTATAAATCACTTTAAGTATACCTTAAAGTAGTGTTACTAAAATCAACTGCCAACGACACTCACACTCACCTGTGTACCGTGTCAGAGTCACAGATATTGAATTCCCAGTCAGGGCTCGGAGTGTGAGTTAGGCTCTCCTGATAGGTCCAGACGCTCCTTGTGACATCACTGTAGCTGGTCACCTCCGACAGGAAGTCATGGTTGTCCTGATTCGTGGAACGGGACACATTTCGTCCAATCGTTAATAATTCAGAGAATGTTAAACTGGTCCATGGCTTTGTCAATTCAGCAAACCATCTGAGATGTGTAAAAGTCACTTTTAAGGCTTGGTACACAAAGTACGTCATTCTGTTGTGTTTTCAGAAAGTTGCATAGTAACGTGAAAGTACAGTTGGAGACAAGTCAAACAAATTCAAACATGCTGCCGTGTACAGGTATCTCTAAGGCAAGACAGTAATGACCTAGTGTGACCAATGACATTACAATGCTTAAAGATTAATTAAACGAATGAGTTGAAACCACTCTCAAGGTCAATTCAACAAGCATGTGATAAAGCATCAACAAGTAAAGTAAACAAACTTCGGACAAAATGGCAGCCTGTGGAATAAATGAAAAGAAGCTAACTTTCCGTATAACTCATCACAGCAAAAACAAAATGCTAACTTCTTACTACACCTGCTTGCAGAGCTCCCTTGGACGTCCCTTTACAAATCTGCTGTTAAGACAGGCTGCAAGTGGCAACAACAACTTCTCTCCTCCCCCCCCCTCTCTCCTCCCCATCTACCTAACCTCTCTTCACCTTGTCTACCTGAGCTAATACATTAGGCCGGCAAGGACGACGGTAACACAACCTCTCCCTGGCCTTGCTCATCATTATTTCATTGGTCTGCTGCTCTTCCACAACCAGAATCCACCCATCCTTCTCTCAACCCTTTCTTGATCCCTCTTTCACTTCTTGCCCTCCCTACGACACACAAAAGCCTTTCTTCTCTTTTGACTTTTGATCTCCGTGTTGTGTTGTGAGCAGGCGTGGATTTCTATCTAGAATATTCTGTTATTTTGAAATGAAAGGATTATTCAAATGAAAATAAAGATTAGTAGAAGTGTACTTCTGGTCCAGGTTCATCCGTAGAGCTGGTGTTGTGAATGTGGGTGCTTGTGTGCATGTGTTGTTTGAGCATATTAGATTACTCCAATGACAGTGAAGATTAGTAGAAGTGTATTTCTGGTACAGGTCCATCCTTAGAGTTCAGTTGAGTGGGCTGGTGTTGTGTGCGTGTGTGTGTGTTTGTGTGTGTTTATGTGTGTGTGTGTGTGTGTGTGTGTTTGTGTGTGTTTATGTGTGTGTGTGTGTGTGTGTGTGTGTGTGTGTGTGTGTGTGTGTGTGTGTGTGTGTGTGTGTGTGTGTGTGTGTGTGTGTGTGTGTGTGTGTGTGTGTGTGTGCATGTGCCTGCGTGTGTGTGTGTTGTGTGCTTGTGTGTGTGTGTGTGCTTGTGTGCAATGTGTTATGTGAGCGGATTAGATTACTATCTTTCCCTCAAGGGATGCAAATGAGCTTTTCATTAATTAATGATAGAATAATAATATAATCAAACGCCAACCTGTGTGTTCGTCAGTCCTCATCACACCTACAGTGTAGCTTATATTAGAATTACCCCACTTGGTGGCTTTATTTGTGTTCATTGCATCATTATGTTGTTTAATATGCACCTTTGTTTCGTTCAGAAATGATTACTCCTCGTACTGCCACTTGGGAAGATAAAATGAACGTCTTTGGAAGTGTTTCAAACGTATACCACAATTTACTGTACAGCAAAGGTAATAATCCAGACCTTTTCCAAACCCAATAACCCTTAACAGTCATTAGCCGTCCATCATCCATTTCCCTCAACACTAGCCCCTCCTGCCTGGCTCACCTGTGAGGTACTGTTCAGGTGCATGTGTCCCGGGCGCAGGCACGAACCACAGCGGGAGGGGTCAAAGGTGTTGGGTTGGAACTGGTGGCAGTAAAGGTCGTCAGCACAGAGCGGCATGATAGATCCTCAGATCAGGTGAACACCCCTATATTACTCTGATGGTACGGCCCAGTGCAATGATGCACTATTACAAAATCCACCTACACAAAGGTGGTACATCCTGATTAGAGGTGGGATAACCAATCAAACCATATACTGTATAGACAGCACATAGTAATGCAGTATGTCAAGAGTAACACTATACAGATGTAGGAACTTAATTTGAGTCAGTTTACTACAGCAGGAAAATAATTCTGCAGCAACAGGAAATGTGAATTATTATGTGGATTATAATTCATAGACAGTTTTGTAGTGGTTGATACATTTTTCCTTTGGGCAAATCTAGTCTGAAATGTCAAAGTGGAAATTACTAACTGATCAAATGAAGATTTTACATCTTTAGAATTGCATTCTGAAGCAGAATATGGACCACATCGGTCATTTGCATGCATTGACCTGTAGCGGTCTTTACACTGTAATGTAATTCAATAAAATGCTTCAGGTAGTGGGTAACTTCATCTCATGGTTGTGGCCAAACAACATCCTCTGGGTCCCTTGAGGTGAAGCAACAATTACTTAAGACGGCGACTGAGTGAAACAAAAACCACTGCGGATGGTAGGCTATTCCTTTACAGAGCTGTACAAAAATAGTTTGACACACAATACTATCACCATAACACAGTAACCTACAGCCATTTTGTTAATAAAAGGAACACAAAGACTCAAAAGCCCAGTCTGTCTTTGCCATGCTGGTATTATGATATTAAAAACACTTCAAATGTATTTCTAGAATTTTTAAATACCTTATGACTGTTAACTCCAAGTTCATTTTTATCTGCAAAGTAACCAGCACAGGTCATACACTTCATACTCTCAGAACTCATCCAAGTCTGGGTGAAACTGGCGTGGGTATAACTGCCATTGTGGCTCTGTCTTTTGTCATGTTAAACATCAACTGACTCTCATTGGAGCCAACATGGCCCACTGGCCCCCAAAGGTGTGTATCAGATGTCATCAGCTTTAGAGAGGGAAATATGCAACTGGCTCCACTGGATAGATGTCATGTGGTGGGCCTGTTTTGCAGATGGCTGCTCTGAGGGTTACAGACAAGCGCGAGCGGTCACCTGTAAAACTCTGTTTACTAGAACAGGCACCGCATGACAGACATAGACTGGACCATAGAGAGGCCATCTTCTGGGGAACAAGAAATACATGTTGAATCTTGAGTTAGCATTCAAACTTGATTCAAATACAAGGTTAACCGATGAAAAACAAACCTTTTAAATTGAAGAGTGAAAAAATAAACGTGGTACGAAATAAGTCGAAACCATCGGATGTATATTTTTTTAAATGCCAGGTGGGTCCTTAATGTTGCAGGGCAGGTCGGCTAGTAGAGTATCTATGTCACTACCTACCTGAGGAAATGAAAAGGAGTATTTACAGCATCTAGCCTCACATATGTAACCTGTCTAGGGGCCCTTTGTGTGTGTATAGAATATAATATCAGCTGTGCTATGCTGAAAACAGAGCTGTTTCCATAGATATACAGTCAATTGTATCTCTCGTCCACTGGGGGACAGCAGTGTCCAGAGAAGCCAGCAGAGGGGGCCAGAAGTGTCATCAGGATCGTACTGGGAGGCCAGGAAGCACACACAGGCACACATACGCATACAGGAGAACACATACACACACACACACACATTGACAAAGACAGACTATTCCCACAGTCTCTTAGTGGATCATATACTCTCACTTGTCATTCACGCTGCATGCTCAGCGTAGACTGTAGAATATAAAGGCTGTGTATTTATAGATGTACTGTATGTTTAAATAGGTGAAGTGAACACTGACTGCTCTGGATCCTGTAACAGGGCCAATGTATCACTGTGTGGAATAGTCTCAATTCAAGCTTAAATTAGCTGTACCAAAAGTTGCGTGTGATTAATTGTACTCTCAAATATTGTAGTTTTGAAAAGTTTACCTGTAATACTACTCTCAGAGAATATTAACCCCCAAAAATCTTTCAAATGAAATGTCACCCTCAGGATATTAATAACAGCATGTTTGGCAAGAAAATGTTGCAGGGAGTTATTTCTGCCCAAATCCTTTTTCCGCTGAGCGTCCTAGTTGCATAGATACACTCTGTTGCTCAGGCGACAGTTGCCATGGTGAGAGGAGATTTAGTAACCATGGAAATATGATCGCCAAAGAAAAGTTCATCATCCCACCAACTTGAAGTTGGCATGACTGACTTCTATAAATGTAAATAGATTGTATTTTCATGAATGTATCTTAGAGTGATTAAACGTTCTTAAATCTGCATATCTTTGGTAGTAGAATGACTCGTACAGGTCAAACGCAAGGGTGAAATAGAACCAGATCATCAAAAGACAATATTGTAAGTACCGTATAAAAGCATTCAGAGAAAATGTAATTCTCCGAAATGACATTTCAAGCATCAACTTCCTTCAAGACTCTAGGGGGGGGGGGTAGGGGTTGGGGGTTCTACTAAGCTAACTGTCACGCACTGTCCTTAGTTATCTTTGTTTTCTTTATTATTTGGTTAGGTCAGGGTGTGACAAGGGTGGTTTGTTTCGTTTTTGTATTGTCTAGGAGTTTTTGTATTGTCTAGGGGTTTGCTAGTCTAGGTGTTTATATGTCTATGGTTGCCTAGATTGGTTCAGGCAGCTGTTTATCGTTGTCTCTGATTGGGAACCATATTTAGGTAGTTATATTCCTTGGTTATTTTGTGGGTTGCTATTCTATGTTTAGTTACCTGTTCTGCACTAGCCATATTGCTTCACGGTGTGTTCTGTTTAGTTCTGTTCAGTGTTCTTTCTTTATGAAAGAGTTATGTTTGCTCACCACGCTGCGCCTTGGTCTCCTCTTTATGACGACCGGGACACTAACATATGGAATTGTTTAAACATGGTCATACCATGGATCATTTAGCTATTTGATTTGGAATTTTAGGACCCCTTTAGGTACAGTGGGGCAAAAAAGTATTTAGCCAGCCACCAATTGTGCAAGTTCTCCCACTTGAAAAGATGAGAGAGGCCTGCAATTTTCATCATAGGTACACTTCAACTATGACAGCCACAATGAGGAAAAAAAATCCAGAAAATCGCATTGTAGGATTTTAAATGAATTTATTTGCAAATTATGGTGGAAAATAAGTATTTGGTCACCTACAAACAAGCAAGATTTCTGGCTCTCACAGACCTGTAACTTCTTCTTTAAGAGGCTCCTCTGTCCTCCACTCGTTACCTGTATTAATGGCACCTGTTTGAACTTGTTATCAGTATAAAAGACACCTGTCCACAACCTCCAACAGTCACACTCCAAACTCCATTATGGCCAAGACCAAAGAGCTGTCAAAGGACACCAGAAACAAAATTGTAGACCTGCACCAGGCTGGGAAGACTGAATCTGCAATAGGTAAGCAGCTTGGTTTGAAGAAATCAACTGTGGGAGCAATTATTAGGAAATGGAAGACATACAAGACCACTGATAATCTCCCTCGATCTGGGGCTCCACGCAAGATCTCACCCCGTGGGGTCAAAATGATCACAAGAGCGGTGAGCAAAAATCCCAGAACCACACGGGGGGACCTAGTGAATGACCTGCAGAGAGCTGGGACCAAAGTAACAAAGCCTACCATCAGTAACACACTACGCCACCAGGGACTCAAATCCTGCAGTGCCAGACGTGTCCCCCTGCTTAAGCCAGTACATGTCCAGGCCCGTCTGAAGTTTGCTAGAGAGCATTTGGATGATCCAGAACAAGATTGGGAGAATGTCATATGGTCAGATGAAACCAAAATAGAACTTTTTGGTAAAAACTTGTCGTGTTTGGAGGACAAAGAATGCTGAGTTGCAATCCAAAGAACACCATACCTACTGTGAAGCTTGGGGATGGAAACATCATGCTTTGGAGCTGTTTTTCTGCAAAGGGACCAGGACGACTGATCCGTGTAAAGGAAAGAATGAATGGGGCCATGTATCGTGAGATTTTGAGTGAAAACCTCCTTCCATCAGCAAGGGCATTGAAGATGAAACGTGGCTAGGTCTTTCAGCATGACAATGATCCCAAACACACCGCTCGGGCAACGAAGGAGTGGCTTCGTAAGAAGCATTTCAAGGTCCTGGAGTGGCCTAGCCAGTCTCCAGATCTCAACCCCATAGAAAATCTTTGGAGGGAGTTGAAAGTCTGTGTTGCCCAGCAACAGCCCCAAAACAACACTGCTCTAGAGGAGATCTGCATGGAGGAATGGGCCAAAATACCAAAAAACCTTGTGAAGACTTACAGAAAACGTTTGACCTCTGTCATTGCCAACAAAGGGTATATAACAAAGTATTGAGATAAACTTTTGTTATTGACCAAATACTTATTTTCCACCATAATTTGCAAATAAATTCATAAAAAATCCTGCAATGTGATTTTCTGGATTTCTTTTCTCATTTTGTCTGCCATAGTTGAAGTGTACCTATGATGAAAATGACAGGCCTCTCTCATCTTTTTTAAGTGGGAGAACTTGCACAATTGGTGGCTGACTAAATACGTTTTTGCCCCATTGTATCAGAAAAATATATTGAAAAAATTACTTGAACAGACATTGAATTTGGCCTTACTGCTATCAGCCAACAGAAATACATTGAATAACAGACTAATACATGGAAACAAATCTAAAAGAGGTTTGTTTTAAAGTGTATGTCCTATATCTGAGAAATATAAGAATGATCAGGAAGTTATTCTTAGTTTGTTACCCGTATTTAACAAATGCTTTTGGCACTGAACTACTTCCATATATACTTCCATTCATGTATTCAACTGGTATGGGCTACCTTCAGAGTCTTGTGAAGTGTTTGGATGTCCTAGGGCTTAACAACCGACATGTACACTACCATTCAAAAGTTTGGGGACACTTGTTTTTGAAAGAAAAGCACATTTTTTTGTCCATGAAAATAACATCAAATTGATCAGAAATACAGTGTAGACATTGTTCATGTTGTAAATGACTATTGTAGCTGGAAACGGCAGATTTTTAATGGAATATCTACATAGGCGTACAGAGGCCCATTATCAGCCACCATCACTCCTGTGTTCCAATGGCACGTTGTGTTAGCTAATCCAAGTTTATTATTTTAAAAGGCTAATTGATCATTAGAAAACCCTTATGCAATTATGTTAGCACAGCTGAAAACTGTGGTCCTGATTAAAGAAGCAATAAAACTGGCCTTCTTTAGATTAGTTGAGTATCTGGCGGCATCAGCATTTGTGGGTTCGATTACAGCTCAAAACGGCCAGAAACAAAAAACGTTCTTCTGAAACTCGTCAGTCTCGTCAGGATTTGTATTATTATGCTAATTATATTTCCTCGTGGCGCTGATATTGAGTCTAGCTTGAAAGGGATGGACCAGTACCAATTCAGTGCTACTGAGCGAACTGAGAGCATTTGAAACATACTCATCTGTTATGGCACTGCATTGCCCATCTAATGGCCTAGACTAGCTGACCAATCACAGAGGACCAGTGTTTTGCCTTTATTAAACTCAAGTGGAACCCACACGCCTCAATGCCTTGGTTTCTTGAAGCACTGGAGAAATCTGAGAGACAGCTCTTTTGCAGGTCACCAAATGTCCCTTCGCATTGCTCTGAACTTAGTGAGATAGATTTGGACTAACATCCCCGCTGAGGTTACATCATGAGTACCCACTGTGCCCAGTATTTGAACTATATATATATATATAAAACTGCTATCCACCAAGTGCCTCATTCCCCCTCATTTTCACACAGAGATCTGTACCCATTTTGCAGTTTGTTCTAAATTCAAAGGGAGTTAATTTAGCATGCCTGATCTTCTTTTGCGTGCAGCATCACTTGCCTTCAATTTCTAGTCTGTCTTTCTTCCTAATTTGAAATCAATATAGACTTAGTTATGTCATTATTACCCTTGTGTAGTAATACTGGCCATTCTGTCCCTCTCTTTTCTTCAGCCTCATTTCTTAAAAACATATTGACCTGGATCTGCTGGCTGTGAGGAATGAGGCGGCCTCCTGTTTCTAAGTAAATTGGCTCTCACCGCGTACGGGAGGGAGTCATCAGGACTGGAGCAGAGTCGAAGGAAAACACAAAATAGCGTGTCAGTTCAAACACTACATTTACATTTAATAATGAAACTAATACAGTTTTTTAAGGATATTGTTTATTATTTTGGCCGCAGGTCAAATTTTTATTCATGTTGCTGACCTAAAAAAAATCTCCCAAAAGCAGGTCCAGGTGAAAATAGAGAAATAGATGGAGGTGAAGGAGAGAAAGGTGGATGGAGGGAGAGAGAGAGAGCGCAAGAGAGAGAGAGAGAGAGAGAGAGAGAGAGAGAGAGAGAGAGAGATATGCAGGAGCAGTGGTTTGATGCCTTGAGCAAGGTGTGCATATGAAAAAGAGTTAATATCTTATGTGATATCTTACTCCAGTCAGCCTCATTCAGACAGATTATGGTTATTAATACACAGACACAGAGATGGTCATTTCATTTCTGTCAGTGGGGCAGGTGTAATGGAAGCAGTCTCCGATCTTCCCATCTCTTTGTTTCAGTCAGAATATCATAGAGTAGAGTAGAATAGAGTAGTGCAGAATACAGAGTTGGGTAGGGTATGGTAGAGTGGAGTAGTGCAGAATACAGAGTTGGGTAGGGTATGGTAGAGTAGAGTAGAATACAGAGTTGGGTATGGTAGAGTAGAGTAGTGCAGAATACAGAGTTGGGTAGGGTATGGTAGAGTAGAGTAGAATACAGAGTTGGGTAGGGTATGGTAGAGTAGAGTAGAATACAGAGTTGGGTAGGGTATGGTAGAGTAGAGTAGAATACAGAGTTGGGTAGGGTATGGTAGAGTAGTGTAGAATACAGAGTTGGGTAGGGTATGGTAGAGTAGTGCAGAATACAGAGTTGGGTAGGGTATGGTAGAGTAGAGTAGAATACAGAGTTGGGTAGGGTATGGTAGAGTAGAGTAGAATACAGAGTTGGGTAGGGTATAGTAGAGTAGAGTAGAATACAGAGTTGGGTAGGGTATGGTACAGTAGAGTAGAAATACCTGGATTCGATCAACAAATCAAAATACACCTACTGTATCCCTACTGTAACATTCCCTTGCTTCTTTCCACATTTATTTAGGCCTAACTACTCCCACTCAAAACAACGGTAAACAAACAGCAAGATAACTCCCCTCTTGTCATTAGCTGCAGCATCCTTGTTCCTCTATCTTCTAGAATCTAAACCCACCCACACATTTCTTCCCCACTCGCACCCCATTTAGGGCTCTATTCAATCCTTATCGCAGAAGTTCAGTGTTATAGTGTGGTTGACTCGCAGCTTGGTTGACTCGCACTGACTCGCAGCATAATTGTCTCGCATTAGCTGAGCCTGCATTCACAGTAAAAGCTGAATATGTCAGCTCAATAGGAAATTGCCTTTACATTTATATCACACAATCTGTAACGGTTCAGCAATACAGATTGAATAGAGCCTCTAATCCCTCTTGACCTTGACCTACACTGTTGATTCACCCCGTTTTTCAGTCTCGCTCTCCATCTCTCTCTCGTTCTCTTTCTCTCTCTTCCTCTCTCTGTCTCCCACATTTCTCTCCATCTATCTATCTATCTATCTATCTATCTATCTATCTATCTATCTATCTATCTATCTGTCTGTCTGTCTGTCTGTCTGTCTGTCTGTCTGTCGTTCTGTCTGTCTTTCTTTATCCCTCTCTCTCGGTACATTGAACAACCACCACGTCTGGCTGAAGAGAACTTGGGTTTTAAAAATAAATTGGTTCAACTGTATAATTTTAGATAAATGTTTGCTTGAGACAAGTAAGAGAGAGAGAGAGAGAGAGAAAATAAGAAAGGTATCCATAGAAACGATCTAGTTGCATATATTTGTGGTCTGTCTGAAATACTATAACTATATTTCCCTGCAAAAAAGAGACATTGCTGATGCCAATACAACTATTCATTATAAATTAAACTATGAACAGTAGTGTCTTAGATGGAAATTAGAAAGTTGGATGAACTTATTGCAGCTAGGAGAAAGTTCCGCAGGTCTCCATCGCTAGTTCAGTAGTCTCCCTGTGGTAAAATATTGCTCTAATCAATGACAAAGCAAATGAGGTGGTGATTGTTAGCCGGGTGCTGAGACTTGTCTGGAGGCTAAATGTATGTGACAGCCAGCCAGGCCACGGTAGGGTGGTGGTAGTTCGAGGAGTATCCGTTTTCCGTTTTAGTAGTTTTCAGCACCTCTGCTCTGGACAGCTCCACAATGCAACACTGGGATCCGATTTCAACTGCCTGTTCACACTAGGTTACTAGGGAGACTTGGTTTCTTACCCCACACCCCCTCTTCAGTTGGTTTGTTACGTATATATGTAGAATCATAATTTGACCAATTATGTCGCAACAAAATAATCCTGCAGCAACGGGATTTGAACGTTGAGTCCATAATGTTGTTGGATCGGTGGTTAGGACATTAGCTGGCTAAAAGTAGGCTACATGAAAAGTGCAATACTGTTAATATAACAGTGTGTTAGTGTGGGTGTTCAGTGGATTTATGTAAATCACGAAGCTCATCTGGATTTCCTGCGGTGCAAGAAAATTCCCAGCCACAAAAGAGTGATCAAATGAAGCACTCTAACATTACATACTGTAGTTGTCAACAAAAGGGATATTTAATCAACCATCTTCCTGTCATTAACTTTTTTATTAGGCCTATTTCTATAAATCTATTCACATTTCAATAATGCAGCTTCAAACTCGCACAAAGACAGGCAGCTCGCATGTACAGCCTAACACTGATCTAAATTCACTGAAAATCCGAGCAATGCATAGCAACCTGTTTTCTTCTCCGGAGGCCAGTCTAATAAAAATCTGTGGCGCGGGCGGAAAATAATAGGGACGCACACCTACACTCTCAGGAACACAACTCCACGTAAACGGGGACATAATCAAAGTGACAAGCGCTCCATCCCTCCCGCCCGCCCTCTCTCTCCCACCCACAGCTAGCTAGGGACAGAGAGATGTGCCGTGCGCACTTCACATACACAGGGTTCGAGCGCTTATTGAGTCAAGTGCGAGTCCAACAGAGAGAACGAATGCGAGCAGTTGAGTGGGATGCAAGGAAGCAATAAAACAGAACATTGGAAGAACATTAGGATTCAAAGACAAAAAGTTTCAAAATGAACGTTATGAGACAATGAAACGGGCTGCAAAAAGGAATTCGTAGAGAGAGGACAGAACATTAAGGATGTGTTTTATTTTTTATTTTGGAAAGGATGTCAACGTTGTTTTTCAAGTAGCTAACAACATTGCCATTCTAAAGGTGAGTATTTATTCTAATCGTTGACAGTTTTTTCATTGGCGAAAACACTTTTCCATTGACAGGACAAGTTGTCATGAACTTGACCTGTTTTTCTTTTAGATTGGTTGGTTTTTAGGTTGGCTAGTCGAAGAGTCTTTGTTGTTCTTAACATGCAGCGTTTCGACGAAGCTCACTTCATACACTAGTTAAGGCCCCGAAATAAACTGCAGAGTAATCTTGTCTGTTTTCACCAGTATTATGTCACGACATGAACTCCTCGCTTTGTAGAGCCCAGTGAAACCTGTTTTGTCTTCTGCTGTTCACCGTCCTTCAGACAAACACTGTAAAATGATCAATGAATCCGCTAACATAACGCATTGTTCTGGCCTATAATGTCAATCAACTGTAAATGATGCGCAGGCAAATCCTAATTGTGTGACATATTTTATTGACTAGGCCGTAGGCGATGTGGCATGCCAGTTTCAATATGCTGAGAGGTTTGATTTGCAAAACTCGAAATTAGATCAGATATGGACATATAATTCCTATATTCAGACATTCTTGTTTCCTATATGCGCGGGAATAGATTTCAGCACTGGACAGCTCTACACGTCAGCATCAACTTTGATATAGTTTAACAAGTGCGTAGGCCTACCCTGCACTGTGTTATAAAAAAAAGTATAATTTTAGTTTATCATTGGCTATTCAAAGAATGGGATATCTCGTCATCCCATATTTTTTCATAGATATGGGAAGGACATGTTTTTTTTACACAATCATGTGCATTCGTGACAGACCTGCAGATCGTGCATATTTGAATGAGATACTGTGTTCATAGAGCTCCCATCAAAGCCATTCAAAAAAGACGGACATAACTTTCCCCCCTTCCTATTACTTGCCTACAATAACGTCTGCCATAATCATGTATAACAATGCTTCATTCAGTGATGACGACGCCACAACGCCACCAATCACCGCTAAACCGGATCAAAAGTAACACCCCATCCTCTGATGTCATAATCTCTATACCCCCTGTTCTTTCTTCCCTTCATCCATCCATCCCTGACAAGCGGATGCCCTGCCCTGTGCTGTCACCTAAATACTTCACTTTCTTTTTCCTTTCTTTCTCCCCTTTTAATGTCATTATCAGATTAAAGAAGAACATTTAAACTAGGTCGTTTGACTGCATCCACCTTTCATATCACAGTTTGGATTAGGAGATTACGACACACGCACATGCAAACGCCAACATACATGCATACACACACACGAGGGCGCGCTCGCTCACACACACACACACACACACACACACACACACACACACACACACACACACACACACACACACACACACACACACACACACACACTTTCATCCATTCATATTAATTTCCCCTGGGATTAAGTGTTTCCGGATTCAAGGCATATCTGAGCTGCATTGACAATTTCAGGCCCTAAATGTTTTGTGTTGTGTAGAGTTCTGTTGTGGAGTAGGTTATGGTGTGGAGTAGGTTATGGTGTGGAGTAGGTTATGGTGTGGAGTAGGTTATGGTGTGGAGTAGGTTATGGTGTGGAGTAGGTTATGGTGTGGAGTAGGTTATGGTGTGGAGTAGGTTATGGTGTGGAGTAGGTTATGGTGTGGAGTAGGTTATGGTTGGGGTGCTCAGTTGGTAGAGCATGGCGCTTGTGGCGCTGTGGGTTCTATTCCCACGGGGGACCAGTATGAAAATGTATGTATTCACTACTTTAAATCACTCTGGATGAGAGCGCCTGCCAAAATGTAAATGCGCTGAAACATCTGGGTGTTTGTCTCTGTTCTGTGTGATTCAGTTTTACCCACATTAAAGTGAATCAGTCCTGTATGTGACTCAGTCACTCAGGAGAGCACTTACACCTCTGGTGTCTCTACCCTCTGGCTTCACCTCGGCGGCGGTGCCTCATGCTAAATCATCCCCGCTCGACACGGCAAATCAGAGCGTCGAGGAGGGGAAAGAGGTTCCTATGGAAACGGCTAATAACTATCATCAACATTTAATTACTCCTGCTCTCCCTCAGGGACTAGTGGTTCCTGACTGTCTCTGGTTGCGTCCTAAGTGACACCCTATTCCCTATATAGTGCACTACTTTTGACCAGAGCCATATGAGATGTGGTCAAAAGTAGGGCACTATGTAGAGAATAGGGTGCCATTTTCTTCCTACTCTCTATATACAGTACCAGTCAAAAGTTTGGACACAACTACTCATTCAAGGGTTTTTCTTTATTTTTTACTATTTTCAACATTGTAGAATAATAGTGAAGACATCAAAACTATGAAATAACACATATGGAATCATGTAGTAACCAAAAAAGTGTTAAACAAATCAAAATATATTTTATATTTGAGATTCTTCAAAGTAGCCACCCTTTGCCTTAATGACAGCTTTGCACACTTGGCATTCTCTCAACCAGCTTCATGAGGTAGTCACCTGGAATACATTTCCATTAACAGGTGTGCCTGTAACGTTCGTCTGTGGGAGAAAGAGAGGAGGACCAAGGTGCAGCGTGGTAAGTATTCATTATGCCTTTTAATGAAAATGAATACTCAAACAAAACAACAAAACGATAAAACGAGAATGACACGAAACGAAACAGTCCTGTCTGGTAACATACACAAAGACAGAAAATAATCACCCACGAAACACAATAGAAAACAGGCTACCTAAATATGGTTCTCAATCAGGGACAACGATAAACGCTGCCTCTGATTGAGAACCATACCAGGCCAAACACAGACATCCTAAAACAGAAAAAGGAACATAGACAACCCACCCAACTCACGCCCTGACCATACTAAAACAAAGACATAATAAAAGAACTAAGGTCAGAACGTGACAGTGCCTGGTTAAAAGTTCATTTGTGGAATTTTCTTAATGTGTTTGAGCACAATCAGTTGTGTTGTGACAAGGTAGGGGTGGTATACAGAATATATTTGGTAAAATACCAAGTCCATATTATGGCAAGAACAGCTCAAATAAGCAAAGAGAAATGAAAATCCAAGATTAGTTTATGACATGAAGGTCAGTCAATACGGAAAATTTCAAGAACTTTTAAAGTTTCTTCAAGTGCAGTCACAAAAACCATCAAGCGCTATGATGAAACTGGCTCTCATGAGGACCGCCACAGGAAAGGAAGACCCAGAGTTACCTCTGCTGCAGAGAATAAGTTCATTAGAGTTACCAGCCTCAGAAATTGCAGTCCAAATAAATAATTCACAGAGTTAAAGTAACAGACACATCTCAACATCAACTGTTCAGAGGAGACTGCGTGTATCAGGCTTTTATGGTTGCTGCAAAGAAACCCCTACTAAAGGACACCAATAAGAAAAAGGAAAAAGAGACTTGCTTGGGCCAAGAAACACGAGCAATGGACATTAGACCGGTGGAAACCTGTCCTTTAGTCCGATGAGACCAAATTTGAGATTTTTGGTTCCAACCGCCGTATCTTTTTGAGACACAGAGTAGGTGAGTGGATGATCTCCGCATGTGTGGTTCCCACCGTGAAGCACGGAGGAGGAGGTGTGATGATGTGATGGTGCTTTGCTGGTGACACTGTCAGTGATTTATTTAGAATTCAAGGCACACTTAACCAGCATGGCTACCACAGAATTCTGCAGTGATACGCCATCTCATCTGGTTTGCGCTTAGCAGGACAATCATTTGTTTTTCAACAGGACAAGGACCCAACACACATCCAGGTTGTGTAAGGGCTATTTGACTGAGAATGAGAGTGATGGAGTGCTGCATCAGATAACCTGGCCTCCACAATCACCCGACCTCAACCCAATTGAGATGGTTTGGGATGAGTTGGACCACAGAGTGAAGGAAAAGCAGCCAACAAGTGATCAGCATATGTGGGAACTCCTTCAAGACTGTTGGAAAAGCATTCCAGGTGAAGCTGGTTGAGAGAATGTCAAGTGTGCAAAGCTGTCATCAAGGCAAAGGATGGCTACTTTGAAGAATCTCAAATATAAAATATATTTAGATTTGTTTAACATTCCATATGTGTTATTTCATAGTTTATGTCTTCACTATTATTCTACAATGTAGAAAATAGTAAAAATAAAGAAACAACCTTGAATGAGTAGGTGTGACTAGTACTGACTAGTACTGTATATTCTACAAAATGTCCTAGATCTGTAGTACATCAAATGTCTTGGAAGCCTCCGATGTTGAAGATGCTGATATGGTTAACAGTATGGCTACATTAGGATTTTCACGTCTCAATGGGAATCAGGTTGACTCGAAAAGACTACTGTTTCCTCAGTCTGTAGCGATGGATTCGTTATGATCTGGCATTATCCCATAGACTCTCAAACTGAGAAACTCAAGCTGTCACAGTCTTCCATTCATATGCATTATTCTTCTCCTCCAACCTAACTCAGATACACATTCTTGTCCAATCAAACTCCCAGGATCCTCGGGAAGTGGTATGGAAAGACTTGATACGTGTGACCCTGGTTAACACTGTGTACACTAAACACTCCTTAAGATACAGTGGAACTGGTGTGATGATGTCAATAATGTCATGTCAGCCCCCTGGATCTCTCTCTCTCTCTCTCTCTCTCTCTCTCTCTCTCTCTCTCTCGCTCTCTCTCTCTCTTTCTTTCTTTCTTCCTTTCTCAGCCCCTTTGGTCCAGCTGCTACAGTGGTTGATATGTAACAATGCTGACGTAATCTATCCCAGCCTCTTACTGAGGATTTAAGTTGGGAAGGATCCTGGATCCTCAATCCGGCCAATAAGCACACGGCAGGAGCAACATCTGTCCATCTGCTGTGTGTGTGTGTGTGTGTGTATTTGGGAGGGAAGAAAATTGCCATAGACTGTCACGCAAAGGTAAAAAACAACCCTGCTAAATCCTGTCAGTCTGTGGACTCTGTGTGTGTGTGTGTGTGTGTGTGTGTGTGCGCGCGTGTTTTAATAGTCTGTGTTTTAATAACTCCGTGCTGACGTGTGTCGACGAGTCAGTTTCGTTGACCCAGCAGTGATGTCACAGCGCCTTAGTAAGCTACTGCCACTATTTTTCTACACATAGCTAACTCCACACCTCCCTTCAAACCATCCAGTGCTGCTGTTCTATAGCGTGCAGCTACAAACCTGTTACGGCTGTTATGCAACGCTTTCCCTTGGTCACCCTGATAGTCTAGCGATCACATAATGGGTACTAGCTCTAACCCACTACGTCACCCGGCCTCTAACCCTGTCATCAAGCCAAACACCAGATCAATTGTTCCCTTAACAGTAGTTCAGCACAGATTCCCCTCTCTTTCAGACCTTTGGCCCCTCCTATGTCTGTTAGTGTGTTCCACCCCATGCTGACATAAAGGGGCCTCGGGCGACCGGCTACGAGGGACTCAATCTATAACCATCATGATGAATATTTGTCTGTTTTTCTTCACGCATGAAGAGAGTTGACCATCCCACCCTCCTCCTGCATGACATGTGTAGATGTGGGAATACTGTGCATTGGGTGCTGTGATTCTGAATGACCTTAAAAATTCATACTGTTCTCTGATTTGCTGTCATTCCAGGAAATGCATCAGAAGGAGGCAACGCTGATATCTCCAAGGGGTCCTTAGACCTGAGGCTGTTGTCCTCCTGCCCCTCTGCCCACAGCCTCCTACCAAGCTGGTCTCTTTTAATGGTTGGCACTGGCCACCGCGGCCCTGATTACTGCCCACACAGACACAGCCTGATGATCACTGGTGCCATGGGAGCGGTGCGAGTCAACAGGTAGGACCGAGGAATAGGACAATCAGCTCCTTTTCTCCCCCTTTTCCTGCCTCTAAACGCCTGTCCTTGTTGTCTATTCTTGGACTATAAAACACAGGGAAATCATGTTTTTGACTGCACTGGGCCTTTAACTCTTAAACCTGCCATGTCTCCTTCGCCCTCCTCTCTAAACTCATGTGTTTTGTTTGGGTTTTTGTTTCACATCAGATACAGCATTGTAGCCACCGATGAAGACCACTTCAAGATCTCCACCTTGGGCCTCCACAATGGCCATGGTCCCCTGATGCACCACAATATGACTGGGAGGGGTATGGGGGGCGGAGGAGGTGGTGGTGGTGGAGGAGGAGGAGGTTCAGAAGGAGGAGGAGGCGGCAGCTCGCTAGCCCTGCGAGCAACAGAGCCTGTCCACAACGGCCGCCAAATCTCCACGACGGGGCCCAACCATGTCCGGAGCCGCTTCGTGAAGAAGAACGGCCAGTGCAACGTGGTTTTCCACAACATGGAAGACAAGACGAAACACTATCTGGCCGACATATTTACCACCTGCGTGGACATCCGCTGGCGTTACATGCTGCTCCTCTTCACCTCTACCTTCCTGCTCTCCTGGTTCCTCTTCGGGGTGGTCTTCTGGGGAGTGGCCCTGGCCCATGGGGACTTCGACCTTCGACCCGGCCTGGGAGAGGGGCCTCTGGCCGGCTTGGAGGGAGGAGGGGTGGAGTGGAAGCCCTGCATCCTACACGTCCAAGGCTTCGTAGGGGCGTTTCTCTTCTCCATAGAGACCCAGACCACCATTGGGTATGGGTTCCGCTGCGTCACCGAGGAGTGTCCGGCAGCGGTGGCTACGGTGGTGGTCCAGTCCATTGTGGGCTGTATCATCGACTCCTTCATGATCGGAACCATCATGGCCAAGATGGTTCGACCTAAGAAGCGGGCGCAGACCTTGCTGTTCTCGCACCACGCGGTAATCTCCATGCGGGACGGGAAGCTGTGCCTGATGTTTCGCCTGGGGAACATGAGGAAAAGCCACATCGTGGAGGCTCACGTCCGGGCGCAGCTCATCCGGCCGCACGTCACTGCCGAAGGCGAGTACCTCCCCATGGAGCAGACGGACATCGACGTGGGCTACGACGAGGGCCTGGACCGCCTCTTCCTAGTGTCTCCACTGGTCGTGGTCCACGAGATCAACGAGAACAGCCCGCTGTACTGCATGAGCAGCGCCGACCTGACGACAGAGGACTTTGAGATCGTGGTGATACTGGAGGGGATGGTGGAGGCCACGGCCATGACCACCCAGGCCCGCTCCTCCTACCTGGCCAGGGAGATCCTGTGGGGCCATCGCTTCGAGCCTGTGGTCTTCGAGAAGGAGCACCGCTACCAGGTAGACTACTCCCGCTTCCACAAGACCTACGAGGTGCCAGCTACTCCGCACTGCAGCGCCAGGGAGCTCCGGGAGATGACGGGCCGATCCCGCTCCCCCTCGTCTGCCTCCGGCTCTAGTTCTACCCGGTCAGTGTCCCCTCTCGGTCCCAAGTCCTCCGGCCTCCACCTCTTGCCTCCACACTCCCCCAGCGCCTTCTGCTACGAGAACGAGGTGGCCCTGTGCTGCGGGGAGGAGGAGGGGGAGGAGGTAGGGGAGATGGGTGTGATGCTGGGGGGGAGGGACGACGGGGAGGGGGAGGAGAGGGACGTACAACTAGACATCTTCCAGGAGAGATTTCAGGACCAGGTAGCGGTGGACATGAACATGCTGTGTGTGCTGGACATGGACAATCAGATTGACAGGCTGCAGCCGGGTATAGCTCTTGATGCGCTGGGCTTCAGGAGGGAATCAGGAGTGTAGTGACTGATTCACGCTATCGAGTCAAACTGAGACAAGACAATCCTGGGCTGGCCTGGTTACGCATCCACTGTAGTTGCTGGAACTGTGCTAGAAAGGATATTGTGAGAGGAAAATATCCAAGCCAGCCCGGGCCGTAGCTACATATGAGGACACTGAGGTCCAGACCTAGTTAATTAAAAAAAAAATATATATATATATGTATTTTTGGGGAACTCATTTGGGGTCTCAACTTGCTGTTGAGAGTTAGATTAGTAGAATACACAAGGTGCGATTTTGAAACTTGGCTGCCCCAGTTTTTCTCTGTCACTCACTGACAGTCACTAATTTAGCCCATGTCGTTAAAAATAACATTAAAATAGGTGAATTAGTCTAGTTAGTCTAGACTGAACTTGTAGTAATCATGACCAAATGACTGACCTCCAGGGTTCCCCCATTGATTTTGTTAGTCACTCTCACTCAGACATCATATTAACCATAAGTCACGTCAAAATGTGTAGAATTGCAGGAACATTTCAAAACTTTTTTTTAATGCTTTACCATTTGTTAATAAAATACTTTCTGCTAACAGATTCCCTCAGTACCTAAATTATAGTTTTTAATCCTGGTGCTGAGCTACTTGTGTAGCTAGGCGATGCATTTGTAGATCGACTGAGGTGAATGAAGCATCAGAAACCATAGTAATAATGGCTTAGGTCGTGTTTTTTTTTTGCTCTTCTCCAAATAGCATTTTAGAGTTTTTTAATTGTACAGCCCTGAAGCCAGCACATTGTGGTTTGGGTCGGCCCTGTAGTGTGAATCAGTCATAGAAGACTCTCGTGTCTCGTGTCCCGAATGAACGATGTGCCCTTGGTACAGTTCCTCTGCTTTTTTGTGTATCCAACCAAAGTCCTCACAGAGAGAAGGAAAGAATTCTGCAGCACAGCGAAGAAGGAAGGTTGAATGACTTTATTATTCTCTTGAGTTTCTTTTTGTTTTTAAACATAGTTGTGTTCAGTACATGAGTCTAAATTTGTATTTTATAGCGTAAGACTTAAATTCATTCTTATTGTATTCAATATTCAGTTGTATATATTCTCTGGAATAATATTCTTTGTGAAGTGACTTTTGGTTCCATTCAACCAAATCTTGGTACAGTTTTTTTTCATTTACAGATAGCTGTCATGAGTCATTAATACTTTCAAAACCACAAATTAAGTTGATGTGGTATTAAAAAGTATTTTCTGTTTGTAAATAAATCATTTTTCATGCTTAGAAACTAGGGCCGGGATGATACCAATATCACGATACTCGTTAATATTGTGTCAAGGAAACAAAGCATGACGCGGATTTAACTTCTTCAGGAAAACATCCGTAATGTTGGAAACAAACATCATTATGTTGTCATTCAGAGTCACATTTATTTATTATCCAAGCTATAGCACCCAATAATTTACATACATTTTTTTAAGAACCAAAGAGTTTGGTCTGCTTTGTGTTTCCAATGAATATTGCGATACTGGTAACATCACAGACCTATTAGAAACCATGGTAATTTTGTCTTCCTGCTTAAGGTATATTACTGTTAATGTTTGATACATGAGCTATGTATTCCAAAATTAGTAAATATTTTATGACGGAAAATAAATGATGGAAAAACAATGAATCTGAACAGAAACTGAGTTGGAAATAGCGTGTATTTTCCAGATAAAGAATAAAGAGCACTTTATTCTGTATTTTATCAAAAGGAATATCTAAAAATAAAAATGAAATATTTTAATTGCTGTTTTGTATGAATGAATAAATGTCTAGTAATAATAATAATAAACAAGCAGCAGTAGCTGTTCTGGTTGACACACTCTGCTCTGTTCTCACACAATTTTTTCCCATCAGTCACAAAGGTCAAAGGTCAAACTGACCCCATGTTGATGTCCACCTGTTTCTGACTGCTCATTGGTTGGCCTGGTTTGGGGAAGTGTGTGTGTGTGTGTAATGTGAAGGCAGGGGGTTGTTGTTCTCTAGCTCAGTGACTCAGAGGTAATTCCATACACACACCTGTCTTTCTTACCATTCTCTCTTTCTAATCCAAAACTGGGGTATTACCCCAAATCTGTGTCGTACTCAAATAGCTCAGTACAGAGAGTTTTTATTTGGCAAGTTGTTTTTTAAAACGTCCCAGAGAGTGAGGGAGAGAGGCTTAGATAGAAATAGAAATAGATACAGACTGGAGAAGGACATACTAGGCCGAGGGGCAGTGGGGAGGGAGAGATAGAGAGAGAGGGGAGAGGAGAGGAGAGGAGAGGAGAGGAGAGGAGAGGAGAGGAGAGGAGAGGAGAGGAGAATAGAGGAGAGGAGAGGAGAGGAGAGGAGAGGAGAGGAGAGGAGAGGAGAGGAGAGGAGAGGAGAGGAGAGGAGAGGAGGAACAGCTTGCTAACACAACACAGTCGATTACTGTACTTACCCAGTTCACCACTAGGGGGCAGTGAAGACTGCTCCACCACAACAGACCAACGGAAGAGAGAGTATGGTATACCAGCTCCCTCATGTGGTAAATTATCAGTCAACCATAACAATTTTTTTAAAGACGACTAGTCACAAAACCTTTATTTTCTGAAGTGCTAAGGCTCACCGGAACCCTTTATTTTCTGTATATGAAGAATTTCATTCCAAAACAATATCCATTTTCAGAAATGTTAGTAAATCAACTTTTATTGTTTAAAGATATTCTGAAAGAGATTGGTGTGTTTTTTCACTGTCTAATCATGTCATGGGGTTGTTCAATGACAGACATGTATTTGTTTAAAATCTAACACTTGATGGCTTCGTTTCAGAGAGACAAAATGCTATATAGCCGCCTCATTCTCAGAGGAATAAGTAGTACTGCTAGGTTTTACACAGTCAAATGTAACAAATAACTACATTTTTTATAGAGTACTGTACAAATTATACATTTATAAAATCAATGTTTATATAAAAAATTAAATAAAATGCAATACAGTAATAGGAGATCTGTCATTTAGCAGATGCTCTTATCCAGAGTGACTTACAGTAAGTGCATTCATTATAAGATAGCTCGGTGAGACAACCACATATCACAGACAAATATACAGGATAGGACCATTCAAGCTAAACAATGGACTTACAGTATAGCATTTTGAAGACACACACATCAAACCCATAAGCAATCACTGGTTAAAAAACGCAAATGTGAAATATATATATATGTTTTGGAAATAAACTCTTCATTTAATCTCTTGATGTGGTGAGGTAACTATAAGCAAAAGCTATAACTTTTTAAACTCTATTTTCAAGAGCAAAAACGAAACAATTCTTCTACACGTCTTCAGCAGTCGGTGTTGCGGAGCTCCGACAGGGGAAACTCCAGCAATGTCATATGTCTCCCCAACATCTTCCTCTCCTGTAATCAAATCATTCCCATCTTTAATTGTATTAAATGTGTTCTCCTGCTCTAACAGGCCACTTCCCCATCTCTATCTCTCTCTCCTTCTCATCCTTCCATCATTCTCTCCTTCCTCTACTACTGTCAGTTCAAACGAGCCTTTTCCCCATCTCATACGCTATCTCTCTGTCCTCCCTCCCTCCCTCCCTCCCTCCCTCCCTCCCTCCCTCCCTCCCTCCCTCCCTCCCTCCCTCCCTCCCTCCCTCCCTCCCTCCCTCCCTCTCTACTGATGTCGGTTAATTAGCCACTGTGTCACACCCCCTTGTCATCAACATCCATAAAAACGACCAGCTGGGTGACCTTTGGTGACCTTTCTCCAGACTCCGTCAGTCATAATGGCTGACTAGAGGATCTAGGATCTGGGCTGTCTGGCAGGGGGCTGCTTTAATGCTTTGTAGACCTCCTCTGCTGCTGTTGGTTTCTGCCCTGAGGTTGTGAGGGGCTGTGTGGGGCTGTGTGGGGCAGTGGGGCTAGTGTTAGGGAATAGGGGCTAGTGTGTGTGCTCAGTAGGGGACAGTATTGGGGACTAAGTGGTGGAGGGTTGGGGGTCCTAGGGCCCATAATGACCTGTTGTGTGTTGTGGAGCTGTGAACCATTCGTTGGAGGACAGAGAGGCATTGTGTTACACTGGGCTGCCCACGCTGGCTACACCACTGAGAACCACCACAGGCTGTGTGTGTGGGGGGGGTGGGGGTAAGTGTGTGTGTGTGTGTGTGTGTGTGTGTGTGTGTGTGTGTGTGTGTGTGTGTGTGTGTGTGTGTGTGTGTGTCTGTGTGCGTGTGTGCTTTTGTGTCTGTCTGTCTGTCTGTCTGTCTGTCTGTCTGTCTATTTGTCTATTTGAGGCTCTGAGATCAGGTGAGGTGTCTAGCCTGTGAGGAACACCTGTGGATATCACATGTATCAATGCGTGCTGCTGTAACCACATGCAGATCATCCGTTATTGTCTCGGTGCGTGAATATACAAGACTGTTTATGTTTGCTGAGAAAAACATTGACGCCACGTATGAAGAATACTGAAAATCCCCCTATTTCTTTTTCCTTTCCTCTCTTTCTTCCCCCTTTCATGTCTTCCTCCTCTCCGCCAACAACAGAGTCTTTCATTCGGGCATCTCAGTGGCTGCCTCAGGCCCTCAGGCCCTCTGCTGTTCGCTCAGCTTAATTAAATGTTCTGAGAAAAACTCATGATTGGAAAGTGACTAGTCTCTTCTCTCCTCTCTCGTCCCTCAGGCCAATTTCCCATTGATTTTCCCATGCATCTTCCTTTTACCCCTCTGATCAGCATCAGAAAGACATTTTCCAGAGAAGTAAACTATGTTTTGCAAGTGAGTAGTCTGCTGGATCTTTCCCTCTGTATCCATAGCTACACAGCCAGGTCTCTCTTGGGAAGGAGGTCTTCTGAACTCAATAGGACTTCCTGGTTCAATTAAATGTGACAGAAAAAGTGCATCTGCACCAACACCTTGTGGTTAGAACGTCTGCCCTGAGATTGCAAGGTTGGGAGTTCGATCACCGGCTGAGTCATACCAAAGGCTGTAAAAAATGGGACCCGATGCGCCTCTGCTTGCCACTCAGCATTAAGGAGATGGATTGGGGGTAAGGCCCTGTGATAGACCAGCGTCCTGTCCAGGGGGGTTACTGGCACATCAAGCTGCCTCACACTACAGAAACAGAAGATCAGCTCCTGCTCCTATGAGCCGTTCTGGCTCTCACAAGCAAGTCTACTTACCATGGTCTATATAGACAACATAACTACATATGCGTCAAACTCCTTTGCTCAATAACACAGGAATCCACAGCAGTCCTGGGCAACCATACAGGTGGATATTGGTCTAATGATGCCCCCCTCCACCCAAAACCACATGACACCCGAACTCAGCACAGTCTGAATGAGAGGGGGAAAGGTAGGGGGAGGCCTGGGGCTGAAAGTGGTGCTGTCTGCAACCTCTCATACCACCACTACTATAAGCCCTAATTGGTTAATTGGATCACTGCTGATTGAGGGAGACCTCAGAGGTTATTATTATGCTCGTCGAACATCTCATTCCAAAATCATGGGCATTAATATGGGGTTGGTCCCCCGTTTGCTGCTGTAACAGATACCAGTGTCTATGAATTTGACAGTGGTTACATTTCTCCAGCCCCATCCCTCCGATTTTTACTGAAAGCGAGATCGCTTTGTTATTATTTCAATTGCTGATTGCTGCTTTAAGTGCTCAGACTACAATATTATGATAAAACATGAAACACAATTCCTTCCTTGTTGGTAATTGGGATATCTTTGATTATTAATCATTTCAGATGTAGCAACACTGAGAGATACATTGTACACCGAGAGATACAACCCCCTTTGGGCTGTGCCGTGGCGGAGATCTTTGTGGGCTATACTCGGCCTCGTCTCAGGATGGTAAGTTGGTGGTTGAAGATATCCCTCTAGTGGTGTGGGGGCTGTGCTTTGGCAAAGTGGGTGGGGTTATATCCTTCCTGTTTGGCCCTGTCCGGAGGTATCATTGGATGGGGCCACAGTGTCTCCTGACCCCTCCTGTCTCAACCTCCAGTATTTATGCTGCAGTAGTTTATGTCGGGGGGCTAGGGTCAGTCTGTTATATCTGGAGTACTTCTCCCGTCTTATCCGGTGTCCTGTGTGAATTTAAGTATGCTCTCTCTAACTCTTTCTCTCTTTCTTTCTCTCTCTCTCCTGGAGGACCTGAGCCCTAGGACCATGCCTCAGGACTACCTGGCATGAGGACTCATTGCTGTCCCCAGTCCACCTGGCCGTGCTGCTGCTCCAGTTTCAACTGTTCTGCCTGCGGCTATGGAATCCTGACCTGTTCACCGGACGTGCTACCTGTCCCAGACATGCTGTTTTCAACTCTCTAGAGACAACAGGAGAGGTAGAGATACTCTTAATGATCGGCTATGAAAAGCCAACGGACATTTACTCCTGAGGTGCTGACTTGCTGCACCCTCGACAACTACTGTAATTATTATTATTAGACCATGCTGGTCATTTATCAACATTTGAACATCTTGGCCATGTTCTGTTATAATCTCCGCCCGTCACAGCCAGAAGAGGACTGGCCACCCCTCATAGCCTGGTTCCTCTCTAGGTTTCTTCCTAGGTTTTGGCCTTTCTAGGGAGTTTTTCCTAGCCACCGTGCTTCTACACCTGCATTGCTTGCTGTTTGGGGTTTTAGGCTGGGTTTCTGTACAGCACTTTGAGACATCAGCTGATGTACAAAGGGCTATATAAATCAATTTGATTTGATTTGAAGAATGGTTAAGCTAAATAAGTAGTCAACATCCTACACGTCTGTGTGTAAAAATGCCATGACTAGCCCGGTGCTGACACTATGACTGAGGGGCCACTGCCAGCCAGTCACAGACGCCATTGTCCACCTTCACATTATTTTAATACCATAATTTTCAACCTCCTGCTAATGACTCAGTCCCATAATTCCATCTCTCTCTCTAGTGGTCTCACTCTACCCATCTTTCCCCATCTCTCTTTCTCTTCTTTCTCTCGTTCTTTCGTTCTCTCATTTTCTTGATATCTTGTTTTCGAGTTCCATCTCTCCATCTCTCTCTCTCTCTCTCTCTCCATCCCTCCATCACAATTGAGGTAACTCGGGCCAGTGTGGATACGGACCCAGGGACGAACAATAGGCCATTCATGATGCCTTGCAAATGCAATGATGATCCTGCTCTCTCTAAAACCCCCGCCCCAACCTCCACCAGCCTCCACAGCTGCACAGGAATGCGGTCCAACAAGTCCCCCCCCCCACCAAACTTCCACCCTCACCACTATCGCCGCCGAAGCCAACCTCAACCCCCTTCCCAAATAAAAAGAGAGAGGGCAAGAAATGGGCAATTCTGCAAATGGAACACAAAGAGAGGATTCATGGCTTTAGTCACAGACACTCACGGGAAGAGAGGGGGACCCATTTAAGTGTTGCGCAGCTGCAGTGATTCATTGCAAAAAATGGGTGAGGAGAGACAAAGGTCAGCAAGCAGCATAATTTTTTATTCATCCTTCTGGAATCTGCATGAGGCCGTGCACATTAAATCACTATATCACTAAATCACTAAACTATGAATCACAGGGAGCCGTGGCATCAGTATGGTCTGACAGTGGTCCTGGGTGGCTGAGTTGGTAGAGCATGGCACTTGCAGTGTCAGGATTGTAGGTTAGATTCCCACTGAGGCCCCTCATATGAAGATGTATGCACTACTACTACTAGTAGTCTCTTTACAAAAAGTGTCTGCTAAATGGTCATAGACAGTGCATTCGGAAAGTAATCAGACCCCTTGACTTTTTCCACATTTTGTTACATTACAGCCTTATTCTAAAATGGATTAAAGAGTTATCCCCCTCATCAATCTACACAAAATACTCCATGATGACAAACCAAAAACAGGTTTTTAGAAACTTTTGCAAATTTTTGAAAACCTAAATTTCAGTTAAATATTACTTTTACATAAGTATTCAGAGCCTTTACTCAGTACTTTGTTGAAGCGCCTTTGGCAGCGATTACAGCCTCGAGTCTTGTTGGGTATGACGCTACAAGCTTGGCACACCTGTATTTGGGGAGTTTCTCCCATTATTCTCTGCAGATCCTCTCAAGCTCTGTCAGGTTGAATGGGAAGCGTCGCTGCACAGCTATTTTCAGGTCTATCTAGAGATGTTTGATCGGGTTCAAGTACGGGCTCTGGCTGGGCCACTCAAGGACATTCAGAGACTTGTCCCAAAGCCACTCCTGCATTGTCTTGGCTGTGTGTTCAGGGTCGTTGTCATGTGACTTTTTACTGAAGAACGTCTTCCGTCTGGCCACTCTACCATAAAGTCCTGATTGGTGGAGTGCTACAGAGATGGTTGTCAGATCTGTGCCTCGACACAATCCTGTCACGGAGCTCTACCGACAATTCCTTTGACCTCATGGCTTGTTTTTTGTGCTGACATGCACTGTCAACTGTGACACCTTATATAGACAGGTGTGTGCCTTTCCAAATCATGTCCAATCAATTGAATTTACCACATGTGGACTTCAATCAAGTTGTATAAACCTCTAAAGGATGATCAATGGAAACAGGATGAACATGAGCTCAATTTCGAGTCTCATAGCACAGGGTCTGAATACTTATGTAAATAAGGTATGTCTGTTTTAGTTTTTAATAAATGTGCCATAATTTCTAATAACCTGTTTTCGCTTTGACAATATGGGATATTGTGTGTAGATTGATGAGGGAAAAAATGGTTAGATCCATTTGAGAATAAGGCTGTAACTTAACAAAATGTGGAAAAAGTCAAGGGGTCTGAATACTTTGCGAATACACTGCATCTGTCATCAATAAGAACACGGTTTCAATTAATCACAGCATATTGTATATCTGGACATGATCTACTAATAAAATATATCCTGTATGATGTGGTATAAAATACATCTGAATGTTAGTCCCAGGATATGTCAAATCAAAGTGTATTTGTCACGTGCGCCGAATACAACAGGTGTACAACAGGTGCATTTCACCTTACAGTGAAATACTTACTTACAGGCTGTAACCAACAGTGCAAAAAAGGTATTAGGTGAACAATAGGTAAGTAAAGAAATAAAAACAACAGTAAAAAGACAGTCAAAAATAACAGTAGCGAGGCTTCATACAGTAGTGAGGCTATAACAGTAGCGAGGCTATATACAGGCACCGTATAGTCGGGCTGACTGAGGTAGTATGTCCATGTAGGTATGGTTAAAGTGATTATGCATATATGATAAACAGAGAGTAGCAGTAGCATAAAAGAGGGGTTGGCGGGTGGTGGGTGGAGGGACACAATGCAGATAGCCCGGTTAGCCAATGTGTGGGGGCACTGGTTGGTCGGGCCAATTGAGATAGTATGTACATGAATGTATAGTTAATGTAACTATGCATATATGATAAACAGAGAGTAGCAGCAGCGTAAAAGAGGGGTGGGGGCACACAATGCAAATAGTCTGGGTAGTCATTTGGTTACCTGTTCAGGAGACTTATGGCTTGGGGGTAAAAACTATAATTACTAAGATGGTATCCAGAGCAGGCTGAGTGTCATAATGTAACTAGGAGTAAATATGTGAAATATGTGAGCCATGGAGGGTAAAGGCTACACCTGAACCATGGAGACTTGGGCTGGGGCCTTCCATCCACATTCTCCCTTTCCCAGCATGAATGATACACAATTTTGTCACTCACATGGCCTGGTTGTTTATGATGTTATGAAATTCTAATTTTAGAAGTGATATTAATCAAATAGAGCAAGTTGTTAAAAAGATGTAGAGATTTGGGTCAGTTGGAGAGGGTTGATTAGGTTTTAATTCCTGTTAGTTGCTTTGGATGTGGAATTTGTCGATGAGAATAGTTTAATTCCTGAATTGTCCTTAACCCTGATTGTGTCAAACCTGTTTACAAATGTTCTGGCCAATAGGTATGTGATGAAATGATTTTGAACTACGTATTTTTACTTGTTGCTAACTGTGAAATTGAAGTGTCAACAAAACATGTCACAATTAATAGGGGAAAAACCCAAACAAGTATAAGCTAACTCTGACTGTAAGTACAGAATATTTCCATCATTCAGGAAGCAATGGGTTGTCAAATACAACCGTGCTAATATATGCAGTTCCTCCTTGTCAAATTATTTCGGGGCTTCTATTGAGTGCGTCATCATTCGGAACAAACAGCGCCATTCACATCAGCCCCACGTGTCCATTGACATGGGAATGACTGACTGTCTTTCCCTCAATTATACACACGACAATCGAACGCAGAATGTGACCCACTGCATGAATATGTTGACCGCTGTCCATGTTCCCTTGTTCTCTCTCTCTATTTCTCTCTCGTCAGATTTCAGGAATTTCCCAGTGAAACTATTCTATGGACTGATGCCAACACAAAAGGGCAGCCATCTCTCTCTATTTCCTTCTCTCGTTCCTTCTTCTTCTCCTCTAGGATTTCACCATCAGCATGCTGTTTTCCAGGATGCAAAACTGGATTCCCTTTTTAAAATATTTTTCTGCCACCACTATCATTTTAGAACATGACATCGCAATGACATTCATAGTATGTCGCTGCAGGCTTATTGGTTCATTTGAGAGTAAGAGGTTACATTTTGTGGGGACAGAGCCACAAACATGAACACAAAATGGCCACTGCTGCTCCATATCACCCCACATGCACCTGGGGAGTCAGACATAGTGAATCCCGACCCCTTGAACCTGCTAGTCATGAGTTCCCCATCTCCTCTCTCTCTCCTGCCACAGCACCATACAGACTCTTCTGACAGCGACAGGAGCAGACACATTAGTGCAGCCGGTCACATGGCAGGTTGAAGCAGGGATGTATGTCTCACTGTGGTTAATAGATGGACATGTGAGTTCTATTTTCCACAGAGCTATGTCAGCCCCTGGGGCCCATAGCCCTGGATGGGAGAGATGGGATCTTGATAGGAGAAAGATATGGACAATATGTTATATGAAAATATTACCTTTGTACCAAAAATGTACATAATTCATTGTATTGATAAGCACATCCAGTCCCTCATCTTGTGTAAAGTGGAACAAACTAAAAAGATTGAGTAAAATGCATTTACAAACAATTCAAATAGACTTTCTTTAAAATTAATAGATTGACATCAGTATTTTGTTGTCTTTTTTACTACTAAGACTATTTTGTAGTCTTAGTAGTAGTCTTAGTAGTAGTCTTAGTAGTAGTCTTAGTAGTAGCCTATAGAATATGTCTCATAGTTGACTATAAACAGACAGAGATTAATTGTATTTAGGCTATAAAGTTGCACTCAACTTGAATTTCCTAAAAGCCCCACTTTTTCTTCATAATTACTAGCTATTGAACTAGCTATTAATATTTCAAAGATAATATTTAATCAAACGAATGTTAACTTATACATTCAAAAACGGATGATCTTTTAGACGTTAATAGTTTATAATAATCGACTGATTAGGCCTAAAACATAATAAATTGCAAGTATGTAATTCTTGAGAAAAAAAATCGAAAGCGAGATGGAAATCAAACGAACGTTATTGGACCAATACATCAAGTTCACTTTTTTGGCAGGCCTCCTTTTAAAGTTGTTTACAACTCGTATGCGCCTAGCTGTTCATTCATTAGATCTATCTTTAGTGCGTTTCTCCCACACTATCAAGACAATTGTTTTTAGAGCAATTTATACAATTTATATATATATATTTATAGCATATGAATGCATTTCTCCACGATTAATGCTACAACAATGAATAACATAGTATGAACATTCTGATTGAACTGACCCTATGATAGGCTGAGTAGCACAGAGAGTTTTGTTGCGTTATTTAACAGGAATTCTAAACAGAATTAAACAATTTCTAGAAGACCTATAACATTTCTCGCAAATAATTGACTGAAGTAACTCTTCTCGCATCGCATTGGAGCATGATCTCAGTGTTATGAACGTATATTATACAATTGCAGTTTTGCTAATTTGCGAAAATTGTAAAGCAGGTGCTTATTTCGTTAGTTAATGGTATATTGAGAATTTATAGGATATCTAACGCTAATTTTGGCAACGAAAGAAAATGAGGATTTCATGTGAATTAACAAAATAATGACAACTTGAATCACTGCTAATTAACTATTTACTTTTAATTTGGAGTCTCACTAAAAAAACAGTTTCGTTTTAAATAAATTCAAAACATATTTTTACCTTCTAGCTACAATACATTGGGAATACTCTAAGTAAACATCTTGCATTCACATAAAAAAATAATGCCATGCCCTGCATAAATTCACAGTGATTTTTATTTCACCTAATGCATAATATAACATAGCCTACAGCACAGTCACTCTGAATCACAAAATACTTATCACAATTCATTCCAACTTGTTCTTAGTCTGTCAGATTCCTTTGCTTGCTTATATAAATCAACATCAAATCAAAGCTTTTGTCAGCATATGAGTGAGAGGGATTTTCTTTAAACTCCTCTCACTCATACACAAACAGAAGTAGTCACTCACATCAAGGCCAGGACAGGGCCTCAGTATCCCAGTGTAGTCAGAGGGGTGTATGTAGCCCCCATCCTGAATCCTGCACCCCCAACCAACCCCTCTCGGACGAACCCACCAAGACCAGCACCCAAAGGCCCAGACCCATGGTCTCGGTGGACATGAGAATAAAACAGATGGAGAAAGCTAGTCCAGCTAGTGCAGTCCTTGGATGTTGTGTTATGTGTGAGATACTGTGTCTGTGTAGGAACACAGGGCCCAGAGACACACATCTCTTTCTTTTCTCTTATCATTTTTTCAAGATGCACAAAACTGCTTTTTGTTCCTCTCATTTTTTTTCATTTAGGAGGCTAATGGAAGGGTGCTTGCAGGGCATCTGATCACATGGTCACAATTCACCTGAGATGACAACAAAGAGGCTAAAGAAGAGAGAGACGAGAGGGAGAAAGGGAGAGAGAGAGAAAACTGAGACACGGATTCAACATGAGAAGGAAAAGGGAAACACTGGCGGTTATTGTTGCAATCAGTGTGTGTGTGTGTGTGTGTGTGTGTGTGTGTGTGTGTGTGTGTGTGTGTGGCCCATAATATTCAGTCCCTTAATATATCTTAACGTGTGACAATGTACGTATATACTGTAAATATCTGATATTAATGACTACAAGTAAGTTATTACAAGTTACATAGAATACAGCCAGTTACAGCAACAATACATTCAATGCAGTCAACATAATGAATGATTTGACCTCAACAGCACAACCTTACACACAGAACACTCTGGATCTTGACATGCATTTTAGATGCATATGCAATATTTTTAAGGGACGTCCAAGAGCAATTTGGAAGAGCAATATCGGGGAGTGAGAAAAGTTACGTATTTCATAGAGTATAGGGGTGAAAGGTCACGTACATTGACCTCAGGATTGGGCCCATAAGGCCCTTAATGCTGGTCAACAATATAGGGATGATGATTTTGGATCTAATTCAACTCCTCCAGCAACTCACTCTACCCTATATCACTTTTTGTCATATTTCAGTACTATATCAGCCACAGGCAGTACTGGAAATGTACCCAATTATCATACTTGAGTAAAAGTAAAGAAACCTTGATAGAAAATTACTCAAAAGTGAAAGTCACCAGTAAAATAATACTTGAGTAAAAGTCTAAAAGTATTTGGTTTGAAATATACTTAAGTATCAGAAGTAAATGTCATCGATAAAATATACCTAAGTATCAAAAGTCAAAGTAAAGGTATAAATCATTTCACATTCCTTATATTAAGTTAACCAGACATCACGATTTTCTTGTTTTTTACATTTCTGGATAGCCAGGGGAACACGCCAACAGTTCATTTACAATCGAATCATTTGTGTTTAGTGAGTCCTCCAGATCGGAGGCAGTATGGGATGACCAGGGATGTTCTCTTGATAAGTGTATGAATTGGACCATGTTCCTGTCCTGCTAAGCATTCGACATTTTTACGAGTACTTTTGAGTGTCAGGGAAGGAATGTAGTAAAAGTAAAAGTTGTAAAAAAAAATAGAAATAGTACAGTACAGATACCCCAAAAAACGTATTAAGTAGTACTTTAAATTATTTTTAGGCCATAGACCTAATTCTTTCATTATTAATTTCCTGGGGTTAACGATGACCTAGATATAAGTAACATAGTCACTCGTCAAATAGGGCCCACCAACTGTATAATGACGTTATAATGAATATAACGACGTTATGTATTTGAATCCCTTGGAGATTTTTCGTGAAATTTAGTGTACTTTGACCACAAATGTATTATCATGATTGTTTATTTATTCAATATAACATGTCAACACATCAAACAAAGCGGGCCTTATTTGGTTCCTAAATAGAGCCAGTGTAAAGTCACTTAAGCCACTCTGATGTAAAATCTCACCTCCTTTCATTGGAAATATTAGTGGTGACGGACGGACAGGCAATAACAGTAACCCCGTCGTCCAGTAAGAAAGCCGGAGAATATTAAATGACCAATAGGCGTCCGGCGTGTGCGCAAGAGGGTGGCGTCGACTCAGTGTTGGAATGCTGCCTCTCAGAATGTTTTCCACTTTCAATCACTTTTTTTCTCTCGTTCCTTCTCACAACGGCGCTCTTTAAGCTCCGGTGCGCGATACAGAGCGGCCATTCATTGAAGGGCAAACCAAACGAGGGGGCAGGGGACAGGGCGAGCGTCACACTGTTGGACAGGGGAACGCACGAACTCCCGTGTTGAACGGGCGACCTCCTAAACTCTGCATTGGTAAGTTTTGTAACTTTATTTTCCATATGAACATAAAATAGATTTGTTTACGCTTTTGGGTGGAATTTCAGAAATATCCAAATCTTATTATCTAAGAGGTTTTTTTAAATTCCCAAGATGATGTTGGGCTGAATTTTACGGGCTTTTCCAGCTTTAGCCTTAAAATAGGATTAAAACATTAAAATACATATTCCCAGAATGATTTAAAGATAAGTACTGAAACAGTTATGATGTTAGTTTTTAATGTTCAGTTTTCTTCACGAACCTTGTTTCTTTGGAAAATAGGGCATCTTGGGTGAAGCAAACCCTCCTATGATTAGCCTGTAATGGCATATGGACTGATACAAAATGACAAGAACCGGCGAAGAAGAAGTTGGTCCTCTTATTATGTAGCCTATAAATTGGTTCCAGTGGACATATATTAGCCTATCATTCGTTACATTTTGTGGCCTAACATAACTGTCAACAAGAAAACATTGTATGAATGTCTTTCTGTTCGTCTCAGAGCTAACGGTCATTTCTAGGCCTACCATTGTAATGGGACATATCCACTGGGAATAGACGTTGAATTGACGTCTGTTCCCACTGGGTACAGTCTCTGCTTAGGTCTATAAAAAAACATGTGGAAAAAGTTATCAAATGGGGTTCTGACCTCATTGCCCAATGTAAAATGTGTTAATTGCCTAATGTTGTTCTATTCTATATTATTCATTTCAGGCGACATCGGTGGAAGTGAATGGGAAGTGCAAAAGACAGGATTTGGGTACATTCGATTACGCACGAGTAGGCTATGGGTTTACGCGTGGCATATAGGAATAATTCCACATAAAGGAGCGAGTCCGGAGCACATCTCTCAGCTGTAGCTTAAAGTTTTGCATTCTCTGAACAAATTTAACAAATTTTCCTGCAAGGATATTTTTTTTTGTTGCCAATCGATAATAGCCTATACATTAAAATGTCTGGAGAGGAGCACAGTCTATCCGAGGCAGAGTTGAGTCCCGGGGGCTCAGATGATGGTCACTCTCTGTCACCGGCACACTCCGGGGCCACCGGCGGCCGGGACTCCCCGCTCATCGGTCCGTCGCAGCAACTGACGGGGCTTTCTGGCGCAGATGGCGGCGGAGAGGACGGTGGACTAGTACCCAAGTCAGAGGTGGATATGGACCGGTTCCCCATCGGCATCCGCGAGGCGGTCAGCCAGGTGCTGGACGGATACGACTGGACGCTCGTGCCCATGCCCGTGCGCGTAAACAACGGGAACAAGAGCAAGCCGCACGTGAAGAGGCCGATGAACGCCTTCATGGTGTGGGCGCAGGCCGCGCGCCGTAAACTGGCGGACCAGTACCCTCACCTGCACAACGCGGAGCTCAGCAAGACACTCGGCAAACTGTGGAGGTGGGCATTGGCAGGCATTGAAATGAATAGGCCTACGTGGGAAATTGATAATCTACAGGCTACCTGTAGGCCTTGTTGGCGTTTGTGTGCAATTGAAGCATGAGTCATGCATAAAGTCCTACTTACTTCTGATACATTTCCTTCCCGTATTTTTAAAATATGTTTCTGAAATTGAAGGCACTATATTATATAATCATTAAAGTTAACTAGCAGAAACACTCATCCAGAGCAACTAGATGCCTTTAAATGCCTTGGTAAAGGGCACATTGACAGATTATTCACCTAGTCAGCATTGGGATTCAAACAAGTGACTTCTCAGTTACTGGACCAACCCTCTTAACCACTAGGCTACCTGCCGCCCTGCCATGACCATGTTTTGTTCCACAGGCTCCTGAATGAGAGTGACAAGAGGCCTTTCATTGAGGAGGCGGAGCGACTGCGGAAACAACATAAGAAGGACTACCCAGAGTACAAGTACCAGCCCCGCAGACGCAAGAACGGCAAGCTGGGGACCAATGGTGAGGGAGGGGAGGGAGCAGAGGGGGATGGCAGCCACGCCCAGTCCCATTACAAGGCCCTCCACCTGGATGTGCACAGTACAGGGGCTGGGTCCCCCCTGGCCGACCTCCACCACCATCATCACCACCACCCTGCAGGTGAGTTCAGCTTTATTGGTTAATGAATTTACCCAATACTATGAGTAAGTCCTACTTCAACAAGCTAGGGCAAACAATAGGCCACCTGGCACCACACGACCTGAGAGAACAAGAAGAAAACTGAACTACTGGTCTCCATTCCAAGTGTTTCACTTCTATTGCTTTGCTGATCGGTATGTTCCCTTTTCCTTCCAGGTCAGGGTCACAGCCCGCCAACACCCCCCACCACCCCAAAGACAGAGCTCCAGTCTGGAAAGATGACGGAGGGGAAGAGGGAGGGCGGAGGTGGCTCAGGATCCTCCCGTGGAGGAGGCCTGGGGGTTGGAGCAGAGGGGGCCTCCGGGGGCCATTCATCAGCGGGCGGGAAACCCCACATCGACTTCTGCACCATGGACATCGGCGAGATCAGCCACGACGTGATGGCCAACATCGAGCCCTTCGACGTCAACGAGTTTGACCAGTACTTGCCGCCCAACGGGCACCCAGGGGTTGGCCAGGGCGGCGCCGCCACATCAAGCTCCTCCGCTACATCCTACGCCTACGCCCTCGCTGCTGCCAGCGGCCACTCAGCCGCCTGGCTCTCCAAGCAGCATCAGCATCAACAGCCCTCCCCCTCAGCCTCAGACGCCACCAAGGCCCAGATCAAGAGTGAGTCCGGGGCCGGGAGCCACTACGCAGAGTCTTCCTCCTCTTCGTCAGGAACCCACGTCACCTACACCCCCCTCAGCCTCCCCCACTACGGATCAGCCTTCCCCTCGCTGCCCTCCAGGGCCCAGTTTGAGTACGGGGAGCACCAGGCTCCGGGGCCGTACTACGCCCACTCCAGCCAGGCCCCGGGGCTGTACTCAGCCTTCTCCTACATGGGGCCCAGCCAGAGGCCCCTTTACACTACCATCACTGACCCCTCCAGCGTGGCCCAGTCTCACAGTCCTACACATTGGGAGCAGCCAGTCTACACCACCCTGTCACGGCCATGAGAGACTGAGATGCATGGGATCGGATGTGTGTGTGTGTGTGTGCGTCTCTACACCACCTTCTCACGACCCTGAGAAAGGGATAAAGAAAGACAAAGATTGGAAGGGTGTAGGGTGGCTACTGAATGTGTGTGTGGCGGGTTAACAAAGGATGGATATCTTACTGATGTTGTATTGGGATTCATTGGGACTTGACAGTGTATCTCTACCCATGGAGTCCTTATAATATTTTACTGTACAGTATATTTTCTATCACAGCCAATGGTCAATAGCCAATCAGAATAAACCTTTAACCAATGTGTGCCATGTTTTAGTGTGTAAGGTCAGGATCCCAGCTGCCAGAGTGTCATAGTGTATAGTAAGAGGGCTTATTGTGATGATGAGCCCAGAGCACACATAACTAATACCGTAGTGGTAAGAAGGATACACACAGGGTTTCAAAATGCTGCTAACTTCCCCAAAATTCCCAGGTTTTCCAGAAATCCTATTTGGAAGTTCCTGGAATTAGGAGGGAATAAGCAGGATATCCAGGAATCCTCTTACTGGGATTTCTGGAAAACTGGGGAATTTGGGGAAAGTTAATGGAATTTTTCCAACCCTAGCTACCTATATAACAAGGTTTGAGTAACATTGCCGGCAAGGACTGGCTTTCAGCGGGTTTCGACAGGCTATCAGCCTAGGAAAAATACAACATGATGTTTATCAGAACTGGGTTGTTTTAGATTGAAATAATCCGAGTCTATTAACCAAACTAAAGGAAATGTTTGTGTGACTTAATTTTAGTATTTTTTTTATGACTTAAGTGATGTATTTTGTGGTTATTTTTTATATGACTTTACACTCTGGTTCGATATTACACTGACATATCTCCACCACTGCTTTTGAAAGAAAGGTCAGTTTACCGGGTCAAAAACGTTATGCGTTGGTCTACGGGCGTCAGGTAGCCTAGCCGTTAAGTGCATTAGGCCAGTAACTGAAAGCTTGCCGGTTCGAAACCCTGAGCCGGCGTGGTGGAAAAATATTATATTCTGCCCTTGAGCAAGGCAGTTAACCTGCAACAACTACTCCCCGGGCGCCATGGACGTCAATTAAGGCAGCCCCCACTGCACATCTCTGATTCAAAGGGTTTCTGTTAGATGTGGAAGACACGGTTGAATGCGTTCAAGTTGTGCAACTGACTAGGTATCACCTTCTGGGATGCTGCTTGACTCCTTATGTGTTGCGTTGATCAAAACCAGAGTTGACGAGGAAAAAGGACAAAAAAAAGGAGGGAAAGAGAATTCCTGGAAACACTTTAGCATAGAGTTCTGGAAAGCAGCACATTACCTCAACTCAATGTACATGTGCCAATAACACTCTACATACTCTAATATCTTCGATGAAAATATATGGCACACATTTCGCTTATACTACTCATAAATAATAAAACAATTGTTGAAGTCACTGGATTTTTTTTTTATTGATATGGATTGCATTTGTACGCTCTGGTTGCTTCTAATTCCATTTGTCTACCAAATTATCAAAGCAAAACAATCTACATGACTCAGCAAGTACAAAGTCGGTAAAATCCTTTTGTGAAGAATTCTCCAGCTTTAAACTAAAGATTTACTCTTAGTGAGAATTAGTGAGCTGTTTAGAACAAATGCCACATGCTATAGTTTACGTACAAAGGTTTCCCCTCTGCATCTCCCTTTTCTGTATCCTGTTTAATGTCCCTCTCGGCTCCCTCTGCAATGTGAATGATCACCACATGCCTCTTCTTCCATAGGTGATTTAGACGGGAGTCATTTTATACTGACCCTCTCTGCTTTGTAGTTTTTATCAAAAATAATTTCACGTTTAGCTTTTTTTCTCTCTCCATTTTGTACATTCCTGGATAGTTTCTAAAACTTTGTATCCTACACATTTGATGTATCTGCTTTCTTCTACAAGAAACAACAATGTACAAATATTATTGATGTTGTCATTACGTCGTCATTCTATTAAAGCAATTTATTTATACAAAACTGAAATCTATTGAAATTCATTGCAAATTTTGAGAATATATATATATATATTGTTTGTAGGACAAATTATATATATTGTCCTACAAAAGCATCAGGTAAAATAATAACAAGTAACTCTCACAATAAACCATAATGACGAAGCGAAAACAGGTTTTTAGAAATCTTAGCAAATGTATTTTAAAAAAATCCTTATTTAAATAAGTATTCAGACCCTTTGCTATTAGACTCAGAATTATACTCAGGTGAATCCTGTTTCCATTGATCATCCCTGAATTGTTTCTACAGCTTGAAGTCCACCTGCAGTAAATGTAATTGATTGAACATGATTTGGAAAGGCAAACATTATTAGGTCCAACAGTTGACAGTGCATGTCAGAGCAAAAACCAAGCCATGATGTTGAAGGAATTGTCTGTAGAGCTCTGAGAAAGTATTGTGTCAAGACACCGATCTGGGGAGGGGTACCTAAACATTTTTGCAGCATTGAAGGTCCCCAGGAACACAGTGACCTCCATAATTCTTAAATGGAAGAAGTATGGAACCACGTATTGCCACTCGGTCAAACTGAGCAATCGAGGACCTTGGTCAGAGGGGTGACCAAGAGCCCAATGGTCACTCTGACAGCTCCAGAGTTCCTCTTTGGAGATGGGAGAACCTTCCAGAAGGACAATCATCTCTGCAGCACTCCACCAATCAGGTCTTTATGGTAGAGTGGCCAGACAGAAGCCACTCCTCAGTAAAAGGCACATGACAGCTGGCTTGGAGTTTACCAAAAGGCAACTGAAAAGACTCTCAGACCCTGAGAAACACGATTCTCTGGTCTGATGAGACCAATATTGAACTCTTTGGCCTCAATGCCAAGCTTGAAGTCTGGAGGTTTCCTGGCACCATCCCTACGGTGAATCATGGTAGTGGCAGCATCATGCTGTGGGGATTTTTTTCAGGAAATGGGAGACTAGTCAGAATCGAGGGACAGATGAACAGATCAAAGTACAGTGAGATCCTTGATGAAAACCTGCCCCAGAGTGCTCAGGACCTCAGACTGGGGCAAAGGTTCACTTTCCAACAGGACAACAACACTAAGCACACAATCAAGATGATGCAGGAGTGGCTTCGGGACAAGTCTCTGAATGTCCTTGAGCGGCCCAGCCAGAGCCAGGACTTGAACCCGATCGAACATCTCTGGAAAGACCTGAAAATAGCTGTGCAGCGATGCTCCCCATCCAACCAGACAGAGCTTGAGAGGATCTGCAGAGAAGAATGGAAACAACTCCCCAAATACAGGTGTGCCAAGCTTGTGGCGTCGTACCCAATAAAACTCAAGGCTGTAATCGCTGCCAAAGGTGCTTCAACAAAGTACTGAGTAAAGGGTCAGAATTCTTATGTAAATGTAATTTCATTTATTTTTTAATACATTTGCAAAAAAATTGTTATTGCTTTGTCATTATGGAGTATTGTGTGTAGATTGATGGGGGGGGGGGGGATAATTTAATCCATTTTAGAATAAGGTTGTAAAGTATTTATTTTGGAGAAAAAAATCAAGGGGTCTGAATACTTTCCAAATGCACTGTAAACATCACTATTAAATCAAATCACTGCCATGTAGTCAGTGCTACAACAACAAGATCTCTGTCCCACAACACAAACCCTTCCCCTAAGCAGTTTAATTTCTGTTTGTGTGTGTGGCAAACTAAAATTGACTGCTAATTCGCTGCGTTTAATCGGCTGAGGCTGCATGTTACTCAGAGAGACAAAGAGAACCATTGAATATGAGAGGGCGGGAGGGAGGGAGCTAGAAGGGGAGAGGACCAGTGAGAAGGCCAATAGCTACCACAGTCAGTACCCTACTTTACACATGGACTTTCATAAATGCCCTGCCTTAACTTACTCCCTCATGCCCTGTCTCCCTTGCCATGCCCTGTCTCCCTTGCCACGTTTTCCTCGCACTTCACAGTTCAGCTACGAAATTTAATGGATTCAAGCATTCAACAGCAGTCAGCAACCTAGATGACGGGGTAAAAAAAAAATAGATGTTTTAGCTAGTTAGACAGTCTCACAACGCACAATTTGATACCCAAACTCTTTGGATTGATAAATCATGTGCCATGCTCTACACAGTTGATACTTGAGTCAAGAAACACAAATAGAAAACATAATAAAAAAAAGGTTCATTCTTAAACGTTTAAAAATATAAGTTATACTCACAAACACATTATTGCACAAAAATGAGCACCTCCTTTATCCATTGCTCTATATGCCTTGTACAATTATCTGTGGTTTTGCCTCTCTCTAGTGGGTCAATGTTGTACTGCAAGGCCAAATGTGTCATCAAGTGGCTTTAAGACCTATGGTTTCTATGGCAGCCGCCAGTTATGTCCGGAAGAGACACTGCCATCATTATCCCATGGTGCAGCGTCAAGAACGTTGAAAAAAAATAAAAAATAGAAATCCATGGTAAGAAATACAACACTGTTTAGTTATGTCTTAATACATATATTACATGTTTGCAGTTTGGGTATCTTAGCTTCCTAGCATGCAACGTTTTGCTATCTGCCATGGTCTTTGCTCAGCAGCAGCTAACGTTAGCCAGCTGGCTTTAGATAACTTCTCCGTCATTCGTTGCAGATGGAGACGTCTTCTCGTGATCAAGCTGGTGGAGGTCTGTGGAACTGTCCTAGAAGGACCCAGTACAGCAAGGAGATTCAGGACATACTGAAATGTGGGGTTTTGTTCTCTCTCTTTGTGTGTGTGTGAGAGAGCGTTAGATCCACACACATACAATAAGCCTACCTGTGCTCTGGTTTCACAGTAATGATGCAAGAGTCGAGACTCACCAACTTCCAGCAAAGACAGCTTAATGACAAACTTAAGAGTGAGTGTCACATGTTTGTTATCCATCTTCTCTTGGAAAGTAATGTTGACTTACTGCTTGAACTTCCTCCACACCTGTTGCTCAATTTTGAGTCCTATCATTAATTTAAGTTTTATGAATAATTTTGCCAAACAAAGGTAAGATGTTATGTTTTTTTTGTCTGCATTTTCACAGGGATCAGCTTTGCCATTGACCTGCGACCCCACATCATCGGCTCCTCCGTCACTGCACAAACCACACTCCAGCCAAGCCCCTGGGGCGCACCGCTGACAATTGTAGTTCTAGGGACAACTACATCAGCTCTACTACATTTCAACTATCCGAGATGCTTGGAATTCTAAAGATCGAGGCCCTGTTCTCCTGATATCAGAACTAGTTAACTGATAGTTGGTCAGGGACACCTGGAAACAAATGTACCACTGTTCTTGTATAAAAAAAATGTAATTTAGGCCTGTGTGTATGAGCCCTCTTTTACAGTAGTTCTCTCACATTTCAGTTGAATGCATTCAGTTGTACAACTGACTAGGTATCCCCATTTCCTTTTCCTTCTATGAGAGATCTGGATAAGAGATGTATGTGCGTTCATTCTCTCCCTCACTTCTCTTGTAAGAAGATTTAGAGGAGGAGAAGAGGAGGCTCCAGAACATTATAGCTACGGGGCAGGAGGAACCCAGACCCAGTCGTCCCAGGAACATTTCCCTGGACCAGGGCCCAGAGGAGGAGAGGGACCGCTTCCAGGGGGGTGAGGATTACCACAGAGAGAGTTGCTGCTTTCTGGCCATGGGGAAACATGTCATCCACATCTCTGGCTCTCCTACATATCTCTCCTCCTCACATACATAACTTTCCCCTCATTTCAATTCAGTTCCATATGACTCTACTAAACTAATTTGCCCCAATCTACTGTAACCCCGTCCCAACACAGTGTTTGATTAAGGAGTTTCTCCTTCGCAAGTTTTCTAAGGATTGTGTTTCTTTCCTAGTTTTGGATGAAATTGAGGAGAGGAAGGAGTTTCTGGAGGAGATGACAGCCCTGGGGAAAGGGAAGTAGCAACATCATCAACACAGAGATCTCACAGGTAAGTTGTCTGATATACCTCATGTCACAGGAATGTCTTTAAGGAAAATCATCTACACCCAAAAACAACAGTATTTACACTGTACGGTTTCGATGATACAGATTCACTGGTGAACACAGCGTGAAATAACACACACAGGTACACTCACTCTCTCACACATTTTTAACAGTTGTTTGTCTCCCCTCGCCTTCCAGAAAATCCGCGAGCAGGAGGTGATTGACAAGGCCCGCAGAGCTGAGGACCATTATGCCAGAGAAGAAGACTTGAGTGACAGAGAGGAATACTCATCTACTGACTTTGCTGAATGGATCTACTATACTGCTAATACTCTCCTACAGAAAATACACTGCACAGGAATTCTGAACTCAAACTTGGATACTAGTCTTCATTTGTGCATAAATGCTTGTTCAAATTATGGCATGGTAACAAATGTTGCTGGGAAGACCCCGATGCATCCTTGTCAAACTGTGAAAAAGCATTGTACTGTACATTAAAATATGACCACATCTTTTTAGCGGCATTAATATGTTTTATTTCTCAGTCTCCCAGATTTCAATGCGATCCTGTTGTTTCTTTAGGACCATGTTTCAACATAGCTCTACAGAAGCCCTTGGTGTGAGTTTTTAAATAGGAAGAAGAGGCACAAACACACAAGCAGCCATTTTGAATGGAAGACAAGATCGTGTACTAGACAATATATACGAACAGACTATAACAAGACATTCGGTTTAACTCCGGACAAAAACGAGACTTCATTGACGAATACATTTAAATAAGGGCACTCTTAACATAAACGGATCTCATAGTACTATCGACTTTGACGGCAGATTCTAAGTTAAGGCAAAACTCAATGGAATTAGACAGCGTTTACAGAGTCAAACAAAGGCATTGTAAAATATATACATTTAAAAGATTTGCATATTTTGCAGACTTTCCCAAAACAGTTAAACTGATATCAACTGGTAGGTAGTAACAGTTTGCTACATTGTTAAAAATATATCTACGGAATTTATATACACAGAGTGTACAAAACATTAGGAACACATGCTCTTTCCGTGATCTAGACTGACCAGGTGAAAGCTATGATCCCCTATTGATGACAGTGTAAACGAAGGGGAGGAGACGGGTTAAAGAAGGATTTTTAAGCATTGAAACAACTGAGACATGGATTGTGTCTGTGTGCCATTCAGAGAGGGAACGGACAAGAAAATATTTAAGTGGCGGTTTGTGTTAACAGCAACGCTGCTGGGCTTTTCACGCTCAACAGTTTCCCGTGTGTATCAAGAACGGTCCACCACCCAAAGGACATCCAGCCAACTTAACACAACTGTGGGAAGCATTTGAGTCAACATGGGCCAGCATCCCTGTGGAATGCTTTCAACACCTTGTAGAGTCCATGCCCCAACGAATGTAGGCTGTTCTGAGGGCAAAAGGGGGTGCAATCAATATTAGGAAGGTGTTCTTAATATTTTGTACACTCACTGCATGCATATATATATTACAACCGAAACAAGTGGGAACAGTTCTAGGGGCTACAATATACAATAAGGATTGTAATAAATATATGCATATATATATATATATTTATTACAATCCTTATTGTATAATGTAGCCCCTAGAACTGTTCCCACTTGTTTCGGTTGTAAATCTGGTCAGATTCTGTAATACTATTAAGTCAGTGACCTGTCATGATACAACTATGTTAGTCAAATACACTGCTTTACATTCCTTGTTTCAAGTCATTACTTACGTTCCATCTTAACTATTTCTTACCTGTCTGTCTTATGTCTCATTCTCAGACCTGTGATTATCCAACATAATATCTACTGTCCAATATAATATCTACAGTACAATAGTCAGTGATTTGGAAAACATGGTAAGTAGCTAGTTAAGAAATAACCTTTCCGCTAAAAGCTAGAGTAATTATTTGGGTTGTCATTACTCCATCTTAACTGGCAGTATTTACTCACAACAACGGGTTCCTCTTTTAAAAAAGATTCACAATAGTTCAGAAGTACCACAGACTCAAACCAGACAACCGACTGACACACACAACTCTTCGTTCTGTATCCAATCTACAGACAATGAGACATACGCAGCGTCCATGAACAAAGGGGAAACCTTAGGACCACTGAATAAGCAGGAGATGAGGGAGTGTTCTTCCTTAGTTTCTACCATGGTAAGAGACTGATGAATAGTAAGAAACTTGCAGTCATAGTATTTATATCTTTGTTAAAATCCCATTTAAAAAAGGCCTGGGTCACAATGTGCAAAGTAATAATGAAAAGGGACAGAAGAAACCACATTTTGCGCTGAACCTCAAAGCTACAGAAAATATACCTCCTCTTCAATTCAGTCTTCAGATGTTTAAGGTTTTAGTCTTAAAGCAGTTGAGTTCTCTTAACTTTCTCTTCACACTCTTCACACAAAGGCAACTTCAAATATATACACAGTATTGGAGTGGCTGTATTTGAAAGAGCATCATGGGAGCTACAGTAGGGAGCAGAGTATGTGAGCAGAGTGGAGCGAGGAGCTATGATAGGGAGCAGAGTATGTGAGTAGCGAGGAGCTACGGTAGGGAGCAGAGTATGTGAGCGGAGTGGAGCGAGGAACTACGATAGGGAGCAGAGTATGTGAGCGGAGTGGAGCGAGGAGCTACGGTAGGGAGCAGAGTATGTGAGCGGAGTGGAGCGAGGAGCTACAGTAGGGAGCAGAGTATGTGAGCGGAGTGGAGCGAGGAGCTACGGTAGGGAGCAGAGAATGTGAGCGGAGTGGAGCGAGGCGCTACGATAGGGAGCAGAGTATGTGAGTAGCGAGGAGCTACGATAGGGAGCAGAGTATGTGAGCGGAGTGGAGCGAGGAGCTACGGTAGGGAGCAGAGTATGTGAGCGTAGTGGAGCGAGGAGCTACGGTAGGAAGCAGAGTATGTGAGCGGAGTGGAGCGAGGAGCTACAGTAGGGAGCAGATTATGTGAGTAGCGAGGAGCTACGATAGGGAGCAGAGTATGTGAGCGGAGTGGAGCGAGGAGCTAAAGTAGGGAGCAGAGTATGTGAGCGGAGTGGAGCGAGGAGCTACGGTAGGGAGCAGAGTATGTGAGCGGAATGGAGCGAGGAGCTACAGTAGGGAGCAGAGTATGTGAGCGGAGTGGAGCGAGGAGCTACAGTAGGGAGCAGAGTATGTGAGCGGAGTGGAGCGAGGAGCTACAGTAGGGAGCAGAGTATGTGAGCGGAGTGGAGCGAGGAGCTAAAGTAGGGAGCAGAGTATGTGAGCGGAGTGGAGCGAGGAGCTACGGTAGGGAGCAGAGTATGTGAGCGGAGTGGAGCGAGGAGCTACGGTAGGGAGTAGAGTATGTGAGCGGAGTGGAGCGAGGAGCTACAGTAGGGAGCAGAGTATGTGAGCGGAGTGGAGCAGAGTATGTGAGCGTATGTGAGTAGCGAGGAGCTACAGTAGGGAGCAGAGTATGTGAGCGGAGTGGAGCGAGGAGCTACAGTAGGGAGCAGAGTATGTGAGCAGAGTGGAGCGAGGAGCTACGATAGGGAGCAGAGTATGTGAGTAGCGAGGAGCTACGGTAGGGAGCAGAGTATGTGAGCGGAGTGGAGCGAGGAGCTACGGTAGGGAGCAGAGTATGTGAACGGAGTGGAGCGAGGAGCTACGGTAGGGAGCAGAGTATGTGAGCGGAGTGGAGCTACGGTAGGGAGCAGAGAATGTGAGCGGAGTGGAGCGAGGCGCTACGATAGGGAGCAGAGTATGTGAGTAGCGAGGAGCTACGATAGGAAGCAGAGTATGTGAGCGGAGTGGAGCGAGGAGCTACAGTAGGGAGCAGAGTATGTGAGCGGAGTGGAGCGAGGAGCTACGGTAGGGAGCAGAGTATGTGAGCGTAGTGGAGCGAGGAGCTACGGTAGGGAGCAGAGTATGTGAGCGGAGTGGAGCGAGGAGCTACAGTAGGGAGCAGATTATGTGAGTAGCGAGGAGCTACGATAGGGAGCAGAGTATGTGAGCGGCGTGGAGCGAGGAGCTAAAGTAGGGAGCAGAGTATGTGAGCGGAGTGGAGCGAGGAGCTACGGTAGGGAGCAGAGTATGTGAGCGGAATGGAGCGAGGAGCTACAGTAGGGAGCAGAGTATGTGAGCGGAGTGGAGCGAGGAGCTACAGTAGGGAGCAGAGTATGTGAGCGGAGTGGAGCGAGGAGCTACAGTAGGGAGCAGAGTATGTGAGCGGAGTGGAGCGAGGAGCTAAAGTAGGGAGCAGAGTATGTGAGCGGAGTGGAGCGAGGAGCTACGGTAGGGAGCAGAGTATGTGAGCGGAGTGGAGCGAGGAGCTACGGTAGGGAGCAGAGTATGTGAGCGGAGTGGAGCGAGGAGCTACAGTAGGGAGCAGAGTATGTGAGTAGCGAGGAGCTACAGTAGGGAGCAGAGTATGTGAGCGGAGTGGAGCGAGGAGCTACAGTAGGGAGCAGAGTATGTGAGCGGAGTGGAGCGAGGAGCTACAGTAGGGAGCAGAGTATGTGAGCGGTGAATCAAGGTGACTTACAAGATGTGGACCAAGAGCAAGAGAGGGATTGCGGCGATGTAGCGTCCACAACTAAAGAATCAAATTGTGTAATCTGAAAAGACACGCATCCCAAAAGCATGATGGTGTACTTACCATATGCACATGCTAAAAGAAATAGGCTTGGCATATTCCAATATATTTGTTAATTCAAATACTTTTAATTCAAATCATATGGTTTCATTACTTGAATACCAAATGGTAAGTCAATGTAGTCACAAAAATAGATGGGTGTTGGTTAAATTGTGATTTTAATGAATGGGGCGAATTTGGAGCGGCCATTTTTTTTCCTGTGAGCGCAGAAGGTTTTTTTAGCGGAGCAGTTGAAAAGAGGTGGATCACCAGCACGAGCCGGATTTCCAACCGCTTAACTCTGCTCACATACTCTGGTAGGGATGAGCGATTAGAAGGATATGCTACAGCAAGAGGAGGGAGGAGCGATTCGAAGGATATGCTACAGTAAGAGGAAGGAGGAGCGATTAGAAGGATATGCTACAGTAACATTAGTCTTTCACATAGCTGTGAGAATCCTGGGTTGTTTTTCCTTCTCACTGTGTTTTGTTTTCATCTTCCGTTTCCTTGCTCTTTCCATCTGATATGTCCCCCTGTAAAGGATGGCATCCCTCTTCCTTTTCTTCCTTCCATCCATCCTCCACTTCCCTCCTTCCATACCTTGTTCAGCTCTTGTCCTTCTCTGCCATCTCCTTGCGTGGGCTGCCACCTTTTCCTTGGTTCACACTCAACCTCTTCAGAACCTTCATGGGTTTAAACTTCTCCTTCTTCTTCTTCTTCTTCTGTTGCTGCTGCTGCTCACCCTCTGCTGCTGGCTCCTTCTGGAAGTCTGGAGGAAGGGCGAGATGGAGAAAGAAGAGAGAGGGAAGACGGAGACATGGACGAGAAGCGTGAATACTTTGAGCGGAAAGAAAGATGAAAGGGAGAGTTCTAACAAAACATGAAGCTTTTGTCTCGTCTTACCCTTTCTCTTCAACATGGTCGCCACCAGCTTATCCTCTTCCTCTTCCCTGTTGGAGAAGCACAGTAAGATCACCAACAAAAAAAACAGACATCTACTAGCCCATCCTGCTCTAGATGAGCTCAGACAGGAGATGATAGGTGATTGATTACCTCTGCCTGTCCTGATCCATGTTGTTGATGATTTGGTTCCGCTGTTCGATGACGGTGACCAGCTCTGTCATCAGCTCCTGCTCCCTGCCCTTGTCCTCCTCATTCCAGTCTTTCTCTACAAGATGGAGGGATTAGGAGGGGAGGATGAAGAGTAACGCAGTGACTTAAAACGTGGATTCTTTTCTGGACCCCGTTCCTTTTCAGTGAATTCAGTCCAACAATGGAATCAGGACTTTAGTTAACAAGCCTCCCATCCCGGGTAGCTGCAAGGGCCTTGTGCTCTATGATGCCATTCACAAACAGGAAGTGAGATCACACACCTGGCTTGTTAAGAAGACATCTCAGCTCATACTCTACATCAGCCTGCCTCTCCTCCAGGTTCTGCTGCTTGGCCCTGTCAAGAGGAAATAAATTGTGTGAGAATCTTAAAGAGACAGCTGCTAAATGGGCCAATGAGCACAGGCTCTGGTGAGGCTCTGGTACGTACGTGTAGACCAGCTCAGCCTCGCGGCGCACCAGCAGGTGTTTCTCATGGATCAGAGTGAACCAGTCCACCAGCAAAGTCTCCTCCTCCTCATCTAGAACAGGAATATGGATAATATTATACTATAGATACAAATATGGACTATTGACCTGACTATTAAACTATTGATCTGACTATTGAACTGAATAGTAGACTTTTGGGGAGGCAGGTAGCCTAGTGGTTAGAGCGTTGGACTTGCAAGATCGAATCCCCGAGCTGACAAGGTAAAAATCTGTCGTTCTGTCCCTGAACAAGGAAGTTAATTGAACTATTTGAACTATTGACCTGACTATTAGACTATTGACCTGACTATTAGACTATTGACCTGACTATTAGACTATTGACCTGACTATTAGACTATTGACCTGACTATTAGACTATTGACCTGACTATTAGACTATTGACCTGACTATTAGACTATTGACCTGACTATTAGACTATTGACCTGACTATTAGACTATTGACCTGACTATTAGACTATTGACCTGACTATTAGACTATTGACCTATTAGACTATTGACCTGACTATTAGACTATTGACCTGACTATTAGACTATTGACCTGACAATTAGACTATTGACCTGACTATTAGACTATTGACCTGACTATTAGACTATTGACCTGACTATTAGACTATTGACCTGACTATTAGACTATTGACCTGACTATTAGACTATTGACCTATTAGACTATTGACCTGACTACACCCGCAATAACATCTACTAAACAACGTGACCAATAACATTTGACTTGGACCAAACATTTTTTTTTATAGAGACTCTCAACTGAACATGCTTCTTAGTCCAGGGGTAGGCTTAATTTGGGACCACGCAACCTCCCTATATCATAAGACTAGTCTTGAGAGGTTTATATGATAGTTTTACCATTGGGGTTATCGCGTAGTTTTCTCTCCAAAGCCACACCTCTCTGCTCCAGCTCATCCAGCTGTTTCTCCAGCTCTCCCATCTCTCCATGGATGTCCTCAGCTGGGATGTACTGGTCTGACTGCACCTGGACAACACACACACATCACAAAACACACTAGCACTGCAATCTTTAAAAAAATACAATATGGTACAGTTCACATTATTTACATCCAGATTGAGTTGTTCCTTTGAAAACATTAGTGCCACTAGTCAAACTATAACCAATACCGTTGCCTATGGTAATAGCAGTAATAGTAGACTGTTGCTGGCTTGTCACCACATTCCATTAAAAAAAAGACTGTCTGATGCTGAATCCTCGAGTGACTCATTGAATTACAAACTTTAGCGGACTGTGGTGTCCTCACAATCTCACCTTGCGTTTGATGAGGGGGAAGCCGTGTCCAGGGGCGGGGGGCCGGGCGGGGCGAGGGCCACTAGGGGGTCTGGTTGTAGGGGAGGAAACGGGGGAGGGAGAGGCTTTCCTGTTGAAAGGGTTTTCCTTACAAGTCCGCTGGAAGTAGAGAGAAGAAGACAGAGATTAATGTCAAGGTATTAAATAATTATCATAGTATCTGTTAGTTAGGTATAAAGCTCATTACATTGAATATCTTGTATCATTAAAAGGATATTGGAAGTTAGTGCAGTTCATGTATTTTTACATGGTGAAAAAAATGAAAAGTCCAGAATCCCTTACCTTGGGGGGTGGAACTGGGATAGCACTTGATGCTGCCAGGGGGCTGGGTGTCGTTGGAGGTCTTGGCGGCGGGGGCCTGGCGCTCCGATTGCTCTGCGGAGTGGCCGGAGCCGAGCTAGGATTGGCTGGCTGGGGAGGAGGGGAGGGGCTCGGAGAGAGGCGATTGGCTGAGGTGGAGGGGGTGGAGCCACCACAGGGCCCACAGATGGAGGGCTCTGATACGCTCTTGGTGAAAGGGTTGTCCTGATCGCCCGTGGGCCCGCCCCCTAGGGAAGCTGGGTGGGAGGAGCTATGGTCGGAGGCAGAGGATAGGCTCTCTATGCTAATAGCTGGAGAGGGAGAGGAAGAGGAGGGCTGGGAGTGAGGAAGGGCTGAAGAAATAGAGGGATGAAGTGATATCAGAAAACAGAAAAAAGGAGCAGAAGTTGAAATGGAAAACAAAGTAGAGTTGGATGGGAGGAGGATGGAGAGAAAAACATTGTGAACATCCATGTATACACATCGAATGGTAACTTTCAAAATGACAACAACAAAACCACAGTGCTGTGCAGGACATACAAGACACATGATTGACATGATTTGAGGTGAAGTGGCTACAACTCGTCCAATGCTCTAACCCAGTGGTTCCCAACCTTTTTTGGTTACTGTACCAACTGAATTTTGCTCTGCCCAGAGGACCACTAAAGTACCATTTTACCAGGCAGTCTATGGTCTGATAAGTCTTCTCAAGTACCCCTGTGGGTAGGTCCTAGGTCCCCCGGTCTGGGAACCACTTCTCTAACCAACCTCTATCATATCCTGTTGCCATCAAGGCCCACTCACCTGAGTTAGAGCCGGGGGCCTTTGGAACAGGCTTTGGGGGCGCCGGGCGTTTCTTGCACCTGAAGCCATTGGGGCTTGCAGAGCGGGAGGAAATACCCCCAATGGGGGGCGTGTCTTGGTCAGCCTGGGAGATGCTGTACCACGGATGACTCACCACCACAGTGGGAGAAACCAAACTTCCTACTGACCCCTCCCCTGACCCCACCTCCTCTTCCTCATCGAAGGGGTTGGCGGGTGCAGGGGGCGTGGGTGGTCTGGAGCCCTCCCCTTTTAGAGAAGATAACGAACCAGTGTGTGGGGGTGTGGCTACTCCAGGGGGAGGGGGAGGTGCTGGTTTCTTCTTGGGTTCTTGGGATTGGACGAGGGCCAGCCAGGGCGGGTTAGGGGGTTTGGGGGCGTCGATGGAGAGACTGGAGCTGAGAGACAGGATGAGTGGGGGAGACAGAAACAGAAAGGGAGGGGGGAGACAAAACAACAAAGACAGATGAGTGCATGAAAACATCAACATGCATTAACACACAAAGACTGCTGGACAGAGACTGGGAGAGAAACAGATGAAGTAGGCCAATCACTGTCGACTAGTAAAGATAGGTTAGTCAGTATACTGAACCTTCCAGGGGAGTGGGATCTTTCTCGAGGTCTGGGAGCTGGAGGAAGACATCTCCTGTGTTCACCACGATCACCTGAGAGTCAAAATCAAGAGGTTTCATATATTTTATATTAGGACGGAGTTCACAGTTCACAGTTCAATTGAGGATCTACAGTAGCAAATAGCACTAACTTATTTCAGCTGTCAATCACCTTAATCGACCACTCACCATTGACCGCAAGGTTGTCAACGCGGGGTGGGCGGACCCTGGGGGCGGGACGAGGTGGAGGGGAGGGCTGTGACAAGCGGCGAGGGATGGGGACTGGCTTACTGTCCCCTGGTCCTAGATGACTGACAGGTGTAGAAGGGATAACCCCATTGGCTGTGGTTTTGGCTGTTGTCGGAGTCTCCTCCCCCCCCTCCTCGATGTCATCAAAAGGGTTGGGAGGAATGGAGGGTGGAGGTTTGACCTCTCTTTCTCCTGCACCGTCTTCCCTCTCGTTCTCTGTTTTCAAAGAGTCTGTTTTTGTCGTTGAGATAGGATATGGTGTAGAGTCAGAGTCATTGGTTGGTGTGGGGGTGTAATCCTCATTGGTGACGCCCTCTTGGGGAGGAGTCTCTTTTGGTAGAGTCTCTTGGGGCGGAGTCTCTTTTGGTGGAGTCTCATTTTGTGGCGTCTCTTGGGGCGGAGTCTCTTTTGGTGGAGTCTCATTTTGTGGCGTCTCTTGGGGCGGAGTCTCTTTTTGTGGAGACTCTTTTTGTGGCGGAGTGTCTTTTGGTGGCGTCTCATTTTGTGGCGGCGTCTCTTTTTGTGGCGTCTCTTGGGGCGGAGTCTCTTTTGCTGGCGTCTCTTGGGGCGGAGTCCCTTTTGCTGGCGGAGTCTCTTGAGCCGGAGTCTTTGCCGCCTGGTCCCTCCCAGAAGGAGGAGAAGTTTGAGGCAGCATGGGTCGACCAATCCTGACGGACGGAACCATTGTCGGTCGCTTGCTTAGGTCCGGTCGGCCGTTCTGATTGGCTAAGGCAGACCTGGCAAAGTGATGCGTGCAGACCAGGGAGCCGACCTCGTTTCCTAGCTTGTAGGACCCAGGCAGCAGAGTGCTGCTACACTCCCTACACCTGAGAGAGAGGAGAGCAGGAGGCAACATTCAGACTATAGCCTGACATAGGCTCTGACAAACCCTGTGGTAAGCACATTGTTTAAACACTTGAAATAAGTTGAATCTCTCTAAACTCTGGAAATACATGTCAACAGAGGATATAAACGGTCTGTTTTGAGTCACTGGAATAGCAGTGTTTAATCATTATACAGTAAAGAGACTCAGCAGTATGTTGTAGTAGCTGTGCAGACCAGATATGCAGTAACTGAACGGGTGTTCACCTGAAACAGTTGCGGTGGTAGAGCTTGCCGTCGACCAGGAACCTCTGCACCAAGTGGACGTGCCTCTGGCAGGCGGCGCAGCTGCTGCTGAGGGTGCTACGCTTCACCCCCGCCTGTACCTCTCCGTCCGTACCCATCGGAACAGGTAGGCTCAGCTAGCACGGGCGTGGCAGGCAGGTGGCCAGGGGGTGAGGGTCGCAGGTGGAGGGGGTGTGGGATGGGGGAGATGGAGAGGATAGGGGGTAGGGAGGTGGGGGGAGATCAAACATGGAGTCAGGATCGAGGATGTGGAGGATTCATTCTGCTTATCTAGCTACAACCAGTCTGTTATATTTCCATCGCCTCCTCGGCTTAGAGTCATTGCCTTAACTAGCTACATGTATTTTATAATCGCTGAAAAACATTGTCTTGATATTAAAAAGTGATATGTATTAAGTGGAAAAGTAGTAAAGTTCCAAACCAGCCGCTAATTAGCAAGGAAAGTCTAGTAGAACACTAGTACTAGTGATGTAAGAAACTCTAGCAGGTGTTTTTAGGTTGAGTTAAAAGTCTCAGGGTTAGCAGCAAGTGTTCAAACTTGGCACACAACGTTAGTAGTATAAAACAAGTGTTAAATAGACACTATGTACAGAGGTTAAAGTTCAAAATGACTGACCTAACGGTTTTGATCCCCCTAGCCCCCCACCCCCCGCCCATCCTACTGTCTAGGCTCAGGACCAGAGAGAGGGGAGGAGTTCAGAGGCCAGGAAGAAGAAGAGGAAGAAGAGGAGGAAGAGGGGGAAGAGGAGGAGTGGATTTCTGTCTAAAGAGGGGGAAGAAGGGAGGAGGCCGGTATGGGGGGACGGTGGGAGGAAGTCGAAGAAAGGGCATGCGGAAGAAGGGGAGAGACAGGATACAAAGGCTATCTTTAAAAGAAAAACAATGGAGGCTAAACTTACAGGATATAGTCCACATTAATACTCTCTTATAGGGCATCTTTTTGAGATGGCCTATCCTACAAGTTTAGACTAAAATGTATTTAGTCAATAGAATTACTCAATCCCGTACCTCGTTGATGTAACGGACAACGTGACTTCTATCGAAACACTCACACACCAACGAGTACCCAACCTCTACCATACGGCCACACCAATAGATGCCAGACAGACAACAATCCATTCATGCATCGGACACGTTAGCATTGACACCTGATACTGTGACAGTCAATGTTTTTTGAACACGTTTTCAGTGATTGTCCGGGTCTTGTCCGTGCCAAAATACCAGCACAAATAGTTTCCCTGTTATGTTAAACAAATACAATGAATTAGTTCTAGTTATCATGCATGTACAATAAAAGCTAAATCAATGTCGTATTTTTTGGTATTTTATTAGGATCCCCATAAGCTGTTGCAAAAGCAGCAGCTACTCTTCCTGGGGTCCACGCAGCCATTAGTTTAAATTAATAAGGCTTAGAATTAGAATCGCGTGAATGACATCGTACACGCAATCCGTAAATCCAGAATATCTGCATATTACAAGTCGATATCCACGTAATAACAAGGAAAACATTATTTCCCATTGACCCCCAGTGTAAAAGAGGCAACTTTGTCGTGGAGTTTTGTTATACAGAAATAACATACACCAGGTCAGAAATCCCGACCTACAGTGCTCCCACGTTGGGAAATAGAGCCTGTGAGAAGAGCCCTTTGGCTTCAGGCTATTCGGCGTGGGACAGCGGGGAATTGTGGGGAGCCGGTGTTCAAGTAGGCTACACGTAGCTAGCTATGTGTGTGGAAAACATTTCAACACAGGTAAGACATTTAACTTGTTTAGTGTAGTCTGTTTGTAGCGCCATTCACTACTTGTAGCCGTATAGTCTGTTTGATTGTGTTGTCGGTCTTAGCTAGCTTAATGTTCTGGTTGGAAGCTAGCAACACATATAAACAATAGCCTAAATGTTGGCTAATATTGCTGCGGGGCAATGAGGAGATTCAGGACCTTTCCCCTACGCGTTTCCATGGCAATTCCATTGTTTTGGTCGCATTCCATTGACCTCTTTACCACATGTATTCGTGCATCATCTGATTCCCGATACCATCGTAGCCCTTACCTCGGGCTCAACCACTTTGTCTTCCAGAGGGGCCACCAGTCTCTTCTGGGCCGGCTCAATGTGGCCTGTACCACTGGACCTCTTCAAGCAGGGGGGGTTGGCTACAGGAGGGAGATGGTATCAGTCAATTTCTAATGGAGTTTATGCATTGGCTAACTGTAGATATTTTCCTTTGCGTCAGAGCACTATAAAACCCAGAGGGCCTTTTGAGAGACCAGTTACAAATGCAATCGTATAGTAGTGACTCAGTGATGGCCTGTCAGTGATACTGTCACATCTAATAACACAGGACCACTTCTCATCCAGCCAGCGAACCGTTTAGGTTACAGCTGTGTACTAAAGGCCCAGGAGTACTGGACCACCGGTCAGTAAGCGATCGTTGTGGAATATTCAGATAGAACTATAATATGTAGAACAAATATGCCTTTCTGACAAATAGTAAAATAAATCACGTAAGCTCTATTCATGACAATTCTATCTGCAACATTCCACAACACAGCCCTGGATTTGGCGCTTTCACAGTGTCTGGGCCCTCCAACCCCAGAGCTGTACTACTCACCATGGGACTTGTTGGTGAAGAAGTTGTAGTACTGGGAGACATAGGTGATGATGCTCAGCCTGTCAGGCACTTTCATGGACACCATGTCCTCTGGGTCCAGCAGAGCAGGGATTCCCAGCTCCTCCTCTGCGACCTCAAACGCCTAGAGGAGGGAGGGAGGGAAGGAAGGAAGAAGGGAGGGAAGGAAGGAGGGCAGGAGGGAGGGAGGGAAAGAATGGAGAAAGACAATGTGAAAACCAGTTTTTTTATTGTGTGTGTGTGTGTGTGTGTGTGCACGCGCCTGTGTACACTTTGATACTTGACCCCCTGCTTCAAAAACCTCTGTGTTATTTGGTCATAATTAAATGTTAAAGCCTGCCAGAATACTGTTGGTTGGATAACCATCTGCCTAATGAAAAATTCCACTGAGGAAATGAAGGCCTTAATAGTTCTCTGCCCCAAATGGTACCCTATTCTCTATATAGTGCACTACTTTGACCAGGGTCCATTTGGCTCTGGTCAAAAGTAGTGCAATATGTAGGGAATAGGTGCCATTTGGGACGCAGAGCTGATCAGGTTACAAAACACTGGGGATAATACAATCACTTGGCAGCTGTTCAGTAAACAGGGCCACAATTGATGCAAAACTATGTACATGTAAACAAACTGTGTACATGTAAACAAACTGTGTACATGTAAACAAACTGTGTACATGTAAACAAACTGTGTACATGTAAACAAACTGTGTACATGTAAACAAACTGTGTACATGTAAACAAACTGTGTACATGTAAACAAACTGTTACAAACGGTGTACATTTAAACAAACCAGTGAACGGGAGCTGTTTTTGCATGTGAAAAACAGACATATTCATCAAATGTAATATCAGTCAAAACAACGACAGCTTGCAGACAGTAGGTGAGCTGAATGGTATCCCAGCAGCAAGATCAACTCTGGCAATTAACTCGAAACACAACGTCCCATGATGACTAAAACCTTCAAGGATTATCAGGAGTCAGATAAGTCTGAGAAACAATGGTAAACAAACGCAGGGGAACAACTGAAATCTACCGTGTAGACAGTGATTGGACGTTAATCACCTAGCTTTAGTTTAGCATGCTGCGTGTTTGGGTTCAGGATTAGGCTGTCTCGGGCTAACTCAGGCTAATGCTGTAGCTACAGTGAAACACTGCAAATGTTCACAGATATCCGACATGCTGCCAGTGAAACAAACAGTTATGTCGACCACCAACTGCTTCAATCCTGAAAAAGCTATTGGATAATTGGAAAGAAATGTAACTAGTAGCATTCAGTAGACAACACTCAAGCTCAGTTTGAGGATTGCTATAAGTAGGCTAACCAAACCCTACTCAACATCAGGGCAATGTTATTTTGGCACCTTTGCCGTTGTTGATAAACAAATATGTGGCTTTGTTATTTAAATGATTGCTACAAACAAACCGATAGCGGAGGACGATTTCTTTTTCATATCCTCCCTTTGGTTAACTGTTCTGTCTTTCTTTCCTGTCCTCATTTGCTTGCTCTCGCTCCCCCCTTCTCTCCTTCCCTCCCCTCTTCTCTCCTTCCCTCCCCCCTTCACATGTCAGGCTCCGGCAGGAACCAATAAACAACTATGCTCTCTACAGACAGACAGACAGACAGACAGACAGACAGACAGACAGACAGACAGACAGACAGAGACACAGAAAGACAGACAGAGACACAGAAAGACAGACATGAAACTGACAGATGAAAATGTATGATAGTTAGCTGACTAACTAACTGCAGACACTGCTCCACTGTCTCACCCACGTGACATCTGTTACTCATTTCTATTACCTTCCAAAACAACACTCACCCTCTCATAGACACTAGTAGGCCTACACCTGGCTACACTGTATTCTAGCATTACAGAACTCACCCAATACATACCCTACCACAGACACAGAGAAGGGAACCAAAGTAACGACCATGACTGACTTGTCACAGCTAATTACAGTATTCGGCAACAAGAAGTCACTAGCTGGTTCACAACTAATCATTACATCTAGGCCAAGGCTATTAGAGTGTGTCTGCGTGTGTGGAGAAGTGATATGTGTTCTAGTGACTCACCAGACGGTTGTTCTCGTAGACATTCTCTTTGGAGAGGGAGTCAAAGTCTCTAGAATGACAGGGGGGAAAGAGACAACATTTAAAATCTAAACAAATAACCTACTCTAAATCATAGATACAATCACAAGACTACGTTCAAATTATGAGAGATCACACTGCTATTGTTAGGTAAAAGGGTGAGCATCTAAGCAGACCAGAAATAACCCATATTGCATATTAAAGCTATAATATGTCACTTTTTGGGCAACCCGAACAAATTCACATAGAAATTTGAGTTATAGATTGGTTATAGATTGATTCCCATTGAAAGCATGTCTAAGAAGTGGTAGATATGTTCTATAAGTGCTTCGCTTCCGTTCTGAAGTTTTGCTTTTGCGTCTTTTAGTTTTGGTTTTGTACACCAGCTTCAAACAGCTGAAAATACTATATTTTGGGTTATGGAAAATATTTTTCAAAGTGGTTTAGATGGTACAATGATTCTCTACACAATGACTGTTTGTTTTGTCACACAAACTGAAATTAGGCTAACTATTAGAATTTTAGCAACCAGGAAATGGCGGAGCGATTTTTGCTTAGTGCATCTAAGTAATGACAGGCCTAACTATCTGGGGGGTGGGGAGTGATTGGCCCATCAAACATCATCAGGATCCGAACAGAACGACAGACAGTGTTTGGCCATACACAACCAGTTACCTCTATATTTCATTGAGAATGGGGCCACAGCACCCATCAACATCAACAGTGTTTTATGGGTGAACCCCACTGTGATGAAAGGACAGCAGGTTGGCTCAACACAGCAGTAATGAGTAGGTGGCTGGTTGACTGGGCCTGGAGCAGGGAACTAAACCTCATGTTCCCACCAGTTAACATCCTGCCGTAAAATTAGGTCTGTGTCTCAAATGGAACTATGTAGAGCACTACTTTTGACCAGAGCTCTATGGGCCCTGATCAAAAGTCGTGCACTATGTAGGGAATAGGGTGGGATTTGGGACACATCCTAGAACTTTTGAGAGTTGCTTTTGGACGCAAAGTCTCTGCTCTGTTAAAGAAGGGAAATAGAAAAAACACCAACCTGTTGGTTATCAGTCTGGATACAGGAAACCTCACCAGCACAGCCAGCCCACAGACTAGTATGAGACTGCCTATAGCACAGCCAGCCCACAGAATAGTATGAGACTGCCTATAGCACAGCCAGCCCACAGAATAGTATGAGACTGCCTATAGCACAGCCAGCCCACAGACTGGTATGAGACTGCCTATAGCACAGCCAGCCCACAGACTGGTATGAGACTGCCTATAGCACAGCCAGCCCACAGACTGGTATGAGACTGCCTATAGCACAGCCAGCCCACAGACTGGTATGAGACTGCCTATAGCACAGCCAGCCCACAGAATAGTATGAGACTGCCTATAGCATAGCCAGCCCACAGACTGGTATGAGACTGCCTATAGCACAGCCAGCCAATAGACTAATATGAGACTGCCTGTAGCACAGCCAGCTCAAAGACTGGTATGAGACTGCCTATAGCACAGCCAGCCCACAGACTGGTATGAGACTGCCTATAGCACAGCCAGCCAATAGACTAGTATTAGACTGCCTAGAGCACAGTAAGCCCACAGACTGGTATGAGGCAGCCCATAGCACAAAGTGAGCTCTGTTCTCCCCCTAATCTGACTCCCATGGCCCCAAATGCACTTAGCCTAGCCGTCCTGACCTAGCGCTACGTCACACACACTGCCACTCTGCTGTAGGCCTACGGGTGCTAAAGCGCTAATGCTACAGCCCAGTCTGCTATTACTCAAAGTTGTGCAAAGTGCAGCAACTGCCACTGCCAAATTGTCCTTGAGTAACACTGGAGTGGTGCCCCTCAGTGCTTCAACAGTTGACAGCCTGACAGGCCAGATCAAAGCAATGCTTCCCCTGTACTCATTTAGCAGCAGCTAAATTGTTGTTGCCACAACAAAAATTTAGAAAATAATTGACCTATCACATTTTTTTTAGAATATAATCTTTGAGAACAATAAATCAATAAAAGCTAAACAGTCAGGGAGAAACAAAAATTCTACTAACAATAAATTGTGATATTTTTGGCATGGCTGGATCAGTGATGGGGCACACAGGGTTAGGGTACATGGGGCCCTGATTGATTTTGTTAGAATGTTTGGGCATAAGAACACAGAATCAGCCACGGCAAAATGTGCATAATTGAAGGAAATTAATTTTCACACTGCAAAATGTTCTCTCGGCCCCATGGAAAAATTTATAGAATTGCAAGAAATTTACTGGAAAAACAGCACATTTTTCTCTCTGCCAACAGTTCCAGACCGACTTAACCCACTCCTTCTGCAAGCATTGCACATTTTGGGGGGAGAAACACTGCAGACCATGACATGGAAGGATGAGGCACTGAGAACCTAATCCAACAAGTATTGCTGCCCTGCTCACAAGCTGATTTTCGATGAGGGGCCTGCCATCGCCACCGGTGTGTCAACCATCCTCACCATTAAGTCCTGTACTGTGTGTGAGTGAACTTGCTGTTGCTGCCAACAAGCTACATGGTCTGCTTTAAGCTACATGGTCTGCTTTAAGCTACATGGTCTGCTTTAAGCTACATGGTCTGCTTTAAGCTACATGCTCTGGTGGTTAACAACAAAACACAGAATGTAGTCAAATGTCCTCAGCATATTTGTTGGTGATGTTGCTGCGTGGACAGTATAAAGAGAAAAGAGGAGACATGTTGAACCGTCTGGGTGGGTGAGCTGCACGGTGTGGGAGAAAACGAACTTCAACCCGTCAGAAAGGTTCAACTGAGAAACACAGAGGTAGAGAACACCGTGTCAGAGTGGAAACGGGAAGTGAAATACACAAAAGGGGAAAAGAGAGACAATACGGAGGCCACTAGCGTCATGTGCATGGGAGAATGACAGATCAAACAAAACACGTCTGACACGAGGAGACCGTAGAGGCACCGAAATCACATGAAACTGAGGTCAATAGTGACGGAATAATAACTGATAGGGGCCAATCTGTCTGAACCCATCGATGGATCTACTGAATAAGGCTTATTGTTGGTACTGAGGAAATAATACAAGATGCAGCTACCCAACCTTGGTCAGGCTTATAGCTTCTGTTTAATCACCTTGCTTATTCACCCTGAACCAAGAGCCACTTCAGTCAGAGAGAACTGGACCCGGTCTGATCCTGAATGACATTACTAGGTTTCTGTCAGATAAGCATTTGTATAGTACAGTGGCGTGCTGAACGCTGTCAGTGATAAGAACTGGAGTAGCATCGCTGTGCAGTACTGTACACCGGCTGGCTAGAGTAGCATGAGAGCTAAATGCAGGTTGGCAGGAGGAGGCCCCTTGCTGCAGATTACCCTGATGGCCTGTCTGTCTGGATCAGACTGAAGACAGTCACAGAGAGGCCAGGCCACTGCAGCGCTGCTGGTTGGCTGATGAGGCTGCCTGGCCAAATAGCTCTGAGCTCAGGAGACAGAGGTAAAGCTGGATCTTCAGCCTTTGACCCATAGAGGAAGATGTATTGTAACATATCTGGTGTCATTTGCACTCACTCACTCCCTTTCTACTGTATGTAGTAGTTGAAGGCTTAGGTCACGCCGTGTGATCTCATGTCCTGTCACACACACAAGCCAGGATAGGTGCAGTGGGTAGTACTGGTGCATCGTGTATGAGATCCTGCATGCAGGTCATGCACGCTTGGTTTTCACACACTTTGAAGGACATGGAAACAGAACATGTGACATCTGCTGTACACAGCAAAGTTACAGTACAAGGTGCATGGTTGTACCTGAATCATCTGTACTGTATTGAATGGGAGGCATCATCGTTTGCTCACTCCTACTCTCAGCCAAGGCAGTTCTATTTACCATCTTCTGCCTCCTTGCAGCCCATCATCGCAATCATTTTAATGCAGTTAGTTTGTGGCCTAACTGTGCCCTTGTTCTGCGACTGCAGTGCGCGAGTCCCACACAGGAAAAGGGGTGTGTTGTTACAGACAGGGCCAGACCCGTCAACCCACATTAGATACCGTACAGCACACTTGGCTTACCCTTGGTTTTCCCCTTTCTAACGCTGCTTAGAAACAGTCTCTGCAATGACGCCTGGACTACAAGTCAAGCCTAGGTTTGCTGGCTGTAATAGCTCACAACAACGTTGTTGGTGGAACACTGATTGTTGTGGCGAAAGGCAATGTAGGTTAGCAAAACATATATTTGTGCACACAAACACTGGTGCCAAAATGATAAACAGCAACACAAGCTAGAGGGCACACCCTCCCTATATTTAGTTCCATGTTGAAGTGACATGATCTTGATCGAGTTCAAAAGGTTTCCGTTCCACAGTTCTGTGACGGTGAGGACAAACTTAGTTCCCTGGCTACATCATTCCGAAGGTGGTCTGGCTCTGGCTGAGAGCACTAACTTGCCACCCCATGATATTATTATATTATTATTAGTTACAGGCGAGATTTTTTTTAAATTTAACTAGGCAAGAACTAGATCAGTTCATTTGGCCTAGAGTTTGACCAGGAACACAGAGTGTACTTGAGTGTCCTGATAGGATTAGATTACAGTGAAATCAGCAGTCACGCATTGTATCGAAGTATCGAAGTTCAGCACCCAGATAGTTATGGTGTTAACAGTTGTTACATTGTAACAGCACGTTGCAACATTGTACTTAGTGATCCTATTTTGGAGCAAATTGTTAAATTCTTGATGAGTTAGTGAGCTCCATTGTTATTTTAGAATTCTTGTCAATATTGACATTTTGCCCTGATGTAAATAAACCCACTTTGTTGCTGGCGTGTTATGTTTCTAAATATTTATTGTTTCTGAGGGACAAGATCATCTTGTTTAGGCCTGGGAAGAAGTGGAGAACGTTTTTCAAAGTTGATTGAAACTAACTAAATACTTACATCAAATCCGGTCTATATCGGTGGATTATGGCACAGAATGCCAAGCCATCCCGGAAAGAAGATGACATGTTCTTGATGTCTACATCGTTGTAACTCTCGCATTGTATCCGACACCATTCTTGAAGTGCTTTTAAAGACCCCATGTTCGGAAAAATTCAGATTTTATTCCTTTCGATATAGGTCTCATCCCACGTGTAGCGGGATGAGAAATCAGCTTTTGTAGGATTCTAGAAGCTGTCCTCCTGCTTTTCGAATTTTGGAGGACAACACCCGAAATGACTCATTCGGAATTCCATTGACTGGTCGAGGATAGTAGTCACGTTTGGTAGCGAGCAGGCTAACTTTGCGATGTCAATGAAACATTGGTTTCCACAACTCCGCCAGCAAATGTGATCAAAGCTTCGATCTGCAAGTTTTCCCAACACGCACAATCAATAATCACCATATAAAAAGAATCCCACATACAATGGGTTTGACAGCTTGTCACAGAAACGTTGTCAGTGGCTAGCTAGCTACCTGGATTAGCTAGCTTCGGTCCAAATTTAGACGAACATCTCAACCCTGCTTCAGATTGATGCAGTTAGCCTTTTAGCGAGTTAGCTAGCTGAAGCTAACTAGCCATGTTTTCACTTGGAAAAACACATTCATTGACCCGAAACGTGTCAATAAAATAATATGAAACACGTCCCTTATTCGTGTGTATTCAGTTACAATCCTTATGTTGAAGCATTCATCCAAAACTTTAAATGGGAAGCGTCGTTGCTTGTTGTATGGTGCAGTCCCATCTGTGTCGTTATACCGGTCAGACTCCAGAACAAGGCGCTTTTTCTCTCTCTTCTTGACGCCAAAACAGAAGATACATTTATCAAACGCACAGTTGTGTTTGGATGGCGATGATGGTTAATTAAATGTATCATGGAAAATTAATTGTAATCAAGGCAGCCGACCATTCTGCCAAGCCTTGCTTCGGCTGCCTGCTGTTAAAATGAAACGAATTCAACAACGTTACTCCTGTGTTCGCTAGAGGGAGCAGTTACATTTTTTGGGCAACTTTCTTGGCCGCTATAATTACAGGACACACACTCAGTCTGTTGTTGACAGCCACACAAACTCACAAATTGACAACTTTTATGGAATATGTTGTTGGTCTCTCCTCCTCTCTGTGGAGTTTAATAGACGTATAAGTGAAACTCTAACTGCGTATTGCTGTTTATGTTTCCAGTTTCTGCGCTATTAGGAGCAGATTAATGCACAGGCTTGTCATCAATGGTTGGGGGTTGAGAACACACTTTGTGGAGACAGAGAAGGATCAGGTATATCAGTCATTAAAAAAATATATATATACCATGGGCAACTGCCAGAAGGCTTTAGCCTACTGGGTGTGTTTCTATCGCAATGTATCTGTCTCTCTCCCGATGGAGCCTTTACATGTGACGACGAAACATAGAACTTTGTGCCTTTTCGTGGTATCTGTGTAGAAAAGTGACATAAACATCCTGGAATATCAATCATGGAAGATGAGATGATCGTACATGATATAGAGTTATGGTGTCTGTGTCTTTGGATGAGAGCAGCAGGTCTTGGGCTGACATGTGGCAGTATGACTTGACATTGTTTTATTTTATATTAAGAAATATCATGACTTGACTTGACATGGAGGCTTTTGGTGCAAGATGATTTCGGTCATAAAATGCATCATCACGCACCTCAGTTTTTATCCTTGACAACCGTGTAGTAGAGGGACGACCAAGAATGGCTTGATATGATGACGCCCACGTCGTTGCATGAGACTGGCAAAGTAACGCGATAGCTGCCAGTTAATCGGAATCCCCGAAAATGGCGGCGCCGCCAGAGGAGGAGAGCTTGGAGTCTCGCGTCAGTGAGTCATACGATGCTTTTACTGCTATAACGACTCAATACGTGACCAATTTACTTTCAGAAAACTGAGGTAGAGAATGCCCTGTAGTTGTAGTGTTATGAGTATAATTGTTGTATGTGTAGTGGACGAACAGTGATGATGATGCTTTATCCAAAGTGCTAGCTAGTGTGCTATACGTAGCGCTACTAAGGTCGGAACAAAAACAGACCTCACCCCTGTATTGTTTACGCAGAATAATGCATTGACAAGCACGAATATCGTTTATTTTAGGTGTTCTTAATACGCAATGTATTACAAATACAACAAAGTCCGACTTTGAAACTGGTGAATCAGACTGGCTAAGCTAAATAGACACATTATCCAGTGGCTAAGTGTCAATGGGCAAATAAATTGGGGAGGAGTCATTCTGCTAACGTTTGCAGCAAGTAAACACGAAAACTTTCTTTGTGCATTTGGTTCTAGAGTAGCGAGAAACCCTTGAAAATGTTGATAAGCCCAAGGATCTGGAATTTGCTTTTATTCTCCCCAGACAAAGCCACCAACCCTCTGAACAAGGAGGCGGACTGGGACAGTATCCAGGGCTTCTGTGAACAGCTCAACAATGAGCCTGAAGGGTAAGAAGGACCAACATGTGGAGAGCTGGTCATAGGCTTGCTTTGTCAGTTAGTACCTCAACATGTTTAAACATATGGCAAACAATACAGGTACTCTTATTTGATGTCCCCTCTCTCCCCCCTAGTCCTCAACTGGCTACCAGACTTTTGGCCCATAAGATCCAGTCACCCCAAGAATGGGAGGCCATGCAAGCACTAATGGTGAGTATACCGTTATCAGGGTAACGTATTGGTTGACATGCTCACTGACATCTCCATTAGCCAGAAAATGCTTATTGTAAGTGATCCCACCACCAGCAGTGTCATAACATATATGTGTCCCTAGGTTCTAGAGATGTGCATGAAGAACTGTGGGAAGAGGTTCCACAATGAAGTGGGCAAATTCCGCTTCCTCAACGAGCTCATCAAGGTGGTCTCACCCAAGGTACTGTCTGGAGGGCTATTTCTTTAGGGTTCCATTTGAATGAAATCACTTTTTGACTGTGCCTGTTTTGATCTGAATGAAACATTCCATACATATTTCCCATGGTAGAAGTGCAAAATGGGTCCATTTTGAGCACTTGAATGTTTTGACATTTTGGTCCAATAAGTTACCTTCTGACCACTTCTACCATGGGCAAATATGTATGGAAAGTTTTGGTCAAATCTAAAAGGGTGCGGACAACTATTGATTGAAATCAAATGGAACAACCCTTTATGTAACTCGACCCCTTTTTTATAAACAAACAAAACACAGTATTCCATTCTGTCTGTTTTTGATGTTCCTAAATCTCGTCTCCTGTGCAGTACCTGGGTACTCGGGCCCCAGAGCCAGTGAAGAAGAAGGTTCTGGAGGTGATGTTCAGTTGGACGGTGGGTCTGCCTGACGAGCCCAAGATAGCAGACGCCTACCAGATGCTGAAGAAACAAGGTGAGCTTTAATAGTGATGACACACCTAGAAAGAATAGGAGTCAAATAAAACGTTCTCTCTGTGATGATCCTTTTCTATCAACTCTCATTGTTTTCACTATGATGGAACTTCAGGATGAGGAATATGGCTAAATCATATGATTTATTACAGAACTGAACTGTATGATCCCCCGTGTGATCCTGATATAAATAGTATTTTGTCCATATTATTTTTTCCTGACAAGTCAGTTAAGAACAAATTCTTATTTTCAATGACGGCCTAGGAACAGTGCGTTAACTGCCTGTTCAGGGGCAGAACGTCAGATTTGTACCTTGTCAGCTTGGGGATATGAACTTGCAACGTTTCGTTTACTAGTCCAACGCTCTAACCACTAGGCTACCCTGCCGCCCCATGTCAATCTCACTTCTTCTTTTTATAGTTCATAATCATATTGAAACTCCTGAGTCTGCATCCAGAATGATTATTTTTTTCACTTAGTCTGTCTAATTGAGAGAGAGAAACTGTTTGTTTAGTATGGCTGTTTGTTTAGTATGATGGAAGATAACTTGAGCACTATGTAATTAAGTGTTTTGCTTCAGGGAGTGACAGCCAACAATATTTCTTAGCCTGGCCCTAAATCCGTTGGTTACGCTGCTTGTGTTTACAATAACTTCATGGGGAAAACAATGTTATTACCAACATGCCGGAAACCTACGGTATATACATGATGTACTGTAGGGAGTGCCGGTGACAGGCTGTTTATTCATGTGACATGGATGGGATTCCCTGCTCTCTTCCAGGCATTGTGAAGCAGGACCCGGTACTTCCTGATGAGCCCCTCCCACCCCCTCCGCCCAGAACTAAGAGCGTCATCTTTGAGGATGAGGAGAAGTCCAAGGTAAAGATGACAATGAATCAGCCCCTTGAGTTTTGTCAATAGAGATGACATTAGCGGACATTTTGAATTGATGTCTTTCCATTCTTCCACTGTAATTTTCATGTATTCCCTAACGGCCTGCTCTCCCTCTTTTACCTCTCTCCTCCTGTTTTCCACTCTTTTCCTTCCTCTTCCCTCCCTTCCTTTGTAGATGCTGTCTCGGCTTTTGAATAGCACTCACCCTGAAGATCTAAGAGCAGCAAACAAACTCATTAAGGAAATGGTGCAGGAGGTGTGTCCTACTCTTTTTACTCCTGTCTGCGTGATTGTGTGTTTGTTTGGGTGGGAGTCAATCAATGCATATAGGCCTATTGCATTCACAACGCAGTCGATTTATTACTCGTACGCTAAGTAAACAGCGAGCCCTTCATATCGTCAAAGCACTTCTAATGATTTTTATGGATTGAATTCTGAACTCCCTCACGATTGTGATCTACTATCCCTACAACTGCTCTCATAATTGTACTGTATATGCCTGCAATAAAATAACCTATGCAGACTTCAGAGCGCTCCAGCTTTTATTTTATGGGATAATGTTTTTATTTGATTGCAGTGTTCTCAGTGTGTGTGTGTGTGTTCTGTTACGGTCCTCCAGGACCAGAAGCGAATGGAGAAGGTGTCTAAGCGTGTGAACGCCATCCAGGAGGTGAAGGAGAGTGTGGGCCTGCTGACCCAGCTACTGGGAGACTATAGCAAGGAGAGCAGCTCCCAGAGCAATCAGGAACTCATCAAGGTTAGCACAGAGCAACACCACTAGAGGTGTGTGTGTGCAATGGGCTATTTCTAAATGTGTTTGTGTTTGCAGGACCTATACCAGAGCTGTGAAAAGATGAGGCCTACTTTGTTCCGATTGGCTAGCGACACAGAGGACAATGATGAGGCCTTGGGTGAGAATCTTATGTTTCCATATAGTGTGATAGAAAAGTTTGGTCATACGCACATTCTTAAAAACATAGGTGCTGGGCTAATAAAGAATACTGGTATTGAACAAGAAGGCCCGTTTTGGATCGAAACGTTGTCAATAAAGCAGTGAATTGGGAGCCTTAACAGTGTGCAGGCCTTCTTTGTTCTATACATATAGTGTGATCAATACAAGAGGCATGATTCAAAATGGCTGAAGAGTGATGCATCCTCTATACGGTTGTTAGACAGTACTATATGGTTATGTAGTGTTCTGTATCGACGCATTGCATAGCTCACCTCTGTGTACGTCTCTGTTACGCCAGCTGACATCCTGCAGGCCAACGACAGCCTGACTCAGGTCATCAACCTGTACAGACAGCTGGTGAAGGGAGAAGAGGTGAACGGAGACAGCACAGCCATGCCTACACTACCAGGTGAGAGAGAGGGTCACGACCTGAACCTGCAGGCGTCTCAGAGGGGCAGACACACTGTTCTACACACTCCCATCATGTTCACACATGCACAGACTGAACCTCAGGACATCCAGCATAATCAACCAGGTTGTTTCCCTGTTCACTTTCACAGATGTGTTCAATGTGTTTCGTTCAGTAGTTTCAAAACATTTGATCACAAAGACTGACGTTTGATCTCTCCACAGGAAGTAGCACAGCCCTCCTAGACCTGACAGGGTTAGACACATCGCCCACTGGACTTCCCTCCTACCCAGACACCCCCTCACTACAGACCCCGTCACAAGAACTGGGTATCAGCCTGCTAGATGATGAGCTCATGTCACTAGGTAAGCAGCAGTTCTGAATGTCGTTTCGCTAGCTTGTTTACTCTTATTAAATTGCCCAATTATTTTCCAACATGCCATGACTCGTCCAACTGTGGTTATGCATCGTGTTCCCTCTCGGTTCGTGTCGACAGCCTCTTTCTATTGTTGTTTTCACTCAGGACTCAATGACGTAACGCCCAACTCTACCCACACCCCTCAGTCGGGAGACTGGAACTACTTTCAGGTGAGAGAGTTGTCAGCATATGACTCATGCGCACACACACAAAATGTCCCTAACACAGTGTTTTTCTGCGCAGTGTTTTGACAGTGTAGAGCCAGTCGTCCCAGCGGTGCCTACTGCAACAGTGTTGCTACCGGCCGTGACCCCTATCCCCCAGGCTCCATCAGGGGGGGCCCCCGCTGCTTCCCCTAAAGCCCTGGATGAGTTAGACCTGCTGGGCAAGACCCTGCTGCATCAGTCCCTACCCCCGGGGACGCAGCACGTCAATTGGTAAACACTGCAAGCCAGAGAGGCAGCTGCTAATCTGTAACGTAAACACTTGTTTTCTCTTAAAAAAGCTGACCCCTTGCTCTCTCTCCCTCTCACAGGGATAAACTGCAGTCCAGACCCACCCTGCGAGACCTCCAGACCAAGTCCAGTACCAACACTACTAGCACCTCCACCCCCAGCCCTGTCCTGGCCTTCCCCTCTGAGCAGCCTGGGTCTCTTCTAGACTCCCTGCCCAGCCCCGGGCCTCCTACCCCAGTCCCCCAGAACGACATCTCCTTAGCTAACGTGACTGTGCCCTTGGAATCAATCAAGCCCAGTAAGCCAATTGTCTGGTCAATCTGTATTACTGTATGGTTGTTTTGAACGTTAGCAAGAAAAATACCAAACCAGACTCCAAATAATAACTATAACATACCCAGCCATTACCTGTGTTGCAACATATCTCCAGACATGGTGATGGCTGGGCATGAACTAACCCTAAGCCTCTGTCTGTCCTCTAGGCAGCTTGTTACCAGTGACTGTATTTGACAAGCACAGTTTGCGGGTGCTGTTCCACTTTGCCCGTGACTCTCCTCCCTCTCGGCCTGACGTGCTGGTAGTGATAATTTCCATGTTGTCCTCGGCCCCCATACCAGTCACCAACATCCGCTTCCAGTCTGCAGTACCCAAGGTTGGTCCTGTCTCTTCTCTGTCATCTCTCACTAACCCCCCCCCTCTCTAATTTGTCTTGGTGATCCATCTTCTACCTCTATCATTTGTTTGTCCCTAATTTCCACTCTGTCTGATTAGGTGTGTTCTGCGGTAACCTATGTGCGCTGAGTTGTGACTGTAGTTTGAGTAATGTGTTTCCTCCTGTCTATTTCTAGGTGATGAAGGTGAAACTACAGCCTCCTTCAGGAACTGAGCTTCCAGCCTTCAACCCCATCTTACCCCCAGCCGCCATCACACAGGTCCTACTGCTGGCCAATCCTCACAAGGTACTACACACACACACTACTCCCGCCTTCTTTCCAAGGTGTTTAACCTATGCTCATTTAAAAGAAACTGCCAAGTCAGCATCTCATTTGTAGCTGTGAAAAGCCCTGAGGTGACAAACTGTCACCGTGGCAACAAAACAGAACTTAAACATGTGCAAGCAGAAAGCATGTTGATTTGTCCCTTTTCCTGTTGTAGCCTAACATGGTTCTGTTCTTTCTTTCAGGAGATGGTCCGGTTGCGATACAAGCTCACATTTGACCTGGGAGAAGAATCACATGATGAATCCGGCGATGTAGAACAGTTCCCCCCTCCAGATACCTGGGGGAACCTTTAGTGGGACTGATCAACTTCCTGTCACCTGATCCGCTGCTTCCCTTAGGTGTAGGTCGAAGGTCCCCCCCAAGCACTGGTCCAGGGAAAGATGGCGTTTTTACATTGTGATGGTTACGGGAAATATGGTCTTAGACCTGTTATTTGGGATCAGTTTCTCCCTTAAGGGTCACACCAAATGTGTGCTGTTGACATCTGACTACCGACTTTTTCGCGTAATTCTACATGTAAAATCGGTTTGCACTCAGTTTTCAAATTACCTCCGGTTCTCTGTTCAGAGGTGCTAAGTACACTCGGCAGGTAAACGCTATTGGTGTGTCCGAGCCCTTATGTCTTCCCATTTGTTATGGATTGAATATCGGCAGGGAAAGTGGATCCTAGATAAGTTATTTGTGGGCAGTTTCTCCCTTATGCCATCCATGTGTCCCATCCATGATCCACCACCCCATGTTGTCATCTTTCATACTCCCATTTTGTGTTTTTCTTCATTCCATTGACTGTACTACAATCAGCCCTTAGTCTCCAATGCATTACTGTATAATAACCATCTCACGTGATCTGTCCAAAACAAACCATTGCTGTGAGAAGTCGAAGCCTTTTAAACTGAATGTGTGTGGAACGGTTTCTCTCAGGCTATGCCTGATAGCATTATTCTGCACAAAATATGACACTCAAATAGTGTAGTCCCAAAGTATTGTATTATTTTCTATTATTTGTACGGTGTAAGACCAGTTGGGTCTGTGACTGTTATATAAGTTGGGCAGTAGGTGTCTGAAGCTGTAACAAATGTATGTCCTGTCCAATCTTCTGTGAAGGAATATCCAATCTATGACGCTTTTATCCATTCTATTGAAATCACATGATCATATTGTTTTGATCTAAACAGCAGTTTGTTGCCCCCCCCCGATTTAAGTGATTTCATTCCACTACATGATGCATGCACTTCCTGTTAGTTTGGTTATGGACATGAATATGATTCCCTCATTTGCTGTTGACGTTGACCCAAAGGGAGAGGCGTTAGTTCAGTACTGAGTTGTCAGTGCTGACACCGTTTAAATCTGCCGTATGTGCCTAAAGCTGAAAGTTTGTTCTTTATGTATCTTGGTATTTATTTTTTACCTTCCATGTACATACCAATACTAATTTGGTTGTCAATTTTGTTTCTGAGTTGGACTACTGATTTTCTTATGAAATTTGGTTATGCTTCCTTTGGTGTGAGATGTGAAACGAATATGGTCATTAATGATGCGTTCGTTCAATCTAGGGGCGACCAATCATATCCGCTCCAGTCAAGTAGTACCACACCCGATTCAACCAATAAAATTATTTATAGAAGACTAAGATCAGGTACCATGTTAGTGCTTGGCTAGAAGTAAAGCCAGCAGCCCCACCTGTCTATTGCAGATACAGTGGCTGCATCTCTCACATCATTCTGCAGCTCCCCTCCACATTCCACCTCCCTGCCTTTATTCCCTAGCCTGTGTCCCAGATCTGTTTGTGCTGTCTTGTGAACTCAATGACTGTAGGAGCTGGTAAAACAGCCCAAACAGATCTGGGACTCAGGCTACCTATTCCCTGCTCTGACTTTGTAAATAATAATGGTTTTGCAATTATGTACATTTGCCAAAAAAAGTATAATTATAGAGAGCAAATAAATATTGACGGGGGAATGGTGAATGTAGTGCAAATATGTATTTAAGGGAAATAAAGTTATTCTTTTTCTCGGGGGTTTAAACTGACTTTTGTCTATTGGTGGTTGTCAATGAATGTTCACTCATGCTTACTTATTCTGTACTCCGTACAACAATTACAAGGATTTTGGTTTCAGAAACTTTATTAAAATCCTGTGAAATAAAGCAATGTAGAAAAATAACATAAGTATGAATTACCTCTTTCCAATAAAATGTTGATTAAACATTCACAACGCAACACTCAATGTGCTGACTTATGGGATTATGACACGTGTCTGTGATTATCATTCCCAAATTCTCCTGATATAGTTTTAATATGAATCTGAAGAAAATGGTATAGCAATACAGTTTCTAAACAGTTTATAGAAAAAGTTATAGGATAATAGAGAAGGATATAATGCAACATTTACTTCCCCAAAAGAGAAGTAGAAAGCATAGCTGACTGACAAAATCACTGGAGTTCTACATGGCAACAAAATAATATCACATTTTAGCATTTGTTACTCACTAAAGGACTAGAACCTCACCATTCAGAGTAAATCGCAAATGGAAATATCAACTCCTGTCGTGCCAATTAATACCAAATAGTCACAGCTTCAGATTCACAGAATATCATTTTCTGGACACGCACTACTCTTGAACACATGAAAAGCGAAAAGTGTATCATGCATGAGTACTATATATTTTCAGACGTAGTTAAAATCATCGCAAAACAAACAAGTACAAAAACATGTAGCTAGCTATATGTTAGTCCTTACCTCATGCTTTCTTACCATGGTAGGTAAGGGCAGGACGGCAACTCTAAACACCCTTTCAGAGGAGTAACGTTACAGTTACACACTGATAAACACTAGGGTTTGAAGACCATGGGGATTTGGATTCCAAGCACCATGACTGTATAGTAATTCTACTTCCTGGGTGGGGGTGTAGGAGGCGGCGGTGGGGGAGGAGTGAAGGGGTACGGAGGCTGCCCTATGAAGCTCATGAGAGGGGGCTGTGGCGGGGCCATCAGCTGGGCCATGAGGGGCTTGGGCCCTACTGGAGGTGGAGGAGCTGGACCGAACACACCCTGGGGCTGACTGGACTGATTCTGGCCCCCACCACTACTACCCCTAGGGGCCCCATTAGCTGCTCCCCCAGCCCTGGAGCTGTACTGGGTACCACCACCACCACCACCATAGCTCTGGTATTGGTCGGCCCCCCCGGAGCCGTAACTCCCCCGGCTGACCCTGCTTCGGTCCCTGTTGGAGGAAGAGGATGAGGACCTAGGGTCTCCATCCCGACCCCCGCCACTGCGCCCGTCCCGGCTAAAACTGCTGCCGCGGCTGTCTGGCTTGTTACCCCCGCTGACGGAGCGCAAGCGACGCTCACACACGTCCTGGAACATCATGTTGGGGTTGTTGGCGCTGGAGCCGCCGCCACGGTAACGCATCCTGCCACCTGGAGAAGAACATTCACATAGGAGGATTAGAATGTCATAATATAAGCTGAAATATTTTAGTTTAAGAATGTCAAACATCATTGGTTACACAGAATGTGTAGTTTATGTTTGGATGTGAGATGGTAAAGGTGATAGAATAGAATAACACCCATTCCTCAATTGAGCCAGCATAGTATGGTTCGGGTTGACCCTATAGTGTGAATCAAGCCAGTCTCACCACCTCCTCCCCCATGTCCAGAGTTAACCAGCTGCAGCAGTTTGGGATTGATGGCCTGCCGGGCCTCCTCCAGGACTCGGACCAGGTCCCTGGCCTGGCGCAGGTTACCCGGGGTGAAGAAGGTGTAGGCCGTGCCCTTGTTGGTGCTGCGGGCTGTACGGCCGATCCTGTGCACGTAGTCCTCAGACGAGTTGGGGTAGTCATAGTTGATGACAAACTTGATATCCTCCACGTCTTTGGGGGAAAAGTGGTTTTGAGAGGTGGGAGAGGAAGATGATGGGTGAGGAGGGAGAGATGAGAGAGGAGGGTTAGGAGGGTGAGATGAGAGGAGGGTTTGGAGGGAGAGGAGGGTGAGATGAGGAGGGTTTGGAGGGAGAGGAGGGTGAGATGAGGAGGGTTTGAGAGATGTTTGTACAGTGAGAAAGAAGACAGATGGTAGTCAAACAACACCAAAGCTATGAGAGAAAAGTGGATGATTATTTAGAAATCCATTTCTAATTAATATTGTATAAATATTGATTACCACTTACCTGTCCAATAATAACAGAAGAATAAATATACATGTATCCAAATTGAAGTAGAATAAAAGTGTTAATTCTTGAAGTAAAACCTTTGACATTTATTCAGTTTTGAGTCAAAATATCTTGACTGGAGGCCTAGAGGTTTAGTGGTAAACCCCATCAGAATGTGACAAGAGAGAACCACTCAGCATTAGGAAGGCTTCAGTAGAGATGATGATGTGACATTCTCTGTCTGGACCTTCACCAATGCACACTTTACGCAATCTTACATAATAGTATAACCATTCAGAACATTTAGTTCTACCATGGTAACATGTTCCCTGCTGAGAAATGGTATGAGAAGAATATGGGGAAATGAGTGACAGTACACTGTCAACACGATCAGACCAGAAGAGTAAAAAGTATTTCCAATGTTTCTTTTAAATTCGGATGTTGAAATGACAGTAGAAGGACAAAAAAGTCTGTTTCTCATTACAGAAGCTCTGACAACACTGCTGGGTTGGTCCGAAAACAACACATCTCCTTGGACCTTTCCCCTCTGTTTTCCATAGTTACAAAGGGAGGCCATTTTACTACTCACAGAACCTGCCAAACCTTCATATGTTTCCACCAAGAGAAAATGTGATGGAGTACATGTTGGAGGATAGAGTTCAACACAATTCCTTCAACAAATACCTTTCTGTGACTGACTTCAATATGGATCGATGAAACTACCTGAATGAGTTGATGCGACTGGGGAGGTCGTGGAAGGTGTAGTAGGAAAGGGGGTGTTGAGGTACTTACCCCTTTAGAGTTGTTTTACAAGGGTAGTCAGTCACCCCCTGTCCTGTCCTGATCAGTCCTGGTTCGCTTGGAGGCGCTGGGGGGGAGGGAGAGAGGAGGGGGCCCAAACTAGCCCCCCGTTTCCCCCTCACCCTTCGCATACACCAGCAACGTCGGACATGAGCAGAACCGCTAAACCCCCCCCCCCCCCCCCCCCCAACTGCCGGTTCTGTTGCTCTCTCGCCGAGTTGCAGGACCTCCGCAAATCGATCAGGACTCGATCCAGCCGAGCTCCTAACTCTCCCTGTCTGTCTGCCTTTTGGACGGACGAGCAGAGGGACAGACAGGCACCTCAGGTTGATCCCAAGGAGAGCTCGCTGGAATCACATACCCTCAGTCTATGATGGGGGTCTATGGGGGTGTTTAGGAACCAGATAATCATATACCCTCAGTTTATTGTGGGGGTCTATTTGGGGTGTTTAGGAACCAGAGAAGGAGGAGAATGGGGGGGATGAATCCTTCTGATAACTAGACAAGCCCCTGGCTAGCTGCTAACGTGACTGAGGGCAGCCCCAGTACTGTCTGACACCAGCATGTGCTGGAGCTGCCTTGTGCTGCACAACCCTGAGGGGGAGAGAAAAAGAACAAAGACACAGTCATAGGTAGCTTGGCAAAACCAACATGTCTACTTCCCCTTCTCAGATTCCAGGTTTAACCTATTTAGTTAGGGAGGTGGAATAGGGCACTTCTGTACAAGTTTCAGGGTGGGCATGGGGAGAACTGACTGTCGATTTCACTTAGATGCCCCTAAAACACACCCTACCTAGAAAATACCTGGAGAAAAAATACAGTACTATGAATGATGTAAACATAGAGGAATAATCAAACATAAAATACTGAATATTTGAGATGTTTTCCTTCGTGTTTTGGGTTACATCATATAGGAGACATGAGAGGAGGGTATTGGGGCGAGCACGGGGACACCGCCCCCCCCCCCCCCCCCCCCCCCCCCCCCAATCACACCCCCATTTAGGCAGCGTGCCAGAGTGCCCCGGTCGAAGGACGTTTTGGACTGCAGTAACAAGAAACAGACTGTAAAACATTGTGGAGTTGAAGGCCTGGGGGATTGTCAGGCTACTGGTGCTTCTACTTTCCTTCAGAAAGTCATTGACAGAGGTCATGCTGTAGAAAGAGTGATGACCGATTTTCCGTTGTTGTTTACAGGTTCAATAACACCGCTATTACATGTTTGCAGACAAATGCATGATTTTGTCATTGCAAATCTTAAACCTGGAAAACGGGATGGGAAATTATGCAACAACAAAAATCACATTCATTAATTGTGTGTGTTTTTCTCTGAAAATGTTTTTGTTTGTGTGTGTTGGAGAGTGTGTATACGTTTTGAATCTGTATGTTGTGCTCTGTAGGAGTGTAAGTGTGAACACGTGAGTGTGTGTATTCCATGTTGAGAAGACATACCCAGACCGCGAGACGCCACGTCAGTGGCGATGAGGATAGGGGCTTTGCCGCTACGGAATTCTGAAAGTTCAGACAAAATCAAAGGCGTTAGGTAGAAGACTGAAAAAGGAAACAAAAAAACGGAAGAAAACCCCCATACTGAAACACATTTCACCAAAACCAGACTAAAGCATGGCCGTTGAAATGTGACCTACCAGTCAGAACCCAGTCTCTCTCTGGCTGGCTCTTGTCCCCATGGATACACATGGCTGGCCACCTAGAAAACACACCACAACAATGTTGCCATGGGACAGACAGCTGAGACAGCAGAACAGGACGTGATAAGGCAGGCAGTTGTAAGAACAGTTAGACAATTTCTCTACACTCTTATCTGACTAAGAACCCCCAACTGGCTCTTGTTTTGCATAGTCAGTATCATAGCTTTGAAAGAGGACTTAAAACCCATTTCTGCAGTCTGTGCTTTCCCTCAGTCTCTCTCTGTCTCACCCATCTCTTCTCATCCTGCGGGTGAGCTCGTCACAGCGCTTCTTTGTCTCCACAAAGATGATGGTCTTGTTCTCCTTCTCAGCCATGATCTCTTCCATCAGCTGGAGCAGCCTGACATCAACAAAAAGACAGAGGAAAGATATAAGGAAAACATCCCTCAATCACTACAATCCCAAGACTAATATTCTCTCACCGTTACAAAAAGATAGCATCCGGCACTCTGTTCCTGTCCATAACCAAGAATACCGAATACTTTTAACTACATTGGTTTCATCCCTTCCAGATCAGCGATGATTAAGGAAAGGAGACATGAACAGAATGCAAAACTAGAGATGGATCTTGTCCATTGGCGGATGGCCTCACTAACTTGTTGTCCTTCTCGTTCTCCATGCAGACGTCTACTATCTGCAGGATGTTGTGGTTGGCGCTGAGCTCCAGAGCTCCTACGTTGATCTGGACATAATCCCGCAGGAAGTCCTCTGCCAGCTGACGCACATCCTTGGGCCAGGTGGCACTCCACATCAGAGTCTGCCGGTCCGGCTGGGGCACAGGGAGAGAACGGTAATGGGGATATTCCTCCTCAGAGGACACTACACTATTACTCTATTCTATAACATGAGTATTTAGTTATTTGCGATGGATTGATATTATATCAACTGTCATTAAGATAGATTGGACAGACAGAGATGATCTACCACCCTCTGTAGTATCCATCTACCTACCCAACAATCCATGAATGGCTATGTATTACACATTCATAATAATTGCCTAATTCCAGGAGATGTGTGTGCGGTTTGCTAAGTATAGCATGTGCCTGGCTTACCCGGATCTGGTCCACGATCTTGCGTATCTGTGGTTCGAAGCCCATGTCCAGCATGCGGTCAGCCTCGTCCAGCACCAGGTAGGTGCAGCGCCGCAGGTTGGTCTTCCCTGCCTCCAGGAAGTCTATGAGACGCCCCGGGGTGGCGATGCAGATCTCTGTACCTATATGGACATAGGATGCAAAGTGTCACAGTTTCAAAAGAGACGCAGAAGAGACCAATTGTGAGATTACTTCCAATACTTGTAACTTTTTCAATCTTAATACTAGTAACTGAAGGGGAAGTGCAGAAAATTAAGCTAAGCTGGGGCCAGGGAGCCAATCAGGTTTTAGATCATCAGAAGTGGAGAGGTCTTGTCTGTAGTAGGCACAAACAATATAAGTAAGTAAGTGAGTAACTTGTAACAGCATTTAATTCAACCCGCAGCTCCTCACCTCTCTCCAGGTCACGTATCTGCGGTCCCTTGGGTGCTCCTCCATAGACACAGGTACTCTTGATGCGGGAGGTCTTGCCATAATCATGAGCCACCTGCTGCACCTGCTGGGCCAACTCTCTGGTCGGGGCCAGGACCAGGCACTGAGGAGAGAGATATCAATACATTTCCTAACCGTTTTAAAGTTTGGGGTCACTTAGAAATGTCCTTGTTCTTGAAAGAAATGCAAATTTTTTGACCATCAAAATAACATCAAATTGATCAGAAATACAGTGTAGGCATTGTTAATGTTGTAAATGACTATCGTAGCTGGAAACAACAGATTTTTTTATGGAATATCTACATAGGCGTACAGAGGCCCATTATCAGCAACCATCACTCCTGTGTTCCAATGGCACGATGTGTTAGCTAATACAAGTTCATAATTTAAAAAGGCTAATTGATCATTAGAAAACCCTTTTGCAATTATGTTAGCACAGCTGAAATCTGTTAGTCTGATTAAAGAAGCAATAAAACTGGCATTTTTTAGACTAGTTGAGTATCTGGAGCATAAGCATTTGTGGGTTTGATTACAGGCTCAAAATGGCCAGAATCAAAGACCTTTCTTCTGAAACTAGTCGGGCTATTCTTGTTCTGAGAAATGAAGGCTATTGCATGCGAGAAATTGCCAAGAAACTGAAGATATCGTACAACGCTGTGTACTACTCCCTTCACAGAACAGCGCAGATTGTCTCTAACCAGAATACAAAGAGTGGGAGGCCCCGGTGCACAACTGAGCAAGAGGACAAGTACATTAGTGTCTAGTTTGAGAAACAGACGCCTCAAGTCCTCAACTGGCAGAATCATTAAATAGTACCCGCAAAACACCAGTCTCAACGTCAACAGAGGCGACTGCAGGATGCTGGCCTTCTAGGCAGAGTTCCTCTGTCCAGAGTCTGTATTCTTTTCCCCCATCTTAATCTTTTCTTTTTATTGGCCAGTCTGAAATATGGATTTTTCTTTGCAACTCCGCCTAAAAGGCCAGCATCAAGGAGTCGCCTCTTCACTGTGTTTTGCAGTTACTATTTAATGAAGCTGCCAGTTGAGGACTTGTCAGGCGTCTGTTTCTCAAACTAGACACCCTAATGTACTTGTCCCCTTGATCAGTTGTGCACCGGGGCCTCCCACTCCTCTTTCTATTCTGGTTAGAAACAGTTTGCGCTGTTCTTTGAAGAAAGTAGTACACAGCGTTGTACGATATCTTCAGTTTCTTGTCAATTTCTCGCATGGAATTGCCTTCATTTCTCAGAACAAGAATAGACTGACGAGTTTCAGAAGAAAGGTCTTTGTTCCTGGCCATTTTGAGTCTGTAATCAAACCCACAAATGCTGATGCTCCAGATACTCAACTAGTATAAAGAAGGCCAGTTTTAATTGCTTCTTTAATCAGAAGCAATAATCAGAAGCAATAACATAATTGCACAAATGTTTTCTAATGATCAATTAGCCTTTTAAAATTATAAACTTGGATTAGCTAACACAACGTAGTATTAGAACACAGGAGTGATGGTTGCTGATAATGGGCCTCTGTACGCCAATGTAGATATTCCATTGAAAAAACAAATCACCCATTTCCAGCTACAATAGTCATATACAACATTAACAATGTCTACACTGTATTTCTGTTATAAAATCCACCCGGCACAGCCAGAAGAGGACTGGCCCCCCCTCAGAGCCTGGTTCCGCTCTAGGTTTCTTCCTAGGTTCCTGCCTTTCTAGGGAATTTTTCCTAGCCACCGTGCTTCTACATCTACATTACTTGCGGTTTGTGGTTTTTGGCTGGGTTTCTTTACAGCACTTTGTGACATCGGCTGATGTAAAAAGGGCTTTATGAATACATTTGATTGAAATTTGACTGATTTCTGATCAATTTGATATTATTTTAAAATGGACAAAAAATTTGATTTTCTTTAAAAAAACAGGGACATTTCTAAGTGACCCAAACTTTTGAACGGTAGTGTATAACCTTTAATAACACATGATATAAAGCTACAGCATACCATAGGTAAGTCTAAACACAACAGAGTTAAGTACACTATAGAAAAGGGCCAAAACATTCTAGTCTCACAGACATGAAATATATGAATAAGTAACCGTGTGCAGTTTCCAGTTGTGTACTCACAATAGGTCCGTCTCCCCTCTCTAGATAGGGCTGATGGTTGATGTGCACAATGGCAGGAAGCAGATACTGCAAGAAAAGGCGCCAAGTAGTACAATGAGGTCATGAGGTATATGTCCCAATCTGACAGTCCAGGGACGTTGGTCCTCATGTGTCAATATGTCTTTGTGTGTTTCAGCTGTCAAATGTTCCTCTGGGAGTTTGTGTTTTTATACTGCAGCTGTTGGTGGGTGTGTGTGTGTGTGTGTGTGTGTGTGTGTGTGTGTGTGTGTGTGTGTGACAGAAAGAGAGACAGAGATGTTGCAGCTGTCGGTACTGTGCGTGTTGTTGGATTATCATGGCGTCCTTACTGCCAGGGTCTTGCCGGAGCCAGTCTGAGCGATGCCCACCATGTCCCTGCCACTCAGGGCCAGAGGGAAGCCCTGTGACTGGATGGATGTGGGCTCCTTGAAGTCCTGACTCAGTAGCACATCCATTACATACTCTGTCAGCAAAGAGAAACAATTAAAGGAATAGTTAGCTATAGCCAGGGGTGGGCAAACCTTTTGGCTTTTGAAATTCAACCGAGGGCCACACAGATTAATTTTTGACTGATTTGTCAAAATCAATTTGCAGGCCATTATAATTTCAACATACTATGTATTTAGTTTGACGTTCAAGAGTGGCCTGGAGTGTTGTTTTTTTAAAACCCAATAATGTGACCCATGAGCCCCCCTCCCCTTCCCAATAGCCTATGGGGTTAGTTTTTTGTAAGCTTGGGCTGTGTTCCAAGAACTCTTTAAAATGGGTTCAACTTCCTATTCTCATCTCTTTACCGGCATGACTGCTGAAAAGGTGAAGGGACAGGCTATAATATAGGTTCAACAAGTGTCAACTGGTATCTACTGTTGTCTACTTACGGGGAAACTGTGCTTGGTGGAAGCCGGTGATGGCCCTGGGGCAGCCAGTACCTCTGACTGTGATCTCCTTCCTCCTGCGGAACTCATCTATGTCATACTGCAGACACAGACAACAGAGAATCAACAGGCTCAATAGACACACTATGGATAGCATCCTTCTAAGAGCATGTGTATATATTGTGTTTGTGTGTGTACCTGAGTCATGCGCTGGAGCTCTGGGTGCTCATTGTAGAAGTTCTTCTCAAACTTGGGCAGCTCGTCCAGATCCCACTTCTTCTTGCGAAGGCGTTCTCCAGGGTTCCCAAACTTCTTCATAGGGGGAGGGCCGCCCCAGCTACTGGACCCAAACCGAGGCCTATGGAACATGCAGCGAGAGGAGTGATGAAAAATGGGATGAACGATCCATGATTAGTAACACTGCAACATAGTCACTAAATAGGTTCCTGGCCCTTTTAATCTATTTTGAGTTAGTGCAATTTTCCCTGGGTGGGGTGGGGCACCGCCTATAACTATGTTGCAAGCAAGTAGAGTTATTTATCATACACGAACAGGGCGCGTGCACCATGTCTGAGACACGCCCGTGCACGTAGACATTCAGCAAGATAGTTGTGTTTCAACGAACGTCTAACAGCTTTCCAATATATCCCCGTATCATATAAAAAGCACACTTATGACAGATATTCATTCCTACGTGGCTATAACTATATTTCACGTGCTGCAGAAAATATCTGCTTACCCTCTGTCTCGTCCACGGTCTCTATCTCGGTCTCCGTACGACGAACTCCCCCTCATGTCGTCAATAAATAATTGCTTGTAGAAATATTTAAGAGTTGCACGGTGTTGTGCAGTCTCGATACTACAATTCCGATACAATAGATTATGTTATAATGAAAGTGCAATAAAGTTAAACACTTATTTACAAACACAACTTAAAAGGTAAGACGAGCCCTGAAGTTACTGAACAAACCAAAACAGAATTTTGTTTTGCAGTTGCTGCTGCTTCACATCACGTCACGTCAACTCCCCCAGTCACTCCCTCCCTGTGAACGTAAGGTTTTGGGTCGTAACCCCACATAAACAACATGCACGTTTCGTGTCAAAAGGGCGTAGGGCAAATGGAGAATTCGGCGTAGCCTACATTTACATTTTATAGCGTTCATGCCCTAATAATACTTGTGTACAGTTGGTGGCAGTAATACATCTTGTGACAGTGAGTGACGTTCTTGAGGAGAAAGCCTACAAAAGAAGAAGAAAATGGATCCAGGAAGTGCAAGCTAGCTAACCATCTGTCTTGTGTAATAGGTCTAGTTTTCATGTTTCATGAAGATAATATGACATTATATTAGGTAGATTTATATTGTAGAAAGAAATGCCTTTGCTAATACAAAATAGAATAATCGAACGACCAGGTTCGACAGTCGATTTGTTCGCCAGATATCCGCATTTGCAGGTGAGTTGACTGGAGTAGCCAAGCAAACTATTTGTATTTATTTTATTTTATTTAACCTTTATTTACCGTTGAGTTGACTAGTTAGCCAAGCAAACTAGCAGCTGTCATGTCGTAAGCAAGTTGTCATTGTTGAAATTAATCACCATTAAGTAACATATCACTTGCTCTTCATGCTATGACATTTTTATTTTATACCATAGGAAAACGCCCGAGTCTTTCGGTCCAAGCCGGTTGTAGATGTCGACCCGAAGTGCCTCCTATACATACAGCAACGAGAGTTTGCAGCCACAACACCAGCGGACAGTGAGTATAAACCTATAGTTAAATCAATCGGTCAGCCTAGCTTAACATAGTATATTGTTGCGTCCAACGGCTACCTACCTCTACACTGTAGCTAAAAATCCGCTGTATCCACGACCATGACGAAATGTGTCCCTCTGTTTCCCCAGACTCTGTCGCTGTCCTTGGTTCTGATGATGCAACCACCTGCCACCTAGTTCTGGTGCGACACACAGGTACTGCAGTTCTCTATGTAATGTGTGTTTGTAGATACTATGATAGCATCAAGATATGAGCTTCTTAATGTCTGCATTTGTACCATCTTGTAGGAAGTGGAGCTGCTTGCCTGGCTCACTGTGATGGCTCCAGCACGTGGAGTGAGGTTCCCCTCATCGTCAAAGCTGTCACATCTCTGAGCAAGGACCCTGCCAAGGAGGGCAGGTAAGAGATAACACACACCCCCCCCCCCCACACACACACACACGTAATTGTCCCCTTGCTTCTTTTCCTTCAGGCTGGACCTCCACCTCGTTGGAGGATTTGATGATGAGTCAAAGACGTCCCACAAACTCAGCCTTAACCTATTGTGTACGTGAATCTCCTTCTCTTCCCTCCTGTTTGAATGCAACTGCCACAGTGGCAACACCATTATCAGGCTGCATAGAGAAACTACAACCCTTCTATTGTGTTTTGCAGCGGCCTTCCAGAGACAGAAAGAGGATATTCACCTAGAGACCTGCTGCATCACAGGTACATGTTTCCACTCTGTTATATTCTCTCTCAGCCTGTTTTTCTTTATACAACCCAGAGCTATATATGTAGAGAGTTTGGCTGCCATGTTAGCACAGGGGCCATGTTAGCACAGGGGCCATGTTAGCACAGGGGCCATGTTAGCACAGGGGCCATGATCGAACGGCTGCCATGTTAGTGCCTTTTATTCTTGAAGTTTTGGTGATGTAACAATACGAGAGCGCCTCCGACAATTCCCAATGAAATGACCCCTGTAAACATGCAAAGCAGGAGAGCGAATTTAATATGTTTTTATTGATTCGCATTCGAGGTGTATCCAAGTCTGTACTGTGTTGTGGTGTCAACAAATTGCATATCTTCTTTCAGTGGACATATTCATAGTTTTCAAAACCTATCTGAAATAAACAGCACAACGCGGAAGTGTCAATTATCACTTAGCAACAGCTATGGAGGAGGAAGTGGCGCTCTCGGGAACGTTCAGACAGAAACCCTAATTGGCCCAACTCTCTGTATATCTGACTCTGCCCCTACCTATCTTGAGGCTCTTTCTCTTTTTTCCACTTGCAGAGATGAATGACGTCTTAGTGGACGGAGCGCACAGACCGGGTGTGCATGGCATAGGTACTGTATCTACACTGCAAATAAATTCACCTTTTGTGTAGCACACAGTTTATAGTATGGCATTAACTGTTTGTCTGCAGGTATAAATATTAAAACAGGGGAGGTGTTCCCCGCCTCGTTTCCTTACAAAGGACCCGCGGAGGAGCTGCGATCAGCACGGACATTCACTGGGGGACAGGTAGGGACTTCCGCATAGATATAGAACCTTAAATAGGCTGATGTCATAGAGCCACTATGCATCAGATTGGCAAATTTGTCCGCATTTTTAGCTGGGTCCTGCTCTAATTGGGACGTCAAGTAGAACTAGAATTCCTGTCTACTGCTATATTGTCTATGCTCTTGCACATCATCTCTGACACTATGTGAAGGATCGATATAAAGAAAGATCAAAGATGACACATTGAATGGCTTGTGGAGTGTCTGGATAGAACCCATGCGCCAGTTGCTAACTACTCTTCATCAGACAGTCATATAACATTGTAATTGTATCTCCACAGATGGCTGATATATATGACTCGAACAAAGGAGTTGTGAAGATAGGCCCATGTAAGTGGTCCCCGAATCTAGATATTTCCTTCTGGCTGTCGCAAGACGATGACACCATCTTAAAGGTAAGGTGTAAGAAAATAATACATTACTAATATTGATCCCACAATCACTAGAACTTTAGTTGTATGTCCCTTTAAAACCTTTTTGACAACCTCTGTGTTATAGTCCCTGTTTCTGTCAACACTGATACTATGCAACATTCATTGTATGTTATCAGTATACACACTGATATGTTACTCCCCTGATGTTTTTTTTTTTTCCCCCACCTCCCGACCAGTACCTATCCACGTCCCCTACGGCTGAGCCACCACACTTTGTCCAGCACATCAAGTCCACCATCCAGTTCCTCCTGGAGCACCCCAGTTCAGACAGCGTCTTCCCTGGAGGACAGCCCCAGCACTACCGCAGAACAGAGCAGGGGGACTGGGAGAATGTTAACCAGACATAAAGGGCTTGAGACCCTTCTCTAACCCCCTATTACTTTGACTTTCCCTGGAATCTGTCCGGAAATGGAATCACTCCTTAACTTCTGGAAGACAAGACACTGTGACCCTCCTCTTTACGCCATTGTGGGTGTCACATGTTATTGTTTTTTTGACTTGGTACCAGTACTACCTGTATATAGCCTCTTTATTTTAATTTTATTGTTGCTCTTTTATTTTTTACTTTTGTTTATTTAGTAATTATTTTTCTTAAATGCATTGTTGGTTAAGGGCTTGTAAGTAAGCATTTTACAGTAAGGTAAAATTGTATTCGGCGCATGTGACAAATAAAATTTGATTTATCCGTGGTAGCTATGTACAGTACAGAGCTATCTGGATTGAACCCCAGTGCTGTATCTATGGACTGTCTGTCTCATAGTTTACCAAACTTATTTTAAATCGACAATACAAATGTCCACTCCCACAGAGAGTGCTCTGGTCAGAGGGTGCGCTCGCCCCGAGGGGCTAACAAGACAAGGCCCCGGCCCAAAGAGATTTTTCCGAAGGCTGGAAAAACCAAGCCCGATTCGCGGGCGGGCATGAAAGAAAGCGCACCCATAAATATCAGGACCAGCACACATACCGCTCACAGCATGAAGCCAAACCACAAAACATAAATAACGAAAAGCAAAACATAGAATAATCACATCCTACCCTCACCCCTGATTGGCGGACATCAAACATTTGCCCTGTACATTTCTGTTTCAACACTCATAAATTCCGCCCTTCCGACAGCCACAGATGAACCCATCTTTCTCAATAACTCATCATTCTACCATGGTGTCTCACTAGGGACTTGAACCTCCCCAACTGCAACATTTCTGCTGAAATTGCCTTAAAAATAACATTTATTTTGTTTACTTGACTGGCTGGCCCCAGTGAAGACAGGACAGGCGGAGCTCTTGTGTATTTGTCCCAAATGGCACCCTTTTCCCTATTTAGTGCAGTCATAGGGCCATAGGGCTCTGGTCAAAAGTAGTGCACTATGTAGGGACTGGGGTACAATTTGGGACAGATTATATCTTTCTATTACTGATGATTGTTGTTGGGATGTTTTAATTCTTGAGTTGGCGAAGGTCTGCACCTACGCGGTCTGTTGGATTGCACAATGTGTTCATCTGAGTCCTACTATGCTATTACCTGGTGTAGTCATGTTATCCAGTAGCTGTAGATGTACCCTTACTGGACAAAACATTAAGAACACCTTCCTAAAATTGTTTCCTTTTGCCCTCAGAACAGTGGCTGCTTGCTATTTCTTTGTCACATTTTAGCTAGGCAGGTTAGGAGAATGAGGTTAAGGTTGGGGAAATGGTTAGGATTAGCTAAAATGTTACAAGGAAACAGAAAACATCCACGCAAGAAGGTATGGAGTGGCAACCAATCAAATTTGCATCAATGACTAAGGTTTGTCAGGATCAATTTTGAAAACCTTTAAAAAACATATTTCATGAACCCGAATTCCAAATAACATGGGTATGTGGCAGGTCTCTTAACTTAGTTTGAGAAAAGCTAAGGTTTTGGTTCAAATATGGCTGAGTTATTGATAAATCAATCTTTATCAATGGACACATTTTCCTTTCTAAATTCATTTCACAGTGGCCTATCAACTTGAAACTTTTTAGGGCCACCAAAGACATTGCCATGATGAACCATCATAAGGAAACTACTGTATTAACAATTCACTTTTTTGACTATGTCATGAGTTTTACTAAGGTTGGATGTCTTGTGTTTATAGCCATGGTGATCAACTGCACTGATGGAGTGGAAATCACAGAATATATATGTGGTAGTTACAGCAGAGAAATACACTGCTCAAAAAAATAAAGGGAACACTAAAATAACACATCCTAGATCTGAATGAATGAAATATTCTCATTAAATACTTTTTTCTTTACATAGTTGAATGTGCTGACAACAAAATCACACAAAAATTATCAATGGAAATAAAATTTATCAAACCATTGAGGTCTGGATTTGGAGTCACACTCAAAATTAAAGTGGAAAACCAGGCTGATCCAACTTTGATGTAATGTCCTTAAAACAAGTCCAAATGAGGCTCAGTACTGTGTGTGGCCTCCACGTGCCTGTATGACCACCCTACAATGCTTGGGCATGCTCCTGATAAGGTGGTCTCCAGAGGGATCTCCTCCCAGACCTGGGCTAAAGCATCCGCCAACTCCTGGACAGTCTGTGGTGCAACTTGGCGTTAGTGGATGGAGCGAGACATGATGTCCCAGATGTGCTCAATTGGATTCAGGTCTGGGTAACGGGCAGGCCTGTCCATAGCATCAATGCCTTCCTCTTGCAGGAACTGCTGACACACTCCAGCCACATGAGGTCTAGCATTGTCTTGCATTAGGAGGAATCCAGGGCCAACCGCACCAGCACATGGTCTCTGAGGATCTCATCTCGGTACCTAATGGCAGCCCCCCAAAGAAATGCCACCCCACACCATGACTGACCCACCGTCAAAACGGGCATGCTGGAGGATGTTGCAGGCAGCAGAACGTTCTCCACGGCGTCTCCAGACTCTGTCACGTCTGTCACGTGCTCAGTGTGAACCTGCTTGCATCTCTGAAGAGCACAGGGCACCAGTGGCGAATTTGCCAATCCTGGTGTTCTCTGGAAAATGCCAAACGTCCAGCATGGTGTTAGGCTGTAAGCACAACCCCCACCTGTGGACGTCGGGCCCACCCTCATGGAGTCTGTTTCTGACCGTTTGAGCAGACACATGCACATTTGTGGCCTGCTGGAAGTCATTTTGCAGGGCTCTGGCAGTGCTCCTCCTTGCACAAATGCGGAGGTAGCGGTCCTGCTGCTGGGTTGTTGCCCTCCTACGGCCTCCTCCACGTCTCCTGATGTACTGGCCTGTCTCCTGGTAGAGCCTCCATGCTCTGGACACTATGCTGACAGACACAGCAAACCTTCTTGCCACAGCTCGCATTGATGTGCCAATCTGGATGAGCGGCACTACCTGAGACTCTTGTGTGGGTTGTAGACTCCGTCTCATGCTGCCACTAGAGTGAAAGCACCGCCAGCATTCAAAAGTGACCAAAACATCAGCCAGGAAGCATAGGAACTGAGAAGTGGTCTGTGGTCACCACCTGCAGAACCACTCCTTTATTGGGGGTGTCTAGCTAATTGCCTATAATTTCCACCTGTTGTCTATTCCATTTGCACAACAGCATGTGAAATGTATTGTCAATCAGTGTTGCTTCCTAAGTGGACAGTTTGATTTCACAGAAGTGTGATTGACTTGGAGTTACATTGTGTTGTTGAAGTGTTCCCTTTATTTTTTTGAGCAGTGTATTTGGGTGTGAGAGATTGTAGTGCCGAAGATCTACAGGAAGTTTTGAGAGAAGGGGTTCCATCCTCCCAGGCTGACGGTCTGGTTTAGGATCGTTAAGGGCCAAAGTAGTGGGATGGGGTGGTGGATTTGGGGGGATAGTGTATAGGTGCAGTGTTAGATGGTGGTGCAATTCAAGATTTCCCAATCCCCTTTTCTTTATTTTAGGACCAATGTGTAATCCGCATTGTGAAAGGCAGGTAGCCTAAAGGTTAGTGTTGTGACAGTTACCGAAAGGTCGCTGGTTCGAAAACCCAATCCGACAATGTGAAATATTTCTATGTGACCTTGAGCAAGGTACAGCCCACACATGGCCCCAATATGCAACACAGCATCTAGTCTATTTAAAATTCAGAAGATTTTAAAAAGATAAATATATTTCAACTTTTCATTATTATTCCATGTTTATGTATTTTATGGCTTTTGAATTTGAAAGACATACCGGCTCATTTTCCTCGAAGCCCACACATGGCCCATGTTTTCCCTTTGAGGACCCCAGCCAAATAATGGTAATTCAATGCAACAAAAAAAGCTAACAATTTAGAATGGGCTGAAGATGGACCAGCCTATCAAGCATTTGTCAGAACTCTCCCATGACCAGTCAGCTGTTTATGTCTTATAATGTGTCCTCTTACTGTTATTTCTGATGTGGAATAAAAACAACAATTCCTAATAGATGGGCCTCCTGTGTCTTTATTACTCAATATCTATCCATTGTTTTATTGTTTCTTAGAAATTGAGTGTTTTTCATTTGGTTTTTGATTAGATTGTTTGCTGAAAATATGTTTACATTTTGATCGCTAAACTATTTAGCCTTGGTATCGCCCAAAAGAGGGTCGCTTTTTCTTTTTACCCAGCTGTTTTTTATTATTTGGTACATCCCATTTGCTGACCTGTACACACAAGATGGCAGCTTCGTTGGAAGAAGAATTTGAAGATGCGCCCGATGTGGAGCCTTTAGAACCAACATTGAAAAACATTATAGAGCAGAAATCTCTGAAATGGATATTTGTTGGAGGCAAAGGTGGCGTTGGCAAAACAACATGCAGGTAGGCCGATACAAAATAGTGCTTTGTCACTATTAGCTAACGTCACTAGCAAAATGAATGGCCTAGCCAAGTATAGATATCTAGCCAGGTAGCGTAGCTTGTTCAATACCGCTAGCCCGACGTTCAATTAATGTTTCTTTATTGACATTAATTTACCATCAGCGTAGCTCTTATTTCAGTGGGAAACACAGTGAGCTAACGTTAGCTAGTTATATGGTTAGCTAAAATGACAATAATAGCTAGCAACTGTAGCTAACTGGTTAGCTAGCTGTCAAATTAATAAGACTGTCATTACTTACTACGTTAGCTAGCAATCCAGCGAGTTTTAAACAGTTCTGAACAATCTTTTACATTAACAGCAAGCATCAGGTTAGCAAACTCTGCTATCTATCTAACGTTATCTAGCTAACTAGTTTTAGCTAGACACTACCATCAACTCAACATGGACCATCACTTTCAAACACCAACTTCAAAGTTCGGTGGTTAAATTTGTCAGTTTCATGTGAAGCTGATTTTTATTTAATTGAGACGACATGTTTCTAATGTAGTAACGTATACATACGTAAACAATTTCTAACTGAAGGGTTGAAAAAGATAACTGTCTGTCTTGTTTGTCTGTGCTCGTGTCTGTCTATCAGTGTATATGTCTATGGTCATATTTGTCTGTCAGTGCGTGCTCATGACATTTCTGTCTATGTGTGCTAATGTTTCCGTCTGTCCTTTGCCCCCACAGCTGCAGTCTGGCTGTACAGCTGGCTGCGGTGCGTGACAGCGTGCTCATCATCTCCACTGACCCGGCACACAACATCTCAGATGCCTTTGACCAGAAGTTCTCAAAGGTGCCCACAAAAGTCCAGGGCTACGAGAACCTCTTCGCTATGGTATGTCAGCATTAGACCCAGTCTCTTTGCCCCAGTTTTTCTCTGTCTACACTACAGACTGGTGATGTCGCTTTCTGCAGTATGCACTCACTTACTGGGTTTTGAGAATGAGTAGAGGCAAAGAGCTGGTTTGTCAGTCTACCTCCTCACCGTCAATATATTCATAGAAGTCGACTTAGGAGAGCTTATGTTGACTTGAGGGTGACATTCAGCAAGCTTTGTTTGGAGAATGACACAGGCAAGACTAAACTCTTATTTCACACAATAGTTTGTGTTTCACACACAATCTAGCCATCAGTATTAAAAAAAAGTCCTGCAAGCAAAGTCTGTTTTTCCCTAAGATGGAGATTTTCTCTTTCCTCCTGTGTCTTGCCCTAACCTCTGCTCTGTCTGTGTTGTCTGTCTGTGTGTGTGCCCCTGCAGGAGATTGATCCCAGCCTGGGTGTGGCGGAGCTCCCAGATGAGTTCTTTGAAGAGGATAACATGCTGAGTATGGGCAAGAAGATGATGCAGGAGGCCATGAGTGCCTTCCCCGGCATCGACGAGGCCATGAGCTACGCAGAGGTCATGAGGTATGGAGACGCACACACAGAGGTCATGAAGTCAACACTTAATGGCTCTCCACATAGTTATCGATACACATTGTGCTTTGAGTGTTTTTTAAAAGTTCTTTAAATTCAGTGAATCATTGGTTATGTTCAGTTTCTGTGCTATAATGCACCATATACATGGATGATAGTGTGGCTGTTGGTCTGTACTTGTGGTGGTAGAAATTAGTTGGGCTGCTGTTATTGGGCTTTATTGTCACCCGAATCAAATTCATACGTCTGGGTTAGCTTAACCCTTTTCCTACAATTTCCACGGCCATAATTTAAAAAAATACTTCTGTTTAAATGAAATATGTTTTTTTTGCAAAGGGCCTCAATCCACCGCATCTGCCGATATTGCCCTTCCGCACTTGCGGTGAAAGGTGGCAAAGCTAGAGCGGTGTTTGTCAGACCATTAGACATCCCGAAAATCGGTCTTCTCACGAATATGTCTGTAGTGTCTGAAGGGCTTGGCCTACAAACTGAGAGTCGCACGAACACGATGGTGTTCTCCATTTTGCTCTACGACCCCCACAAGTATCACGGGACTCATCTGAAGTCGTTACTGCCTCTTCTGCCTGTAGCGTCCAAGCAGTTTGGGCTACACACTAATATGACCACAAACACACACATGTCTCTAGGACACTCACACGACTCGTATGAAGGTCCCCCTGTACGGGATTTAAAAAGTAGTTTATTTCCTAAAATAAGAATAGATCTCTCTTATATCTCTCAGATATAGGATGGACAAACTTCCTTAGTATAGTAAAAAAAATATGTTCCAAGTAATGGATCTGTTATTCAATGTGTTTAATAGCAGTAATGCCAAACTTAATGTTTCACCAAATCTTTTGTGTGTGTGTGTGTGTGTGTGTGTGTGTGTGTGTGTGTGTGTGTGTGTGTGTATGTATGTTTATTTATTTATTATTATTATTTTTACGTTAAGGCAGCGGTTCCTAAATCATATTTTCTTGGTCACATACACATGGTTAGCAGATGCTAATGCGAGTGTAGCGAAATGCTTGTGCTTCTAGTTCCGACAGTGCAGTAATATCTAACAAGTGATCTAACAAATTCACAACAACTACCTTATGCACACAAGTGTAAAGGGACGAATTAGAGTATGTACATACAAATATATGGATGGCCGTGCGGCATAGGCAAGATGCAGTAGATGGTATAGAGTACAGTATATACATGAGATGAGTAATGTAGGGTATGGAAACATTATATAAAGTGGAATTGTTCAAAGTGACTAGTGATACATTTATTACATCCAAGTATTAAAGTGGCTAGAGATTTGAGTCAGTATGTTGGCAGCAGCCACTCAATGTTAGTGATGGCTGTTTAACAGTTTGATGGCCTTGAGATAGAAGCTGTTTTTCAGTCTCTCGGCCCCCGCTTTGATGCACTAGTTTAGTTTCTGGGGGGGTTCTACTAAGCTAAAATAGATTTGTTTTAAGATGGTCACACCAAGGATCATTTAGCTATTTGAATTTTAAGACCCGTTACCGTTAAGGCAGGGTTTTCCAAACTGTTTTGTTTTTTACTCTAACATTACACAGCTGATTCAAAGCTTGATGATTAGTTGATTTATTTTAATCAGTTGTGTAGTTCTAGGGCAAAACAAAACTCTGCCTTAATAAGGGGTCTTCAAATTCATAATCAAATAGCTAAATCATCTTAAAACAAATATATATGTTAGTAGAACCCCCCCCCCCCCCCCCCCCCCCCCAGCTTAGAAACTAGAGGGTTAATAAGGTTATATTGACTAACTCCAGTATTCCTCAGTCATACTCTTTTCCTCTCCATTCAGGTTAGTGAAAGGCATGAACTTCTCTGTGGTGGTGTTCGACACTGCCCCCACTGGCCACACGCTACGTCTGCTCAACTTCCCCACCATAGTGGAGAGAGGCCTGGGACGACTCATGCAGATCAAGAACCAGATTAGTCCCTTCATCTCACAGGTAAGGTCTACTAGCCCTAAACCAGATCAGCCTCTTCATCTCACAGGTAAGGTCTACTAGCCCTAAACCAGATCAGCCCCTTCATCTCACAGGTAAGGTCTACTAACACTAAACCAGATCAGCCCCTTCATCTCACAGGTAAGGTCTACTAGCCCTAAACCAGATCAGCCCCTTCATCTCACAGGTAAGGTCTACTAACACTAAACCAGATCAGCCCCTTCATCTCACAGGTAAGGTCTACTAGCCCTAAACCAGATCAGCCCCTTCATCTCACAGGTAAGGTCTACTAGCCCTAAACCAGATCAGCCCCTTCATCTCCTAGGTAAGGCCTACTAGCCCTAAACCAGATCAGCCCCTTCATCTCCTAGGTAAGGCCTACTAGCCCTAAACCAGATCAGCATCTTCATCTCCTAGGTAAGGCCTACTAACCCTAAACCAGATCAGCATCTTCATCTCCTAGGTAAGGCCTACTAACCCTAAACCAGATCAGCATCTTCATCTCCTAGGTAAGGCCTACTAACCCTAAACCAGATCAGCCCCTTCATCTCACAGGTAAGGTCTACTAGCCCTAAACCAGATCAGCCCCTTCATCTCCTAGGTAAGGCCTACTAGCCCTAAACTAGATCAGCCTCTTCATCTCACAGGTAAGGTCTACTAACCCTAAACCAGATCAGCCCCTTCATCTCACAGGTAAGGTCTACTGACTGTTGATTTTAATTCTGTGTTAAGCATGAAGCTCTAGTTGCTCTGTTTTTATTGACCAGTGTTGCTGTCTGAGTCGGTAGCATCAGTTCTCTTATTGTTGCCACTTGTGCATGATCCTTCTCTCTAGTTCTTGCTCACTCTTTCTCCCCCGTAGATGTGTAACATGCTGGGTCTGGGAGACATGAACGCAGACCAGCTGGCCTCTAAGCTGGAGGAGACCCTACCAGTCATCCGCTCTGTCAGTGAGCAGTTCAAAGACCCTGTAAGTCAGACCAACACCGACCCATTTAGAAACATCGATCTCCTTAACAATGCTTTACCAAACATCTTCGCTCTAGGAAAACATTGTGGTGTGTATATACACCTGCATTATGTACATTTGATTGATAACTCCACATTGTGAAGTAGAGTGGTTATTTGAGTATTGTGTGTTAATTATAGTTTTTGGAGTCCGTATAGTGACTATGTCTCTACTTGTGTTTGACGCCTCTCTCCGCTCCTCCCCACACACCCTCATAGGAACAAACAACGTTTATCTGTGTGTGCATCGCCGAGTTCCTGTCCTTGTACGAGACGGAGCGCCTGATCCAGGAGCTGGCCAAGTGTCGCATCGACACGCACAACATTATCGTCAACCAGCTGGTGTTCCCCGACTCAGACCGGCCATGCAAGATGTGCGAGGCCCGCCACAAGATCCAGTCCAAGTACCTGGACCAGGTAAAGCACAGCATAAGTAGTCTTCATGTTGTCAATGGCAGTAGTCTGTCACCACGTGCTCTGCCCCTACAATGGTGTCCTAACCTTTATTTTCTGTCCCAGATGGAGGATCTATATGAAGATTTCCACATAATCAAGTTACCGCTGCTGCCCCACGAGGTACGGGGGTCTGAAAAAGTCAACACCTTCTCAATGCAACTCCTGGAGCCCTACATCCCCCCTACCAAGTGATTGACCTCTGACTCCCAGTCTGAACTCACCATCTCCGTCCCCCTTGACCCCAGCCTCACTCCTGCATTACAGCAACCCAGCAAGAACATCCTCTTCATCTTCAGGAACCTAAACCACTACAGCAAGAACGATACTCACACAGGGGGCGGACAACACAGAACACCAGGACACACAACCACCTGCTCCTGTTGTAGGCCTACAGTCTAAAAGAGAAAGGAGGATCCACATGTGATTTATCTCTCTTTTCACTTTTCATCATTCTATCATTCTATCCATACCATTCTATCCATCTTGTCTCACCAGGGAAAAGATGAACTATTCCTAAAGAATGTAACTTTTCCCAGAGGAACACTCAAGGCCCCCCCTCCTCCTCTTCCTTCCTGCCTCCCTCATCCTATTTTTCCTTCCATATTCCAGCCTCAGTAATGTACAAGTGAAACTATCCTTAATGGCTGAGTTTGGTGTCTGGTGCCGCTGCTGTGTTTTTCAGTATAAAACAGCTTTGAGACGATGGACTGCATCTTTGGTTTTTACCATGTGATTTAATTAGACTGTATCTGTTTGGTTTGCATCTGAAATGGCACCCTATTCCCTGTATAGTGCATTATTGCCACACATTTTGACCAGGGCCCTGGTCAAAAGTAGTGCACTATATATATAGGGAATAGGGTGCCATTTTGGATGCACATTCTGACTTCTTAATGCCCTCCATTGTGGGAATGGAAAATAATATGAGTAGTGGGAGAGTTTAGTCTGTTTTGGATGAAGGTGGGTGTGTGATGCAGGGTGAGGACTTACGACCCCAGGGTGAATAGTCACTATGAAGAGGGATATAGGCCTAGAGGGAAGGGTTTTCAGATCATGTTATATTTCTGTCCCACCAATCCCATCAGTCCACTGACCAGCCTTAGAAGGGCATTTGAATACTTGAGTAATAATAGCATGGACATACTTAACTACATTATTTGACCAAAATGTTCTCACGCACCACATGTTTATGGTGTAAATAGCATGTCCCCACCTACATTTAGTTCAGCTCTTGGATAAAGAAATTATATTTATTGATCACTGAGCAGTGTCATTCATCTATAATCTACAGTATCAGATGGCTACTTGTAATTATTTTATGCCAATGTCATTGTTTTCCCTACTCTAGGAGGCCACTGAAGCAGTCTTTGTGTAAAGCTTTTAAAGTGCTACTTTTCTCTCTAGCCTGGTTGAACCAGACTGAATGCTGCACTCACCATTGAGTACAGTGTTCAGCCTGGGTGGGGGGGGACTTAGCCTGGTTAAACACATCTCTTTCTCCCTGGTCAAAAGTAGTGCATTTTATATAGGGAATGGTGTGCTGTTTCAGACACACCCTGTCTGTTGTGTAGAGGGCTCTCTATTTGAGTCATTATTTAGACATCATTCAGTGTGGGATTTTTGTGTTGCCTGCATTTTTGCATTAGTGCACAATTGGCACAGCTTCTTTGTGATCCACAGGCAAAATGTCCCACTAGCTGTCAATTTGACTTGTCATCAAGATATTCACACACCAGAAGTGGTCATTATACTACCAGCTATAGCCCCATAATCTCTGCAGTAGCAACACAGGTCTTGGAAGGGTCCTTTTGATTTGATTTTGTCCATGCAATGTTATTAATGCTTCAAGTTATGCATACACCCCCCCCCCCCCCCCCCAGGCAATTGTTAAACTTACGAAATAAAAACCAAACATGTCTAATTCGCAGGGAGATTTTTGGTTGTGTTTTTATTTATTAACACAGCTTTCATAACCAAATAATGTTACGGACGCAGGCGACCCCCAAGACGCAGCCGGGACACGCATGGATGGTCTGCGGTACAACATGCCTTGTTGAACAACAGATTCGTCTTGACAGGTCCTGACTTTGTGGGTGACTTCTACGCTCAGAACCTGCAAACAACAAGCCTCCTGTTGAGCTGACACTGTTTTGTAGAATTCATTCAAATTTGTCAATGGACTGGAAAAAAACACTTGCCTCGATCAAAAACATAACGCACCATAAACTTTTTCTAATATAAGCACAATTTAATAAATATTACCATACTGTTACATGGTTTAGTCTTTTATCAGTGGCAGTCTGACTATTTCCTGTTTTCCAATACTTGTTTTCTTCTAGTTTTTACGCACTTGCGTTTTTGACATTGTGTAGCTCTCCGCGGGCGGTCGCTTGTGGTCCATCACCGATTTAAAATGCACTGTGCAGAAAAGCTCGCTCTCCCAGTAGGGGACATACACTAACGAGCTCCGTCTCCCTCCAATTTTCGGGATTTGCCCCGGGGCGCTCTAACCACTGAACGCACTGCTGAGGCTCCAGCATCCAACGATTACCCTCTACTGCTGTCTTCTTTTACTGTATGATGTATCGGCTGAATGGGTTACCAACGGTGGACGTAGAATGGTTAGTAGAGAATATTAAAGTTGTACAGCTGTATTAGGCTATGGAATATGTAAGGGCTTTGATCGTGCGCAGCAATAATGCTAAGCGCGGAGATTGTTGATTAACCTGAACCTGCAAACACCCCAAAGATCCACTCACTTCACAACAGTAGACTAGAGGTAATACCATTTGTTTCATATCTGTCCTAAATTTGTCAATCGAACTAGGTGTTTTCATGGACTTTTACGCAAAGTCTAAATGTGTTGTGTTCTGGTGGGGTGTAGGTGGATGGGAAGGGAAGGGAAAGCTCTGGACACAACTCTGCAGTTGTCTGCTTAATTATGTCGTCTGGACTCTCATAAATAAGTATATTTGCCTCTCCTCGTCACGCTTTGAGCAAACTCGCAAAAACAAAAAAATGCATTGTACAAAATGTGCATGTTAATATTTTCAAAATACTAAAATTTCATTTTAGAAACATTGTACACCAATACACTAATTTGCTAATAAGTGCTAAATGTGTATTTGAGTGTACTATTGCACTACTATACCCGAGGCATACTAATGAGGTAACAACGCCATTCCTGACATGACCGGACAGGTTACAAAATGAACGATAGCTAAATTAAATACAAACACGTCACATTTCACAACATACCTGCATGGAATGGATACAAATGTAAGGCAAACGTTAATGCTGCCGTCTGGACTGTCGTACATAAGTATATTTGCCTGACAAAAGACATTGCAGAATTCCCGTGAGAAAATCGTCAGAAAACTCACGCTGTCTGTACCTGAAAGAGAGCCTCTCCCGCACCCAAAGCTAACGGTAACCTTGCACATTTGCAATCAAAGTTGCTCTCGAAAATTATCCCCATTCACGCGAATATATATTCCTACTAACAGGAGTGCAACAACACTAAATCAATGATGATATAATTGTTGCTTGTTTTTTTTTGTGTGCATTTGTGAACACTTGCTAACATGTGCATTCAAAATAAACAGTAACACAGACCTCTCATCATCACGCTTTGACCAAACTGAGGCGTAAAAGCATGGTTCTTGTAGATGACATCACAACATCAACACAATTTAGAAAATAAATACAATAAAATAGTTCACTCTTGAAAGTATTGTAATACATCTGAAAATAACCATAAATGAATAAATGAAAAATAAATATGAGGGATTTTCGGTGAAATACATAAAGTATATTTTACACCTGTTACATAAACAAAACTGTATAGGTATGATTTGTGGAGGGTTAGACATGGGTTTTCTTTCCATTTCCCTTGATTAATAGAAACAAAACTGTATCGGTATGATTTGTGGAGGGTTAGACATGGGTTTTCTTTCCATTTCCCTTGATTAATAGAAACAAAACTGTATAGGTATGATTTGTGGAGGGTTAGACATGGGTTTTCTTTCCATTTCCCTTGATTAATAGAAACAAAACTGTATAGGTATGATTTGTGGAGGGTTAGACATGGGTTTTCTTTCCATTTCCCTTGATTAATAGAAACAAAACTGTATAGGTATGATTTGTGGAGGGTTAGACATGGGTTTTCTTTCCATTTCCCTTGATTAATAGAAACAAAACTAACACAATATATGTTTTCCGAGATATACTATTTTTTATTTTATTTGATAGAATAATTGATAGATGACATCATGACGGTCACCTACACTGCGCAAGTTGCCAACGCGCGCTTCTGCGGGTTCTCCAAACTGCTCCTAGCCTGGAGGGGAAGTATCTACAAGGTCTTATGGAAGGAGTTCCTTGCTTTCTTCGCCATGTACACTGCCATCAGTGTCACTTACAGGTATGAGAGCCTTTGGCTACCAAGTTACATAATTATTTGAACTTCCCATTACCATTTGAAGATTTCAGTTTGTTTTAATTGGTGCACATTATTATGTAACTTTTACTTCTTAAGATTCTTCCTCTTTGATGACCAGAAGAGGTATTTTGAAAAACTGGCAATTTACTGCAACCACTATGCCAGTCTCATCCCCATGTCTTTTGTGCTAGGTGGGCAATATTACTAAATCAATAACACAGATTCTATTAGAATATTCTTCTATTCTAATATTCTTCTATTCTATAAGAAAATACCACCATTTATTACAGAACCATTTGCTGCTGTTTTCCAGGTTTTTACGTGACACTGGTGGTGAACCGCTGGTGGAATCAGTACACCCGCATTCCATTACCTGACCGCCTGATGTGCGTGCTCTCCGGCGGCCTGCAGGGTGTGGATGAGCGCGGGCGGCTGCTGCGACGCACCATGATGCGCTATGCAAGTCTGTCCGCGTTACTGATTTTGCGCTCGGTCAGCACCGCGGTGTTCAAACGCTTCCCGACCATGGACCACGTCGTGGAAGCAGGTAAATGTGTCATTCAGATGCAGCTAAGAGACTGCCTTTGAGGAGATATTGCACTTTCCAGATGTCGCCTTCAAGGTAAAATTGCACTTTGCAGATTTTCGGAATTCAAACACAAGAAAGTAGCCTACAGTGTACATCTGGATACACCATACCACTTGCAGTTTTGTCCTACATCCTGTGTCTTCCAAACACATACCTATAGTTTATGTAGCCGTCTAGCGGAGGTGAGTGGGACTCACGCTCTGTTACGGTGAGTGAATGAGGACCCAAAAGCGAACTAACTTAAACAGAGCTTCTTTAATAACCAAACATAGGTAGGCTCAGATAGACCGGCAGATTCCGACAGGACAGGACAAGGTTACAGCAAACATGACGATAGTCTGGTTCAGGCATGAAACACAACAAACAAGAATCCGACAAGGACAGGAACAAAAACAGAGAGAGATATAGGGGACTAATCAGAGGGAAAAGGGGAACAGGTGGGAGAAGGGGTGACGAGGTAGTCAAGAGGAGACAAGGAACAGCTGGGGGAAAGCGGGGGAGAAAAGGTAACCTAATACGACCAGCAGAGGGAGACAGGGTGAAAGGACAGGACAGAAAGACACAACATGACAGTACCCCCCCACTCACCGAGCGCCTCCTGGCGCACTCGAGGAGGAAACCTGGCGGCAACGGAGGAAATCCTCGATCAGCGCACGGTCCAGCACGTCCCGAGAGGGAACCCAACTCCTCTCCTCAGGACCGTACCCCTCCCAATCAACGAGGTACTGGTGACCACGGCCCCGAGGACGCATGTCCAAAATCCTGCGGACCCTGTAGATGGGTGCGCCCTCGACAAGGATGGGGGGGGGGGGGGAAGACGAGCGGGGGCGCGAAGAACGGGCTTAATACAGGAGACATGGAAGACCGGGTGGACGCGACGAAGGTATCGCGGAAGAAGAAGTCGAACTGCGACAGGATTAATGACCCGAGAAATACGGAACGGACCAATGAACCGCGGGGTCAACTTGCGAGAAGCCGTCTTAAGGGGAAGGTTCTGAGTGGAGAGCCAAACTCTCTGACCGCGACAATATCTAGGACTCTTAGTTCTACGCTTATTAGCAGCCCTCACAGTCTGCGTCCTATAACGGCAAAGTGCAGACCTGACCCTCTTCCAGGTGCGCTCGCAACGTTGGACAAAAGCCTGAGCGGAGGGGACGCTGGACTCGGCGAACTGAGATGAGAACAGCGGAGGCTGGTACCCGAGGCTACTCTGAAAAGGAGATAGCCCGGTCGCAGACGAAGGAAGCGAGTTGTGGGCGTATTCTGCCCAGGGGAGCTGTTCTGACCAAGACGCAGGGTTGCGAAAAGAAAGACTGCGTAAGATGCGACCAATAGTCTGATTGGCCCGTTCTGCTTGACCGTTAGACTGGGGGTGAAAGCCGGAAGAGAGACTGACGGAAGCCCCAAGCAAACGGCAAAACTCCCTCCAAAATTGAGACGTGAATTGCGGACCTCTGTCCGAAACGACGTCTGACGGAAGGCCATGAATTCTGAAAACATTCTCGATGATGATTTGTGCCGTCTCTTTAGCAGAAGGAAGCTTAGCAAGGGGAATGAAATGAGCCGCCTTAGAGAACCTATCGACAACCGTAAGAATAACAGTCTTCCCCGCTGACGAAGGCAGTCCGGTGACAAAATCTAAGGCGATGTGAGACCACGGTCGAGAGGGAATGGGAAGCGGCCTGAGACGGCCGGCAGGAGGGGAGTTACCGGACTTAGTCTGCGCGCAGACCGAACAAGCAGCCACGAAACGACGCGTGTCATGCTCCCGGGTGGGCCACCAAAAACGCTGGCGAATGGAAGCAAGCGTACCCCGAACGCCAGGGTGGCCGGCTAACTTGGCAGAGTGAGCCCACTGAAGAACGGCCAGACGAGTAGGAACGGGAACGAAAAGAAGGTTCCTAGGACAAGCGCGCGGCGACGGAGTGTGAGTGAGCGCTTGCTTTACCTGCCTCTCAATTCCCCAGACAGTCAACCCGACAACACGCCCCTCAGGGAGAATCCCCTCGGGGTCAGTGGAGGCTACTGAAGAACTGAAGAGACGAGATAAAGCATCAGGCTTGGTGTTCTTAGAGCCCGGACGATAAGAAATCACGAACTCGAAACGAGCGAAAAACAGCGCCCAACGCGCCTGACGCGCATTAAGTCGTTTGGCAGAACGGATGTACTCAAGGTTCCTATGGTCAGTCCAAACGACAAAAGGAACGGTCGCCCCCTCCAACCACTGTCGCCATTCGCCTAGGGCTAACCGGATGGCGAGCAGTTCGCGGTTTCCCACATCATAGTTACGTTCCGACGGCGACAGGCGATGAGAAAAATACGCGCATGGGTGGACCTTGTCGTCAGAGAGGGAGCGCTGAGAAAGAATGGCTCCCACGCCCACCTCTGACGCGTCAACCTCGACAACGAACTGTCTAGAGACGTCAGGTGTAAGGATAGGAGCGGATGTAAAACGATTCTTGAGGAGATCAAAAGCTCCCTGGGCGGAAACGGACCACTTAAAGCACGCCTTGACAGAAGTAAGGGCTGTGAGAGGAGCTGCCACCTGACCGAAATTACGGATGAAACGACGATAGAAGTTCGCGAAGCCGAGAAAGCGCTGCAGCTCGACGCGTGACTTAGGGGCGGGCCAATCAATGACAGCTTGGACCTTAGCGGGATCCATCTTAATGCCTTCAGCGGAAATAACAGAACCGAGAAATGTGACGGAGGAGGCATGAAAAGTGCACTTCTCAGCCTTCACAAAAAGACAATTCTCTAAAAGGCGCTGGAGGACACGTCGAACGTGCTGAAGATGAATCTGGAGTGACGGTGAAAAAATCAGGATATCGTCAAGGTAAACGAAAACAAAGATGTTCAGCATGTCTCTCAGGACATCATTGACTAATGCCTGAAAGACAGCTGGAGCGTTAGCGAGGCCGAAAGGAAGAACCCGGTATTCAAAGTGCCCTAACGGAGTGTTAAACGCCGTCTTCCACTCGTCCCCCTCCCTGATGCGCACGAGATGGTAAGCGTTACGAAGGTCCAACTTAGTGAAAAACCTGGCTCCCTGCAGGATCTCGAAGGCTGAAGACATAAGAGGAAGCGGATAACGATTCTTAACTGTTATGTCATTCAGCCCTCGATAATCTATGCAGGGGCGCAGAGACCCGTCCTTCTTCTTGACAAAAAAAAACCCCGCTCCGGCGGGAGAGGAGGAGGGGACTATGGTACCGGCGTCAAGAGCTACAGACAAATAATCCTCGAGAGCCTTACGTTCGGGAGCCGACAGAGAGTATAGTCTACCCCGGGGGGGAGTGGTTCCCGGAAGGAGATCAATACTACAATCATACGACCGGTGCGGAGGAAGAGAGGTGGCCCTGGACCGACTGAACACCGTGCGCAGATCGTGATATTCCTCCGGCACCCCTGTCAAATCACCAGGCTCCTCCTGTGAAGAAGAGACAGAGGAAACAGGAGGGATAGCAGACATTAAACATTTCACATGACAAGAGACGTTCCAGGAGAGGATAGAATTACTAGACCAATTAATGGAAGGATTATGACAAACTAGCCAGGGATGGCCCAAAACAACAGGTGTAAAAGGTGAACGAAAAATCAAAAAAGAAATGGTTTCGCTATGATTACCGGAAACAGTGAGGGTTAAAGGTAGCGTCTCACGCTGAATCCTGGGGAGAGGACTACCATCCAGGGCGAACAAGGCCGTGGACTCCCTTAACTGTCTGAGAGGAATGTCATGTTCCCGAGCCCAGGTCTCGTCCATAAAACAGCCCTCCGCCCCAGAGTCTATTAAGGCACTGCAGGAAGCTGACGAACCGGTCCAGCGTAGATGGACCGACAAGGTAGTGCAGGATCTTGAAGGAGAGACAGGAGTAGTAGCGCTCACCAGTAGCCCTCCGCTTACTGATGAGCTCTGGCTTTTACTGGACATGAAGTGACAAAATGACCAGCAGAACCGCAATAGAGACAGAGGCGGTTGGTGATTCTCCGTTCCCTCTCCTTAGTCGAGACGCGGATACCTCCCAGCTGCATAGGCTCAGCTCCCGAGCCGGCAGAGGAAGATGGTAGTGATGCGGAGAGGGGGGCAACGGAGAACGCGAGCTCCTTTCCACGAGCTCGGTGACGAAGATCAACCCGTCGCTCAATGCGAATAGCGAGTTCAATCAAGGAATCCACGCTGGAAGGAACCTCCCGGGAGAGAATCTCATCCTTTACCTCTGCGCGGAGACCCTCCAGAAGACGAGCGAGCAAAGCCGGCTCGTTCCAGCCACTGGAGGCAGCAAGAGTGCGAAACTCAATAGAGTAGTCTGTTATGGATCGATTGCCTTGACATAGGGAAGACAGGGCCCTGGAAGCCTCCTCCCCAAAAACAGATCGATCAAAAACCCGTATCATCTCCTCCTTAAAGTCCTGATACTGGTTAGTACACTCAGCCCTTGCCTCCCAGATTGCCGTGCCCCACTCACGAGCCCGTCCAGTAAGGAGAGATATGACGTAGGCGACACGAGCAGTGCTCCTGGCGTAAGTGTTGGGCTGGAGAGAAAACACAATATCACACTGGGTGAGGAACGAGCGGCATTCAGTGGGCTCCCCAGAGTAACACGGCGGTTTATTGATTCTGGGCTCCGGAGATTCGAAAGCCCTGGAAGTGGCCGGTGGATCGAGGCGGAGATGGTGAACCTGTTCTGTGAGGTTGGAGACTTGGGTGGCCAGGGTCTCAACGGCATGTCGAGCAGCAGACAATTCCTGCTCGTGTCTGCCTAGCATCGCTCCCTGGATCTCGACGGCTGAGTGGAGAGGATCCGAAGTCGCTGGGTCCATTCTTGGTCGGATTCTTCTGTTACGGTGAGTGAATGAGGACCCAAAAGCGAACTAACTTAAACAGAGCTTCTTTAATAACCAAACATAGGTAGGCTCAGATAGACCGGCAGATTCCGACAGGACAGGACAAGGTTACAGCAAACATGACGATAGTCTGGTTCAGGCATGAAACACAACAAACAAGAATCCGACAAGGACAGGAACAAAAACAGAGAGAGATATAGGGGACTAATCAGAGGGAAAAGGGGAACAGGTGGGAGAAGGGGTGACGAGGTAGTCAAGAGGAGACAAGGAACAGCTGGGGGAAAGCGGGGGAGAAAAGGTAACCTAATACGACCAGCAGAGGGAGACAGGGTGAAAGGACAGGACAGAAAGACACAACATGACAGTACCCCCCCACTCACCGAGCGCCTCCTGGCGCACTCGAGGAGGAAACCTGGCGGCAACGGAGGAAATCCTCGATCAGCGCACGGTCCAGCACGTCCCGAGAGGGAACCCAACTCCTCTCCTCAGGACCGTACCCCTCCCAATCAACGAGGTACTGGTGACCACGGCCCCGAGGACGCATGTCCAAAATCCTGCGGACCCTGTAGATGGGTGCGCCCTCGACAAGGATGGGGGGGGGGGGGGAAGACGAGCGGGGGCGCGAAGAACGGGCTTAATACAGGAGACATGGAAGACCGGGTGGACGCGACGAAGGTATCGCGGAAGAAGAAGTCGAACTGCGACAGGATTAATGACCCGAGAAATACGGAACGGACCAATGAACCGCGGGGTCAACTTGCGAGAAGCCGTCTTAAGGGGAAGGTTCTGAGTGGAGAGCCAAACTCTCTGACCGCGACAATATCTAGGACTCTTAGTTCTACGCTTATTAGCAGCCCTCACAGTCTGCGTCCTATAACGGCAAAGTGCAGACCTGACCCTCTTCCAGGTGCGCTCGCAACGTTGGACAAAAGCCTGAGCGGAGGGGACGCTGGACTCGGCGAACTGAGATGAGAACAGCGGAGGCTGGTACCCGAGGCTACTCTGAAAAGGAGATAGCCCGGTCGCAGACGAAGGAAGCGAGTTGTGGGCGTATTCTGCCCAGGGGAGCTGTTCTGACCAAGACGCAGGGTTGCGAAAAGAAAGACTGCGTAAGATGCGACCAATAGTCTGATTGGCCCGTTCTGCTTGACCGTTAGACTGGGGGTGAAAGCCGGAAGAGAGACTGACGGAAGCCCCAAGCAAACGGCAAAACTCCCTCCAAAATTGAGACGTGAATTGCGGACCTCTGTCCGAAACGACGTCTGACGGAAGGCCATGAATTCTGAAAACATTCTCGATGATGATTTGTGCCGTCTCTTTAGCAGAAGGAAGCTTAGCAAGGGGAATGAAATGAGCCGCCTTAGAGAACCTATCGACAACCGTAAGAATAACAGTCTTCCCCGCTGACGAAGGCAGTCCGGTGACAAAATCTAAGGCGATGTGAGACCACGGTCGAGAGGGAATGGGAAGCGGCCTGAGACGGCCGGCAGGAGGGGAGTTACCGGACTTAGTCTGCGCGCAGACCGAACAAGCAGCCACGAAACGACGCGTGTCATGCTCCCGGGTGGGCCACCAAAAACGCTGGCGAATGGAAGCAAGCGTACCCCGAACGCCAGGGTGGCCGGCTAACTTGGCAGAGTGAGCCCACTGAAGAACGGCCAGACGAGTAGGAACGGGAACGAAAAGAAGGTTCCTAGGACAAGCGCGCGGCGACGGAGTGTGAGTGAGCGCTTGCTTTACCTGCCTCTCAATTCCCCAGACAGTCAACCCGACAACACGCCCCTCAGGGAGAATCCCCTCGGGGTCAGTGGAGGCTACTGAAGAACTGAAGAGACGAGATAAAGCATCAGGCTTGGTGTTCTTAGAGCCCGGACGATAAGAAATCACGAACTCGAAACGAGCGAAAAACAGCGCCCAACGCGCCTGACGCGCATTAAGTCGTTTGGCAGAACGGATGTACTCAAGGTTCCTATCGTCAGTCCAAACGACAAAAGGAACGGTCGCCCCCTCCAACCACTGTCGCCATTCGCCTAGGGCTAACCGGATGGCGAGCAGTTCGCGGTTTCCCACATCATAGTTACGTTCCGACGGCGACAGGCGATGAGAAAAATACGCGCATGGGTGGACCTTGTCGTCAGAGAGGGAGCGCTGAGAAAGAATGGCTCCCACGCCCACCTCTGACGCGTCAACCTCGACAACGAACTGTCTAGAGACGTCAGGTGTAAGGATAGGAGCGGATGTAAAACGATTCTTGAGGAGATCAAAAGCTCCCTGGGCGGAAACGGACCACTTAAAGCACGCCTTGACAGAAGTAAGGGCTGTGAGAGGAGCTGCCACCTGACCGAAATTACGGATGAAACGACGATAGAAGTTCGCGAAGCCGAGAAAGCGCTGCAGCTCGACGCGTGACTTAGGGGCGGGCCAATCAATGACAGCTTGGACCTTAGCGGGATCCATCTTAATGCCTTCAGCGGAAATAACAGAACCGAGAAATGTGACGGAGGAGGCATGAAAAGTGCACTTCTCAGCCTTCACAAAAAGACAATTCTCTAAAAGGCGCTGGAGGACACGTCGAACGTGCTGAAGATGAATCTGGAGTGACGGTGAAAAAATCAGGATATCGTCAAGGTAAACGAAAACAAAGATGTTCAGCATGTCTCTCAGGACATCATTGACTAATGCCTGAAAGACAGCTGGAGCGTTAGCGAGGCCGAAAGGAAGAACCCGGTATTCAAAGTGCCCTAACGGAGTGTTAAACGCCGTCTTCCACTCGTCCCCCTCCCTGATGCGCACGAGATGGTAAGCGTTACGAAGGTCCAACTTAGTGAAAAACCTGGCTCCCTGCAGGATCTCGAAGGCTGAAGACATAAGAGGAAGCGGATAACGATTCTTAACTGTTATGTCATTCAGCCCTCGATAATCTATGCAGGGGCGCAGAGACCCGTCCTTCTTCTTGACAAAAAAAAACCCCGCTCCGGCGGGAGAGGAGGAGGGGACTATGGTACCGGCGTCAAGAGCTACAGACAAATAATCCTCGAGAGCCTTACGTTCGGGAGCCGACAGAGAGTATAGTCTACCCCGGGGGGGAGTGGTTCCCGGAAGGAGATCAATACTACAATCATACGACCGGTGCGGAGGAAGAGAGGTGGCCCTGGACCGACTGAACACCGTGCGCAGATCGTGATATTCCTCCGGCACCCCTGTCAAATCACCAGGCTCCTCCTGTGAAGAAGAGACAGAGGAAACAGGAGGGATAGCAGACATTAAACATTTCACATGACAAGAGACGTTCCAGGAGAGGATAGAATTACTAGACCAATTAATGGAAGGATTATGACAAACTAGCCAGGGATGGCCCAAAACAACAGGTGTAAAAGGTGAACGAAAAATCAAAAAAGAAATGGTTTCGCTATGATTACCGGAAACAGTGAGGGTTAAAGGTAGCGTCTCACGCTGAATCCTGGGGAGAGGACTACCATCCAGGGCGAACAAGGCCGTGGACTCCCTTAACTGTCTGAGAGGAATGTCATGTTCCCGAGCCCAGGTCTCGTCCATAAAACAGCCCTCCGCCCCAGAGTCTATTAAGGCACTGCAGGAAGCTGACGAACCGGTCCAGCGTAGATGGACCGACAAGGTAGTGCAGGATCTTGAAGGAGAGACAGGAGTAGTAGCGCTCACCAGTAGCCCTCCGCTTACTGATGAGCTCTGGCTTTTACTGGACATGAAGTGACAAAATGACCAGCAGAACCGCAATAGAGACAGAGGCGGTTGGTGATTCTCCGTTCCCTCTCCTTAGTCGAGACGCGGATACCTCCCAGCTGCATAGGCTCAGCTCCCGAGCCGGCAGAGGAAGATGGTAGTGATGCGGAGAGGGGGGCAACGGAGAACGCGAGCTCCTTTCCACGAGCTCGGTGACGAAGATCAACCCGTCGCTCAATGCGAATAGCGAGTTCAATCAAGGAATCCACGCTGGAAGGAACCTCCCGGGAGAGAATCTCATCCTTTACCTCTGCGCGGAGACCCTCCAGAAGACGAGCGAGCAAAGCCGGCTCGTTCCAGCCACTGGAGGCAGCAAGAGTGCGAAACTCAATAGAGTAGTCTGTTATGGATCGATTGCCTTGACATAGGGAAGACAGGGCCCTGGAAGCCTCCTCCCCAAAAACAGATCGATCAAAAACCCGTATCATCTCCTCCTTAAAGTCCTGATACTGGTTAGTACACTCAGCCCTTGCCTCCCAGATTGCCGTGCCCCACTCACGAGCCCGTCCAGTAAGGAGAGATATGACGTAGGCGACACGAGCAGTGCTCCTGGCGTAAGTGTTGGGCTGGAGAGAAAACACAATATCACACTGGGTGAGGAACGAGCGGCATTCAGTGGGCTCCCCAGAGTAACACGGCGGTTTATTGATTCTGGGCTCCGGAGATTCGAAAGCCCTGGAAGTGGCCGGTGGATCGAGGCGGAGATGGTGAACCTGTTCTGTGAGGTTGGAGACTTGGGTGGCCAGGGTCTCAACGGCATGTCGAGCAGCAGACAATTCCTGCTCGTGTCTGCCTAGCATCGCTCCCTGGATCTCGACGGCTGAGTGGAGAGGATCCGAAGTCGCTGGGTCCATTCTTGGTCGGATTCTTCTGTTACGGTGAGTGAATGAGGACCCAAAAGCGAACTAACTTAAACAGAGCTTCTTTAATAACCAAACATAGGTAGGCTCAGATAGACCGGCAGATTCCGACAGGACAGGACAAGGTTACAGCAAACATGACGATAGTCTGGTTCAGGCATGAAACACAACAAACAAGAATCCGACAAGGACAGGAACAAAAACAGAGAGAGATATAGGGGACTAATCAGAGGGAAAAGGGGAACAGGTGGGAGAAGGGGTGACGAGGTAGTCAAGAGGAGACAAGGAACAGCTGGGGGAAAGCGGGGGAGAAAAGGTAACCTAATACGACCAGCAGAGGGAGACAGGGTGAAAGGACAGGACAGAAAGACACAACATGACACGCTCTGGTGATGAGGTAGCCCTGCCTGGAACTTTAATCAGTGTCACCCTCGGTCCAATTTCCTCTTGGCCTAATTAAGACATTGGGTTTCAAAGCAGTACATGGGGGTTCCGACCTCACATGTGACAGATACACTCCCCTCTCCTCAGGGTTCATGACCAAGGAGGAGCGGAAGAAGTTTGAGAGCCTCAAGTCCCCCTATAACAAGTACTGGATTCCCTGTGTGTGGTTCACTAACCTGGCCGCCCTGGCCCGCTGTGAGGGCAGGATTAAGGACGACAGCACCCTCAAACTAGTGCTGGAGGTAGTCTACAATACAACACACATAAAGCGACATAGTGATAAACCACATTATGTCAATAGTTATATGACATGAATAAGCTGTACCCGACTTACATACTGACTGAACCTTACACAAAAACAATACATTCAACAAAAACGATAACTTACATTTGTGTGCTTGTCTGTTTATGTCGGCAGGAGCTCAATCATTTCAGAGGGAACTGCAGTATGCTTTTCCATTACGACATGATCAGTGTTCCCCTGGTCTACACTCAGGTTTGTGTTTGTGTTTGTGTGTGTGTATATGTGTGTGTGTGTGTATGTGTGTGTGTGTGTGTGTGTGTGTATGTGTGTGTGTGTGTGTGTGTGTATGTGTGTGTATGTGTGTGTGTGTGTATATGTGTGTGTGTGTGTGTGTGTGTGTGTATGTGTGTGTATGTTTATGTGGATGTGTGTGTGTGTATGTGTGTGTGTGTGTGTGTGTGTGTGTGTGTGTATGTGTGTGTGTATGTGTATGTGTGTATGTGTATGTATGTGTGTGTGTGTGTGTGTATGTGTGTGTGTGTGTGTGTGTGTGTGTATGTGCATGCAGGTGATTGCACATACAATCATTGTAGAATTTTCTCTGTCGGCATCACTCATTCGGTGTCCTATGTTCTCGTCTCCACCATCCCTATAGGTGGTGACTCTGGCCGTGTACAGTTTTTTCTTCGTGTGTCTGATAGGACGTCAGTTCCTGGACCCCACACAGGGCTACCTGGGTCATGACCTGGACCTGTACGTCCCCATCTTCACTCTGCTACAGTTCTTCTTCTATGCTGGCTGGCTCAAGGTCAGTGGAAGTTCATTGTTGTGTTCTCTAGGTAGCAAATGGAAGAAAACCAGACTGAAACAGGGAGAGGCTACCAAAAACAATTATTATTATTTTTTCGTTGCAAAATGTTTTAAAACATTTCCCTTGCGTGCCCCAACGAACATGACCATTTTTAAAATGTTTTTCAGGTAGCAGAGCAGTTGATAAACCCATTTGGAGAGGACGATGATGACTTTGAGACCAACTGGCTGATCGACAGGAACTTCCAGGTTCATATTGAATCACATGTACTGCTATCCTTCTCACAACCCCCCGTTGTTATCTTAGATGTAATATATGCATGTATATGGTAATACTTCATATATGTGATATTATAAATATACCACATGCAACCCGTAATAAGACCAAGCAATTAGCCCATTAAATGAATTAAATGGAAAAATAATATAGATCGCAATATGCAAGACCATGGTTAAACCATGTGCTATCAAGTATTATGCGTTTAGCTGACTAAGATCAAAAGATTGGTCATAAAATCAAAGATCAAAGCAAATATAATTTAATAACTTTGTAAAATGAATGGTTTCACATACAAGACATAACGATTAAGCTACAAGGCAATACTGACATTAACAAAGCATTAGTCTAGGCATAACGATTAAGCTACAAGGCAATACTGACATTAACAAAGCATTAGTCTAGGCATAAAGATTAAGCTACAAGGCAATACTGACATTAGCAAAGCATTAGTCTAGGCATAAAGATTAAGCTACAAGGCAATACTGACATTAACAAAGCATTAGTCTAGGCATAAAGATTAAGCTACAAGGCAATACTGACATTAACAAAGCATTAGTCTAGGCATAAAGATTAAGCTACAAGGCAATACTGACATTAACAAAGCATTAGTCTAGGCATAAAGATTAAGCTACAAGGCAAGACTGACATTAACAAAGCATTAGTCTAGGCATAAAGATTAAGCTACAAGGCAAGACTGACATTAACAAAGCATTAGTCTAGGCATAAAGATTAAGCTACAAGGCAAGACTGACATTAACAAAGCATTAGTCTAGGCATAAAGATTAAGCTACAAGGCAAGACTGACATTAACAAAGCATTAGTCTAGGCATAAAGATTAAGCTACAAGGCAATACTGACATTAACAAAGCATTAGTCTAGGCATAAAGATTAAGCTACAAGGCAAGACTGACATTAACAAAGCATTAGTCTAGGCATAAAGATCCAGTGGTGTAAAAAGTACCCCATTGTCATACTTGAGTAAAAGTAAAGATACATTCACAGAGAATGACTCAAGTAAAAGTGAAAGTCACCCAGTAAAATACTACTTGAGTAAAAGTCTAAAAGTATAAATCATTTAAAATTCCTTATATTATGCAAACCAGACAGCACCATTTTCTTGTTTGTTTTTTAATTTATGGTGGCCCACTCCGACACTCAGACATAATTTACAAACGAAGCGTGTGTGTTTAGTAAGTCCACCAGATGGCACTAGCGATGACCAGGGGTGTTCTCTTGATAAGTGTGTGAATTGCACCATTTTCTTGTCCTGCTAAGGAGCATTCACTACTTTTGGGAGTCAGGGAAAATGTATGGAGTAAAAAGTATATACTTTTCTTTAGGAATGTAGTGAAGTAAAAGTAAAATTAGTCTAAAAATATAAATAGTAAAGAAAGTACAGATACCCCCAAAACTACTTAAGTAGTACTTCAAAATATTCCTGAGAGGACCATAAAACACCTTTGCACAGAGTAATTTAGAGTTCACCCTCCTGCTAAGGAGCATTCACTACTTTATACAAGTTACCACAGAGATCATCCACTGAACAAAAATATGAACGCAACATGCAACAATTTTAAAGGTTTTACTGAGTTACAGTTCATAAAAGGAAATCTGTCAATTGAAATAAATTCATTAGGCCCTAATCTATGGATTTCACATGACTGGAATACAGATAATTTGCAAATAAATTCATTAAAAATCCTACAATGTGATTTTCTGGATTTTTTTTCTAATTTTGTCTGTCATAGTTGAAGTGTACCTATGATGAAAATTACAGGCCTCTCTCATCTTTTTAAGTGGGAGAACTTGCACAATTGGTGGCTGACTAAATACTTTTTTGCCCCACTGTACATACATATTGCCTCAGAGTCTTTAAGGTACACGTTTCAGATAGATACCAGACATGGATACTATATCTTTATTTTATAGTAGTCAGTCCTCTGTAACAGAGAGATACATTTTGGCCCCTCAGAGGGGAAGGGCTTGCAAGTCCTTGAGCATTGTCCTTTGTGCTTTCCTTGTGTTACTGGCCATTTGCTATGCAGCTCCAGGTGACAGAGAGCACATAAATTAGGGCCGAGCCTACACTTGTACATGAGTGGGATAAGTACTTTTGAAACATTCAAAGTGAGAGAATAAAATGGTGGGGTGAAAGGAAATTTCAACAGAAGAGTTTCTTGGAACTTCCCTCATCTGAAACTGAAGAGGTTGAGTGTGTGTTTCCTCAGGTCTCCATGATGGCAGTCGATGAGATGTATGGGGATCTTCCCATCATGGAAAGAGACCGATATTGGAACGACTCTAACCCTCGTCCTCCCTACACTGCAGCAACTCTATTCAGGCTGCGCAAACCCTCCTTCCAGGGCTCCACCTTCGACATGGCGTGAGTCTCTATTCTATTTTATTCTATTCTATTTTTGGGGCAAGTGCAATACATTTCTACAATACACCTCAAATATGTGTTCACCTCGTTGCAAGCAAGGATATTCCGTATGTGTGTCTTACAAGTCCAAAGATGATTAGTTGTATGTTTGTAACCTTGCTAACACTTCTGTATGGCCCTAAGGGCATTATTTAAGTTGTAGTGATTTGAATTGAGTCTGTCCCCTCCAGGATTCCCAAAGAGGAGATGCACTTCGCGCCCCTGGCGGATATCACTGAGAACGTGGAGTCTCAGGGTGGGGGTCACCACCCCAACATGGCCCTGTTCAACCGGCTCCTCTTCACTGCCCCGTCCCCCACGGGACTCATTGGAGGGGCGCTGCGCCGCACCTCCGCCCAGCTCCAAAGGTTCCGCCGTCGCTCCGGGATGTACCCGCCCTCGTTCAGCGATGAAGAGGGTGAGGACGAGGATGATGAAGGTGGGAAGACTTTGTGGCCGTCTGGGGGCTCGCTGCCGTCTGTTTTGGGTCAGGATACTCAGAGTACCATATGTAGTTGTGGAGGGGTGTTTAATGCTAGGACCCCCCTCATGGAGGTACAGTTTGGGGTTGGGGTGGAGAGATGTGGGGACGCCCTTCAAAGCCAGGAAGAGATTATGGAAGAAGAGGAAGAAGAAAAGGATGAGGGGAACATCCAGAAGGGGGCAGAGAAAGAGAAGATGGAGGAAGGGAACACTGAGGTGACAGGAGATATTCAAAGCCGCATGCCACTGCTCCCATCACCCCTCCAGCCTTCCAGAGACAGAGGCCAAACATCCATCAGACAACCCCAGGATAAGACACCCAGACCAGCCTCGACAACCCCCTCCAGCCCCCTAGCCCCCAGAATCATCCACCCCCGTTCCACAGCCTGCTCCACCCAAGACCTTTTCATCTCTGAACCAATCACAGAGCAGAGCACAATGATCCCCGCCATTCCCAAGCCGCCCATTGGTGGAGCCAAGATGTCTTTCCTCACTGTGCCGTCCTACAGCGCCCCAAAGCGCCATAGGAGCGTCAGCATGGGGTCAGAGTCCCCATCGGCTCCGAAACGACAAACTGCACCCTGTTCTAGCCAAAATTAGTGCACTACTTAGGGAATAGGATGCCATTTCAGAACCGGACTATGAGTAAGGGAGAACATACACACTTCTGTCCAACTGGGACCAACACATTACACTGAACAGCTAGGTCATATGTCACTGTAGTATGTTCATGAGAAATCACTGGTCTATAGATCATGTGCATGAAGTTCATCCTACTGATCAATCCACCCAGATGCTACAAGGTTGGGCTGCAGCTTTCACTGTGTTCACCAATCTTACACTGTACATTTACTTTAGATGAATGATTTTTCACCTTGTTACGTTGTTATGAATTATAATGAATTATAATGAGGTAAATAAAAAGAAAAGACAAATCTTTCTTGCCATAGTTCCATTTCTGTTGCTATGAGACACAATAGTTTGGGATGACAGCAGATATGTGAGACAATACAGTCAAATTAAATCTGGAGAAAATGAGCGCTATACTGTAAGTCATGTTGATATTTTATTCGAAGCACAAAAATCCATTGGCAACACATTGTAATAGTGATGGTCCTTTACTGTCCTATCTATTCCTTAGACTTTAGATTCAAACTGAGATGGACAAAAAACGAACACCAATACCATTTGACCAGCAGGTGGCGCCAATGTTACATAGAATATATATTTTTATCATCCAAGATTTTTTTAAACAGCCACAAAAATCCCATCAACATCCTCTTCCAACGTTCCTTGTCCATCCAGTGTCAATCCCACCATCCCCAACAGAGGGACCTCTCCCTCCATCTCTCCCTCCTATCTGGGCTGTAGCTTGGGAAAGAGCCCCATGCCTCTCCTGCTCCTGGCCTGGGTGGACTGCCTCTGCTGGGCCAGGAAGGACTGGGCTTGGCCTGGAGGCCTGCAAGAGCCCTCAGACAGCCTCAGCTCCTGCTGCTGGAGAGTCACACACTGGAGGGGATGCATAAAAACGAATTTCTCATTCAAACAGTAGAGTCCGCTCAGGAGTGACATACACATGGTTTAACAATAACATTCAGTCCTCACTTTTCCAACTTTCTGCATTTGAAATGAGACCCTATACCCTATATAGTGGACTAGTTTTGGGGTAATGCACTATATAGGGAATAGGTTACTATTTAGGACATCAACAATAGTATACATTCTCACACACTCACCATACTGTACCAGTCTGTAATAGTGAGTTTTTCCTCTTGGTCTTGTCTGGACATGATCCTCTCATGTGAGTCCTGGAACATCAACAGATAGAGTAACATCAATATATTTTTTAGAGGCTATACAATTAAGAGCATTGGGTGGTGCATTAAAGATTTACCACAGATGATGGCGTATGACAAACATAGTTCTGAAATCAGGCCAAACACTCACTTCTTTGACAGCTGTCATGATGACATCACAGGAAATAGTCTCCTCTTCAGTCATCATCTTCTAACTGTATCACAACGATGCCCGTAAAACATCAGCACTCCTACCAAACCACCAAAACAGGGCCACTGACTGACCACTAGCCAAACAGCAACATCTAGCCAGAGAAATTGTATCACATTAATAGTCAAATCAAATTGTTTTGGTCACATACCCTCGTAAAACTGACTATCCGACCGATCCTCGACTTCGGCGATGTCATTTACAAAATAGCTTCCAATACTCTACTCAGTAAACTGGATGCAGTCTATCACAGTGCCATCCGTTTTGTCACCAAAGCCCCTTATACCACCCACCACTGCGACCTGTATGCTTTAGTCGGCTGGCCCTCGTGACATATTCGTAGCGAGGGCCAGCTAGGTAAAGCTCCGCTTAATCTCAGCTCACTGGTCACGATAACAACACCACCCGTAGCACGCTCTCCAGCAGGTATATCTCACTGGTCATCCCCAAAGCCAACACCTCCTTTGGCCGACTTTCCTTCCAGTTCTCTGCTGCCAATGACTGGAACGAATTACAAAAATCGCTGAAGCTGGAGACTTATATTCCCCTCACTAACTTTAAACATCAGCTATCTGACCAGCTAACCGATCGCTGCAGCTGTACACAGCCCATCAGTAAATAGCCCATCCAATCTACCTACCTCATCCCCATAGTGTTTTTATTTACTTTTCTGCTCTTTTGCACACCAGTATCACTACTTGCACATCATCTGCTCATCTATCACTCCAGTGTTAATTTTCTGAACTGTAATTACTTCGCTACTATGGCCAATTCATTGACTTACCTCCCTACGCCATTTGCACACACTGTATATAGACTTTCTATTTTTTTATATTGCGTTATTGACTGTACGTTTGTTTATGTGTAACTCTGTGTTGTTGTTTGTGTCGCACTGCTTTGCTTCATCTTGGCCAGGTCGCAGTTGTAAATGAGAACTTGTTCTCAACTAGCCTACCTGGTTCAATAAAAATAAATACTTTTTTTTAATTGCAGGTGTAGCAAAATGCTTGTGTTCCTAGCTCCAACAATCAGCAACCCTGATCTAAACACTGATCAACACACCGACCTAACCGCTTGCGAGTCACTGCCCAGCCTCTCTCTTCAACCAAACTACTTTCTAGCCAGAATATAACCACAACGCCAAACACTAATAAACACACCAACCTTACATCCAGCCAGGCGCTGACCCTCTCTGCTCTCTCTTCAGCCCGGTCCAATCCACATGGGGGGAAGAGGCCCTGGCTGGTATTGTTCAGAGTGAGAGACAATGGAGAGGTAGGCTTTGGTAGTCTGGCTCTTCCCTGTGGCCACATATGCTTTACTGCTGATCAGGGCACATTCAATATTGAACGTCCACATTCAGACGGTCACAGGGGGGATTTGTAGGTAAGCACCAGAAAGCAAGCATCCTGTTTAGATGGTGTACTTGAACATTTGGCTGTCTCATTGTCATGTACTGTCATGTTGTGTCTTGTCTCTGTCCTTTCCCTTCACCCTGTCTCCCTCTGCTGGTCGTTGTTAGGTTACCTTTTCTCCCCCTCTTTCCCCCAGCTGTGCCTTGTCTCCTACTAACCACCTCGTCACCCCTTTTCCCACCTGTTCCCTTTTTCCCTCTGATTAGGTCCCTATATCTCTCTCTGTTTCTGCTCCTGTCCTTGTCGGATTCTTGTTTGTTGTGTTTCATGCCTGAACCAGACTGTCGTCATGTTTGCTGTAACCTTGTCTTGTCCTGTCGGAATCTGCCGGTCCGTCTGAGCCTACCTATGTTTGGTAATTAAAGAAGCTCTGTTTAAGTTAATTCGCTTTTGGGTCCTCATTCACGCACCGTAACAGAAGAATCCGACCAAGAATGGACCCAGCGACTTCGGATCCTCTCCACTCAGCCGTCGGGATCCAGGGAGCGATGCTAGGCAGACACGAGCAGGAATTGTCTGCTGCTCGACATGCCGTTGAGACCCTGGCCACCCAAGTCTCCAACCTCACAGAACAGGTTCACCATCTCCGCCTCGATCCACCGGCCACTTCCAGGGCTTTCGAATCTCCGGAGCCCAGAATCAATAACCCGCCGTGTTACTCTGGGGAGCCCACTGAATGCCGCTCGTTCCTCACCCAGTGTGATATTGTGTTTTCTCTCCAGCCCTACACTTTCTCCAGGAGCACTGCTCGTGTCGCCTACGTCATATCTCTCCTTATTGGACGGGCTCGTGAGTGGGGCACGGCAATCTGGGAGGCAAGGGCTGAGTGTACTAACCAGTATCAGGACTTTAAGGAGGAGATGATACGGGTTTTTGATCGATCTGTTTTTGGGGAGGAGGCTTCCAGGGCCCTGTCTTCCCTATGTCAAGGTAATCGATCCATAACAGACTACTCTATTGAGTTTCGCACTCTTGCTGCCTCCAGTGGCTGGAACGAGCCGGCTTTGCTCGCTCGTTTTCTGGAGGGTCTCCGCGCAGAGGTAAAGGATGAGATTCTCTCCCGGGAGGTTCCTTCCAGCGTGGATTCCTTGATTGAACTCGCTATTCGCATTGAGCGACGGGTTGATCTTCGTCACCGAGCTCGTGGAAAGGAGCTCGCGTTCTCCGTTGCCCCCCTCTCCGCATCACTACCATCTTCCTCTGCCGGCTCGGGTGCTGAGCCCATGCAGCTGGGAGGTATCCGCATCTCGACTAAGGAGAGGGAACGGAGAATCACCAACCGCCTCTGTCTCTATTGCGGTTCCGCTGGTCATTTTGTCACTTCATGTCCAGTAAAAGGCCAGAGCTCATCAGTAAGCGGAGGGCTACTGGTGAGCGCTACTACTCCTGTCTCTCCTTCAAGATCCTGCACTACCTTGTCGGTCCATCTACGCTGGACCGTTTCGTCAGCTTCCTGCAGTGCCTTAATAGACTCTGGGGCGGAGGGCTGTTTTATGGACGAGACCTGGGCTCGGGAACATGACATTCCTCTCAGACAGTTAAAGGAGCCCACGGCCTTGTTCGCCCTGGATGGTAGTCCTCTCCCCAGGATTCAGCGTGAGACGCTACCTTTAACCCTCACTGTTTCTGGTAATCATAGTGAAACCATTTCTTTTTTAATTTTTCGTTCACCTTTTACACCTGTTGTTTTGGGCCATCCCTGGCTAGTTTGTCATAATCCTTCCATTAATTGGTCTAGTAATTCTATCCTCTCCTGGAACGTCTCTTGTCATGTGAAATGTTTAATGTCTGCTATCCCTCCTGTTTCCTCTGTCTCTTCTTCACAGGAGGAGCCTGGTGATTTGACAGGGGTGCCGGAGGAATATCACGATCTGCGCACGGTGTTCAGTCGGTCCAGGGCCACCTCTCTTCCTCCACACCGGTCGTATGATTGTAGTATTGATCTCCTTCCGGGAACCACCCCCCCCCCCCCGGGGTAGACTATACTCTCTGTCGGCTCCCGAACGTAAGGCTCTCGAAGATTATTTGTCTGTAGCTCTTGACGCCGGTACCATAGTCCCCTCCTCCTCTCCCGCCGGAGCGGGGTTTTTTTTTGTCAAGAAGAAGGACGGGTCTCTGCGCCCCTGCATAGATTATCGAGGGCTGAATGACATAACAGTGAAGAATCGTTATCCGCTTCCTCTTATGTCTTCAGCCTTCGAGATCCTGCAGGGAGCCAGGTTTTTCACTAAGTTGGACCTTCGTAACGCTTACCATCTCGTGCGCATCAGGGAGGGGGACGAGTGGAAGACGGCGTTTAACACTCCGTTAGGGCACTTTGAATACCGGGTTCTTCCTTTCGGCCTCGCTAACGCTCCAGCTGTCTTTCAGGCATTAGTCAATGATGTCCTGAGAGACATGCTGAACATCTTTGTTTTCGTTTACCTTGACGATATCCTGATTTTTTCACCGTCACTCCAGATTCATGTTCAGCACGTTCGACGTGTCCTCCAGCGCCTTTTAGAGAATTGTCTTTTTGTGAAGGCTGAGAAGTGCACTTTTCATGCCTCCTCCGTCACATTTCTCGGTTCTGTTATTTCCGCTGAAGGCATTAAGATGGATCCCGCTAAGGTCCAAGCTGTCATTGATTGGCCCGTCCCTAAGTCACGCGTCGAGCTGCAGCGCTTTCTCGGCTTCGCGAACTTCTATCGTCGTTTCATCCGTAATTTCGGTCAGGTGGCAGCTCCTCTCACAGCCCTTACTTCTGTCAAGACGTGCTTTAAGTGGTCCGTTTCCGCCCAGGGAGCTTTTGATCTCCTCAAGAATCGTTTTACATCCGCTCCTATCCTTGTTACACCTGACGTCTCTAGACAGTTCGTTGTCGAGGTTGATGCGTCAGAGGTGGGCGTGGGAGCCATTCTTTCTCAGCGCTCCCTCTCTGACGACAAGGTCCACCCATGCGCGTATTTTTCTCATCGCCTGTCGCCGTCGGAACGTAACTATGATGTGGGTAACCGCGAACTGCTCGCCATCCGGTTAGCCCTAGGCGAATGGCGACAGTGGTTGGAGGGGGCGACCGTTCCTTTTGTCGTTTGGACTGACCATAGGAACCTTGAGTACATCCGTTCTGCCAAACGACTTAATGCGCGTCAGGCGCGTTGGGCGCTGTTTTTCGCTCGTTTCGAGTTCGTGATTTCTTATCGTCCGGGCTCTAAGAACACCAAGCCTGATGCTTTGTCTCGTCTCTTCAGTTCTTCAGTAGCCTCCACTGACCCCGAGGGGATTCTCCCTGAGGGGCGTGTTGTCGGGTTGACTGTCTGGGGAATTGAGAGGCAGGTAAAGCAAGCGCTCACTCACACTCCGTCGCCGCGCGCTTGTCCTAGGAACCTTCTTTTCGTTCCCGTTCCTACTCGTCTGGCCGTTCTTCAGTGGGCTCACTCTGCCAAGTTAGCCGGCCACCCTGGCGTTCGGGGTACGCTTGCTTCCATTCGCCAGCGTTTTTGGTGGCCCACCCGGGAGCATGACACGCGTCGTTTCGTGGCTGCTTGTTCGGTCTGCGCGCAGACTAAGTCCGGTAACTCTCCTCCTGCCGGCCGTCTCAGGCCGCTTCCTATTCCCTCTCGACCGTGGTCTCACATCGCCTTAGATTTTGTCACCGGACTGCCTTCGTCAGCGGGGAAGACTGTTATTCTTACGGTTGTCGATAGGTTCTCTAAGGCGGCTCATTTCATTCCCCTTGCTAAGCTTCCTTCTGCTAAAGAGACGGCACAAATCATCATCGAGAATGTTTTCAGAATTCATGGCCTTCCGTCAGACGTCGTTTCGGACAGAGGTCCGCAATTCACGTCTCAATTTTGGAGGGAGTTTTGCCGTTTGATTGGGGCTTCCGTCAGTCTCTCTTCCGGCTTTCACCCCCAGTCTAACGGTCAAGCAGAACGGGCCAATCAGACTATTGGTCGCATCTTACGCAGTCTTTCTTTTCGCAACCCTGCGTCTTGGTCAGAACAGCTCCCCTGGGCAGAATACGCCCACAACTCGCTTCCTTCGTCTGCGACCGGGCTATCTCCTTTTCAGAGTAGCCTCGGGTACCAGCCTCCGCTGTTCTCATCTCAGTTCGCCGAGTCCAGCGTCCCCTCCGCTCAGGCTTTTGTCCAACGTTGCGAGCGCACCTGGAAGAGGGTCAGGTCTGCACTTTGCCGTTATAGGACGCAGACTGTGAGGGCTGCTAATAAGCGTAGAACTAAGAGTCCTAGATATTGTCGCGGTCAGAGAGTTTGGCTCTCCACTCAGAACCTTCCCCTTAAGACGGCTTCTCGCAAGTTGACCCCGCGGTTCATTGGTCCGTTCCGTATTTCTCGGGTCATTAATCCTGTCGCAGTTCGACTTCTTCTTCCGCGATACCTTCGTCGCGTCCACCCGGTCTTCCATGTCTCCTGCATCAAGCCCGTCCTTCGCGCCCCCGCTCGTCTTCCCCCCCCCCCCCCATCCTTGTCGAGGGCGCACCCATCTACAGGGTCCGTAGAATTTTGGACATGCGTCCTCGGGGCCGTGGTCACCAGTACCTCGTAGATTGGGAGGGGTACGGTC